>NW_026652292.1:50718524-50794561 GCF_009828535.3 Hylobates moloch | reverse complement strand
TCCACTTTGTCTTTAAAGGCCACACTTGAGCAGGCAGCCCTCCCACCTTTTCTCGGCAGTGCCATCTGAGTAGAAGTGAAGTAGAAACTTCTTGGCTGGTACTGTTCCGGTTTCCAAGGGACCAACGGAGGCTTCCTGGTGCTAAGTGTGAAACCATTGAGGATCTTGACAGTTTCGATCTGAGCCCACCCTGTGGTATTATGTGAGGGCAAAGGGCCAGTTATGAAAATGATCTATGAAAAAACGACGCTATTACTTCCCCAGAGGCAGGTGCCAAAAATGACATGTTATTGTGTTCCTTAGAATGATGAATGAAAGTACTGAATGAAATCTGACTAATAATAATACCAAACTATTTAGTGTAGCCTGTGACAATGAGTCTTCCCAGCCAGGACTATTTTTGGGAAATAGAAGCGGGAAAAAAAGAGTTGCTATTTACTGAGCACTTAAGGCGCTGAAAGTCTTATGCACATTTTCTCATTTAGTTATCTCAAAAATCCTATGATTTAGTATTATAGCAACTTTTTTTAAAAAGCAGAAATGCTAAGAAAAGTTAAGGAACTCAACAAAGCTTGCATCGCTAGGAAGTAAAAAGCCAGAATTTTGACTTAAATCTAATGACCTATGTTTATTCCATATTATGTAGCCTCTTGGATGCTCTAATGCTGGCCTAATCAGGAGAAGGAGGCAAATGAGATCATGGTCAAAACTGCTGGGGAAGTCAGGTGCAGTGGCTCACGCCTGTAATCCCAGCACTTTGGGGGGCTGAGGAAGGAGAATCACTTGAGCCCGGGAGGTCGAGGCTGCAGTGAGCTATGACTGCACCACTGCACTCCAGCCTGGGTGACACAGTGAGATCCTGTCTCAAACAAACAAGCAAAAACTACCAGGATTGAAAATATCTCAGTTAGGAGGACAGTTTGTAATGGAGGCAAGCTAGCAAGAAAAGAATGTGGGGGAGGGGTTCTATACCTGCATCAGATCATCTGAGGGCCCAAAGTGCAGCTCCAAGGGCTCTGAGGGATTGTGCAAGAGGCAGCTGGCAGATATGCATGGGGTGGGCTGATCTGGCAAAAAGATGAGATAAATCTGAAAAATACATTTTACAGTGCTCTTTACACTGAAGAATCTTGCAGAGTAACTGGTAGATATGATAAGGGATAGAGAAGGAATTACTGCTTAATAGCTAGCCAGACACTGGCATTAAGGTTTCTGCATATTTAAATGGGTGTGCTTTTCCCATCCCTGACAAATTCTTTTGTTTTCCCCTATGTCCTCAGGTTCTTCTTTTATACAAATGGGCTCGATGTCCATTCACACTGTTCTGCAAGATCAAGGAGAAAATAATTCCCAAAGCAAAGTTCTGGGACGCTGAATGTCATCAAACATCAAGTGAAATTTGATCAACTTGTATTTTTATGTATTATCTCTTACCTTTTGCATCTTCAGAAAGGCAGTTTATCTTTATTTTCATTTAGTGGTGAAATATTTTCTAATAGCATCAGTGAAATCCTGTTGAAAGTCAATGGCCAGCTTTTTAGACATAAGACAAACGGGAGTTCTGTTGGGCACAGAGTGACTGCTAACAGATCTCTTACTATATTTCTTTCTCTCTCAGCCATTGATGGGTGTCCAAACTCCCTCTATGCTGGGCTGATTAGAAGTAGAGGAGTTGTCTAAGATGCGACTGCTTGAACTTCAGTGGTGGAAGGCTGGGCAGCTGGGCCCCAGGTGTGTACATTCAGACTGTAGCAGGAGTGATGCCCTCTCCCCATGGTCCATCAAGCTCCATCTACAAGATGAGTCTCAGGTGACTGAGTACCATCCTCTAGATGGGAGCAGGGAGGGATATAAAATAGAAATGTTGACAAGGCAAAGAGAATGATGCCCCCAAGGCCATTGTGGTTCTACAGACTTATGTTTGTGCTCGAGTTAGAGCAGGATGAGGTTGGAGATGAGGCTTATTGAGTTACAGGGGATGGCAGTAGTTCCGAAAGGACAGGGACATCTGGTTTTCGGAAGGCATCTTGGAGATTTCATCATACATAAGCCATCCAGAGCTGGTATGTGGGCTGCATGATGTTGGGGACTTGCTTTCTTCCTGACTTTTTGCTCTACTGTTCTCGATACAGAACTTCTCCCTGTGATGTCCGATGGTGGTTAGGGAGCAATGGTGCTAATAGGAGGCTTTGTTAATGAGAACAGGGATGCCTGCTAGATTTGGGGTTGGAAAGGAAAACAAAGAAATGTGATGAGGTCCTAGTGTCGTTGGCAGCTGGCAAATTCATTACATCATCAAGCTCTCTGACTTAAGTCTGTTGCCTACCTTGCACTGGTTAAAACGAAAATGTAGCCCTCAGCGCCGCAGAAAACAATTCTCCAGGGCTGTGACCATGGGGTGCCCAGGAGGAAGTGGAACTAACTGGGCAAAGACTCTTCCTGTCTGTCCATTCCTCTGTGTGGCCCTCGGGTAGAAGCAAGGATTTATGAATGTTGGGCTACATGTAAGTGAAAAAGGGGAAACATGGTCTGAAGGAGGACTTTCGGGTCAGGAATAGTTCAAAGTTTAGCAACTTTCTTTTGCTTTAGGAATCGCTCTTTGACCTCATTTTTTTTCTTTTTAAGTGAAGTTTCCAAGCAGAAAAGGCAGTATTTGCCAAGTGCTACAATTCACTCCAAGCTGATTGGGTTCTGAACATCAAGGCCCTTTTTACTCTCACAGTCATTTAAAAACAGTAGTAATAAGTGGGGTGTTTTGGCACTAATTTACAGGTTCCTCATTTGTTGCTATGATGACCCCCTGAGGGCGGAATTGTTATCCTCTTACAGACGGGGCAATTGAAGCTCAGAGAGAAGTGGCTTGACCAAGGCCCCACAGCGGGTGAGGGGCAGAGTCTAGGGTTTTATCTTTCTATCACACCTGTCACCGTGGTGCCCGGGGATGAGCAGTCACTTCAGATAAACGTCGAGTTTTCTGTTACCAGCTCTGTTACCAGCCGTCCTCCAGGCCCAGTGTGATTAGCCTACTTTGCTCAGCTTCCTGTAGGTGTGTTGTGATACTCTGTAGATACTTTATTTCCTCTTCTCCCCTAGTTCGTCCAGAAATACAAACTGTTGAATTTCTTTATCATCATTTTAGAAGTGATAAACATTCCCAAAAGGAATGTTATTTCTGCCATGGAGTTGGCAGTCTTTATTCATGCAGAATGCATTCTGGAGTGTTTTGTTTTAGTGAAAAGAAGATATTCTTAGAAATTGAAGACAAGGAAGAGAGGAAGTGAGCTGCAGGGGGCATGTTCCTGTGGGGCTGGGAGTCAGGCATCTTTAGGTATCTCTGCTCCCTTCTCCTCGGGAGAAAGCAAGAACCACTGCCTTCTAAGTCAAACAGACCTTGGTTCAAATTCCAGCTCTGGTGAAAATTCTTGAGGAAGATATTTAACCTCTCTGAGCCTCAGTTTCCTCATCTAGAAAATGGGGAGAATAATATCACTTTCTTCATTGGGTCATTGGGGGGAATTTAATGAAGTAATGCAATGTTTTTCCAAGTGTGATATACATCCTGTAGGTGATAGTGAGATGATTTTCTAGTGATATAGATATTCTAATGTAATAATTATAACATACACACAGCAGCACACCAAAATCATCATTTCACAGGTCTGATTGGTTAGGGTGTGGCTAGGTAAAAAGCATATATAACCCACGTTAAAGACTATTTTAATACAACGTTAAATATGTGATAGAGATGGCATCAGTGGACTAGAGAGGGGAAAGGACCATCACCAGGGATCTCTGAACGAATGTGTATGAAAGTGGGCCCTGCCCATTTTGGTTGAAGTCTTCCACCCTGGTTGACTTTGGACAAAGAAAACCAGGCAGATCCGGGTTGGATGGGAAGGCTGGGTCTCCCTGGGACCTGAAGCCAGGGGCCCTGTGAAGAGTCCCTGTAATTTCATCTTGCGCTGCTGCCCTCTGGTGGTCACGCGCTGTTCCCAGTGTCTTGAGAGCAAGTCAAAGCCGAGCCAGCGCGATTTAGAGCGTGAGCGCCACCCTGTCTGGCCCTTCTCCTACTTCTTTGTTTCCCTGCTTTCAGGGACTTTCCGAGTCCCATCAATCCCACCAACCTTGGCCTATCCTCCCCCAAGTGTCACTTCCTCCTGCAGCCTAGTCGCAACTCCCGTTCCCCCAAACTCCTTACTAATCAGCAGAGGATGCTCTGGTTCTCAGGTGTGAACAACCAATGAGCGTAGCTTACTAAGGGGACATTTGTTTTAAAAGAGAAACCAGTTTAACAAACCAAATAAACTCAAGTCAGCAGGATGTGAAGTGGCTATATTTTTGAGATGAGGGTCTTTCCTTGTCTCCCAGCTTCCTCTACAGAATGGAACCTGTTCTTTAAGCAGGCAGCCACATCCCGGGAATGAAATCCTTCAAAGGGAATGAATTGCCTTTCTTCCCAGCCAATTCTACAAGAAACTTTCAAATAGTTTCACTGTCTGTGTTCGAACGGCATTATTATACATAATACTTACAACTGAAAACCCCAAATGTCAGTGGTTTTTGTTAAACCACTGGATATAATAAAGGCTGGGTGCGATGGCTCATGCCTGCAATCCCAGCACTTTGGGAGGCCAAGGTGGGTGGATCACTTGAGGCCAGGAGTTCGAGACCAGCCTGGTCAACATGGTGAAAGCCCATCTCTACCCAAAATACAAAAATTAGCCAGGCCTGGTGACAGGTACCCATAGTCCCAGCTACTTGGGAGGCTGAGGCAAGTGAATCGCTTAGGTGGAGGTTGTAATGAGCTGAGATCGTGCCACTGCACTCCAGCCTGGGTGACAGAGCCATACTGCATCTCAATAAATAAATAAATAAATAAATAAATAAATAATAAAAATTTATTTACCTCTCATGTAAACAGAGACAATCCAAGACCGTTATGGCGGCTCCCTGATCACCAGGTTTCTTCCATCTTGTTTCATTCTCTTCAACACATGGCTTCTACCTCGTGGCCCAAAATGGCTGCTCCAGCTCCAAGCTTGGTTCAGCGTTTCAGTCACTGGTCAGGAGGAAGGGACCAGAGAAGGGTACATTCTAGTTCTTTAAAGTGCTCACAGGCCAGGTGCGGTGGCACATGCCTGTAATCTCAGCACTTTTGGAGGCCAAAGTGGGAGGATCACCAGAGGTCAGGAAGGAGTTCGAGACCAGCCTGGACAACACAGTGAAACCCCATCTGTACTAAAAATATAAAAATTAGCCAGGCGTGGTAACACATACCTGCAGTCCCAGCTACTCAGGAAGCTGAGGCAGGAGAATTACTTGAACCTGGAAGACGGAGGTTGCGGTGAGCTGAGATGGCACCACCATACTCCAGTCCCCAGCAATAAAGTGAGACTCTATGTTAAAAATAAATAAATAAATAAATAAAATAAAATAAAATAAAACAAAAAAGAAAAGAAAGAGAAGTGCTCACCACTCTCCCTTACATCCTGCTGACCAGTCCTCAGACATGAGTTCACTGTCAGGTATACTGGGGAATGAGGCAGAGCAACCATGGGCCCTGGTAACATTTGACATTTTATTACTGAAGAATTAGAGAATGGATTTTGGAGACAATCAGCAGTCTCCTCTATAAGCCGATGGCTGGCGTTGTGAAAGATGTTCAGACCCGAGAAGGATCAGATCCCAGAACTAAAAAGAAGCTCTAACATTTCTCTCCTGCCATTGAGGAAATGCTGCTGGAACAAGGGCTAACACTCTAAGCCTCGGCCGGGACGTGGAGATTGTAGTCTGGCTCTGCCTCTCGCCACTGTCATGGCCTTGAGAGGGTTACCTAGCATTCCAGAGCTCAGTTTCTCTCAAACGAGGTGACTTCCTGCTCTACAATGATGACTGTATATACTTCTGTCATGGCATCAGGCAGTTAAATAGACAATGAATATATATTTTTTTCCTTTCAATCGTGAACATTAAATGTTGTGGATAATTAAGAATATACATAACCGGCTGGGCGAGGTGGCGAGGTGGCTCACGCCTGTAATCCCAGCACTTTGGGAGGCCGGGCAGGGGCGGATTACGAGGTCAGAAGATAGAGACCATCCTGGCTAACGTGGTGAAACCCCATCTCTACTAAAAATACAAAAAAATTAGGAGGGCGTGGTGGCGGACACCTGTAGTCCCAGCTACTCGGGAGGCTGGGGCAGGAGAATTGCTTAAATCTGGAGGTTGCAGTGAGCTGAGATTGCGCCACTGCACTCCAGCCTGGGCAACAAGAGTGAAACTCCATCGCAAAAAAAAAAAAAAGAATATAGATAAACAATTTCTGGCCCCCAGTTATCCTTTAAACCTTGCAGAACTCCTTCCTTTTGGCTAGAAGTGGAGTCTTTGGCTGGGAGATCCACTTTATGTTCCTATCGAGCTTTGGAAGCAGAAGGTCTGAAGGGACCGACAAAGACCCTCTCCGTTGTGAAGTCTCTGTTCATACCGAGCAGTAGTGGCTGCCTTTGCCCGTCTCAAACTGCGGGCACAGGAAGCATATGGAGCCAGTTGATAAAGAGGGTATCAGCTGTGAGCACACTAATCTCGAGGAAATGGGGATCCCAAAGGCACCTGGATTATCCACAAACCAAAGGAGCCCTCTTACATTTCCTTTCAGTTGCTAAGACACGCTATGTTTGAAAAAACACCCCCAACCACACCCAAGAAAGAAAAACATAACTTGCAATTGCTCAATTCCTTACAGATAGCCAGCAAACCCTAGCATGTGGGCCTTAATAAAGAGCGAAACTGCAAACAGAAAAGCTACCTTGTCTGCTTCTTGCGGCCAGAGAGCGAACCTGTGTGCTAGTTGGTCACCATGGTTACAAGATGTGACTTTTCTAGTTCTGTGTGATACAGTGGCTGAGCAGGGTGGTGGCAGGAAGAGGACAAATCAAACATCCAACTAGGAAACAGGGCACTGGGTGGCACGTCTCCATCCCAAGCTGAGCCTTGTTTTGACAGAGACTCCCCGAAGACTGGCCTCGTGACAAGGAGGACAGCTATGCCCGGTTGCAGCATCTGGGGTACCATCTTCCCTCTTCCTAGGATGACTTTCAGCTTCAGGCAGACCAAGCCTGAATCAAAGGAGAAGGGATCCAGAAAGTTATGTGATCTGATTTTAAAGCAAGGACACAAGAGCCCGTGTGAAGGGGCTACCCCTGGCCAAATCGGACACAATTTGAGCACCAAAGTAATTAAGGACAGCAGTGGGATGTGAACTATTGAAAAATAGTAATCCCCTCCTGGGCTATATCACTAGACCCCATCTCTACAAAAAATGTAAGAAATTAGCCAGGTGTTGTGGTGCATGCTTGTAGTCCCAGCTACTTGGGGGGCTGAGGTGGGGGGATCACTTGAGCCTGGGAGGTCAAGGCTGCAGTGAGCTGTGATTGTGCTACTGCACTCCAGCCTAGGTGACAGAGGGAGACTCTGTCTCAAAAAAAAAAGGGGGGTGGGGGAAGAAAAATGGAAATCTACATGTGCATACTGATAACAGATAAGGAGGAGGTGGGAGGATCTTGCTTACAGTAGAATGCTGCAAAGTGCTAACTGGTAAATGTGCAGGGTGAGCTGGAGTTAGAAAATCATCATTTGCCACCATCCAAGTGAAAACTGGCTCAGGCAAGGATCATTAATAGTTGCTAAATTTAAGTGGAAATTCTGATGAGGAGCAGGATATTTGCATGATTTTTAAAGTACCTCTTCACAGATTGCTTATTGGTTACAAGAGAAAAAATAGTAATTCTGCAGTGGAGAAGTCAAACAACACTTTGATTGGGTGATCAAAATTTATGTCACCACTAAGGGGAAGATGGACCTTGTGTGCCTCCAGATGTGATGCTCCAAAAAGGACACAGTATCACTTATTTAATGTTCTGTTCAGGAATGCATAACCTGAATTTAATAATGGGAAACATCAAAAATCCCCAAATGAGAAAATTCTATTTAAAAATAGAAAAGAGGGGATTAGTATTCTCCAAAAATGATAGTATTGTAAAAGACAAAGAAAGGCAGTGTTAAATCTTCCAAATTAACGTAGACAACAGTTGTGGCAGCTAAATACAACATGTAACCTTGATCTTAGACTGTATTCTATACTAAAAGGGAAAAAATGATATATAGGACATCATTGGGTCAACTAGATAATGAGAAAACAGATGGTAGGCTAGATAAAATTACTATATCAATTTGTTTTTTTAAAAAATATAGAGTCTCTCTCTGTTGCCTAGGCTGGAGTGCAGTGGCACGATCACTGCTCACTCCAACCTCCGCTTCCTGGGTTCAAGTGATACACGTGCTCTGTATTCACAGAAACAGGGGTTACCTGTAGAGAGTGGAGAAGGAAATTTGTTTTCAATATACTGTTTAATTAAAAAAACATAAACATGTATTAGTTCAATATTTAAAAAGTTTTAAAATGTTTATCCTCTTTGAAACTCGTTTTATGATGTTATCCTGAAGAAATAAAGATATAATAACTATTTTGTACTAAGTTGATAATTGCGACATTATAATGGTGAAAAATTGGAAATAACCTAAACATCTAGCATTTAGAGAATGGTTAATATTGGGAAAATGAGGCCGGGCGCAGTGGCTCACGCTTGTAATCCCAGCACTTTGGGAGGCCGAGGTGGGTGGATCACGAGGTCAGGAGATCGAGACCACAGTGAAACCCCGTCTCTACTAAAAATACAAAAAAATTAGCCGGGCGTGGTGGCGGGCGCCTGTAGTCCCAGCTACTCGGAGAGGCTGAGGCAGGAGAATGGCATGAACCCGGGAGGCGGAGCTTGCAGTGAGCCGAGGTCGGGCCACTGCACTCCAGCCTGGGTGACAGAGCAAGACTCCGTCTCAAAAAAAAAATTGGGAAAATGAACTGTAATATAATGCAGTCTTTTAAAAATCAAGTTTCTGAAAATTTCACCAGATGGAGAAATGCTGACAATATGCTAATTAAATTCAGTATTAATCTCAATGTAAAATCGGTGTTAATCTCCATGATATTAAAAATACATAGAAAAATAAAAGGCCTAGAAGAAAATATTCCCAAATGACAACAGAAGTTGCCTCTGATAGTGAGATTAAGGAGATTCTTTACTTTCTGAACCTCTATATTTTCATATTCTTTTCACTTTTTTCTGCAATAAGCATGCATTATTTTGTAATGTGAGAGAAAAAGAAAGTAAAATACTGAGAAAATTATGACATGCATTCCTGGCATGAGTCAGGAGCTGAATTTTCATGTTTAAATTAGTTTCAGAAACACAGGGTGGTTTCTAGGCAACCTGCTTGGGAAATTATGTTCATTTCCATTGTTGCTGGAGTGTGCGTGAGTGTCTCAAAGAAAATGTAAGAGACGAACCTTTGCAAAAGCAGACTCTTGCTAAGGAAAAACAAGCTTTGCCACCCAGTTTTGGTCATGGGGACTTGAGTTACTGTGATCTCAGAGGCCCCTAGGGGCCTGATCATTTTTTTTCTTTCTTTCTTTCTTCCTCCATCTTTTCTTTTCTTTCTTTCTTCCTTTTTCTTGCTTGCTTTTTTTTTCTAAATGAGTGATTGATTTCATGAGGATTGCTATAGGTACGTACAGTACATTAGACATTCAAGCCTCTGCATAAGGTGTGGGAAACTGAGAGGGGAGAGAGCATCAAGCAAAAACCCCCACTCCGTGCCCTTGCTGAGAATCCAGGGCTGTAATTCAGGCCGTTGCAAGGCTTTACAAGATGGATTGTAGCTCAGGATGCGAAAAGATTGCCTCATCATCATGTGAGTCATTTGCCATTATTATAGACAATCCTGCTGTGCCAAAGGGCTTTTAATCAGAAGGAAACACTGAAAAATGGAATCAGGGCTAAGAAACGCTTGGCCCAGCCAGATGGGCTGTAGAGGATGGGCTGAGTTAAGAATATTTTTTAGCCTCAAGAGAGATGCGCTCTTCACTAAGGGTGTGCAGAAGGTGCAGAAGGTATTGTTCTCAGCCCACAGTGTGTGTTTTGTTGACCTTGACTGCGTTTTTCAACAAGAAGGAAAGGCATTTTTCCTGATAAATGGAATCGGAGCTCAGCATCTTGCTCCTAGGCCCCCTAGTGGTTGTCTTTTGCAATTAAAAAAACGAAGTGACTTGAAGTCAACAGCAGGCTCTTTGGGTAACGATCGCAGGTGACTAGGATGTGCTGCCTCTGACGCTGGCTCCCCCAGACTTCATCAAAGCTCAGGGGAGAAGCCTTGAAAATCAGGAGCTCCAGAGGACAGACGCATTTCCTCACAGAACGTGGGACAGGAAGGCAGGAACCTTCGCTTGTTCTGTCTTCAAACTTCTGAACCAAGGTCCTGCATTCCATGTATGTGGCTCATGGTTCTGACCACTGCTGCTTTAAAATGACAGACCCCTGGGCCGGGCACGGTGGCTCACGCCTGTAATCCCAGCACTTTGGGAGGCCGAGGCAGGCGGATCACGAGCTCAGGAGATGGAGACCATCCTGGCTAACACGGTGAAACCCCTGTCTCTACTAAAAATACAAAAAAAAAAAAAAAAAAATTAGCCAGGCGTGGTGGCGGGTGCCTGTAGTCCCAGTCCCAGCTGCTCCGGAGGCTGAGGCAGTAGAATTGCTTGAACCCAGGAGGCGAAGCTTGCAGTGAGCCGAGATCGTGCCACTGCACTCCAGCCTGGGCGACAGAGCGAGACTCCATCTTACAAAACAAACAAACAAACAAACAAACAAACAAACAAAAAAGACAGACCCCTGGAAGGTAAATGAAGAGAGGGACCACAGTGACTGCCCCTCCTTATCTGGTAGCTCTTGAGGGCAGGCCCTTCTCTTTTCATCTTGTACTCCAGGGCTTATCAGAAGGGCTTAGTATAAGTAGACTCCACAGATGCTTGTGGTCTGAATGGTATGTGGAGCCCAGTGGGGTAGATAATATTATTCCTTTCACCCATGAGGAAACTGATGTGCAGAGAAGATTTTTAAAAAATGCCTGAGATCTCTCCCTAATAAATGACAGAACAGAAACTCCAGTCCCAAATCCCAAAGGCTTTTTTTCTACCAAGGTGCACCCCCATGCCTCCACCATGCACTCCATCTTGCTCGTCCAGTCCGCCAAGTGAGAGCCTCGTTTTTGGTCTCTGCCTCCTATGGATCGGTCCATCCTGGAGGCGCAAACTTCTTTCCTTTCTCTGAACTTCTGGTTCAAACCTCTTATTTAGCAGTGAGTCACGCCTTTAAGGAATAGTTGGCAGGGTGCAGTGGCTCATGCCTATAATCCCAGCACTGTGGGAGGCTGATGTGGGAAGATCGCTTGAGCTTAGGATCTCATAGTGAAATCCCTGTCTCCACTAAAAATAAAAAAAAAAAAGTAGCTGGATGTGGTGGCAGTGGCTGTGGTCCCAGCTCTCTGGAGGCTGAGGTGGGAGGATCGCTTGAGTCCAGGAGGCAGAGGTTGCAATGAGCTTAGATTTGCACCATTACACTCCAGTGGGCGACAAAGCAAGACCCTGTCAAAAAAAAAAAAAAAAAAAAAAAAAAAAAGGCCAGGCGTGGTGGCGGTGGCTCACACCTGTAATCCCAGCACTTTGGGAGGCCGAGGCGGTTGGATCACCTGAGGCCAGGAGTTTGAGACCAGCTTGGCCAACATGGTGAAACCCTGTCTCTACTAAAAATACAAAAAAATTAGCCGGGCCTGGTGGCAGGTGCCTGTAATCCCAGCTACTTAGGAGGCTGAGGCAGGAGAATCGTTTGAACCCGGGAGATGAAGGGTACAGTGAGCTGAGATTGTGCCCTTGAACTCCAGCCTGGGGGACAAGAGCGAGACTTCTCTCAAAAAAAAAAAAAAGTCTTCTTGCTTGCATTACTTATTTAACTTTTATTGTTATTCAGCTTTTCTTAGAAATTTGTCTTTTTCCTCTAAATATTCCATAATCACCTTGAAGGACAAGATGATGTGTAGTTAATTCTTGTGAACTCTCTGCCCAGCATTCAGTAAATATTTGCAGTATGAGTGGATTTTGCAGCACTATTCTGATCAAAACTCACCTCTCAGTGCCTGTTTCTACTGGGAAAATAGAAAATGTTTTTTTGTTTTGTTTTGTTTTGTGTTGTTTGAGACGGAGTCTCGCTCTGTCACCCAGGCTGGAGTGCAGTGGCCAGATCTTGGCTCACTGCAACCTCTGCCTCCCGGGTTCAAATGATTCTCCTGTCTCAGTTTCCCAAGTAGCTGGGACTACAGGCGCCCGCCACCATGCCCGGCTGATGTTTGTATTTTTAGTAGAGACGGGGTTTCACCATATTGGCCAGGCTGGTCTCGAACTCCTGATCTTGTGATCCACCTGCCTTGGCCTCCCAAAGTGCTGGGATTACAGGCATGAGCCACCATGCCCAGCTGGAAGTGGTTTTAATATTTATCTTAAAACATGTATTCTCATCAAAAAGGTGATCCACTCCCCTCTGCTGAGGGGCTTACAACCTAAGGTAAGTTAAATACAGTTCTCTTTTCTCCAGAAGCTTAACTTTTGAGCTTGTACTTATCTTACTCATCTTGGCTATTACTACGCTGGATTTAGGTCAAAGGTAGAATTTTTTTTTTTTCGAGACAGATTCTCCCTCTGTCGCCCAGGCTGGAGTGCAGTGGTGCGATCTCGGCTCACTGCAACCTCCACCTCCCGGGTTCAAGTGATTCTCCTGCCTCAGCCTCCCAAGAATCTGGGATTACAGGCGCCTGCCACCATGCCTGGCTAATTTTTATATTTTTAGTAGAAGTGGGGTTTCGCCATGTTGGTCAGGCTGGTCTCGAACTCCTGATCTCAAGTGATCTGCCTGCCTCGGCCTCCCAAAGTGCTGGGATTACAGGCATGAGCCACTGCATCCAGGCTAGGTCAAAGGTGGAATCTAAATTCATTTAGATCCTTCCATTTTGACTGGAATCTGTCAGCTCCCAAACACAGCACATCCCTTCTGCAACGGGGATCCACTCTGACAAGCTAGGTCTCAGTGGGGCTAGTTTCTCTGCCAGGCGCATTTACTTCCAGGGTTGTTTCATCTTGCTTTTAAGGCTGCCCTCTAGGGAGCCATGCCTGGCACAGGTGTGTGCACAGTAAGGTTAAGACACTCAGCTGCCACCATCCTCTCACCGTGGACACCAGAAGTGTCACTGCCCAGGGAAGGCCAGCCAAGACTGCCTGGGGAAGTGTGGCATGGGAGGAGGGTGACTGCCAATCAAGAGATCTCTGTCAGGCCTGGCTGTCACCACTACAATCATGTATTTCATGAGCATTTATTGGACACCTCGTGTATATCAAATACTGGGGATACCAAGACAAATGGAGCATCTGAGAGATGCTCAGTCTGGCCGGGGAGACAATAGGTAAACAGTTGAGTAATGGGATGGGCGCTATGATAGAATTATGTACCAGAAACCACAAGAACATAGGAGAGGAAGCACAGAATTCTGCCTGGGAGGTTGGAAAGGGCTTTCTTGATTAGGTGATTTTCTTTTTCTTTTTTTTTTTGAGACGGAGTCTCGCCATCACCCAGGCTGGAGTGCAGTGGCGCGATCTCCGCTCACTGCAAGCTCCACCTCCCGGGTTCACGCCATTCTCCTGCCTCAGCCTCTCCGAGTAGCTGGGACTACAGGCGCCCGCCACCACGCCCGGCTAATTTTTGTATTTTTAGTAGAGACGGGGTTTCACCGTGTTAGCCAGGATGGTCTCGATCTCCTGACCTCGTGATCTGCCCGCCTCGGCCTTCCAAAGTGCTGGGATTACAGGCATGAGCCACCGCGCCCGGCAGATTAGGTGATTTTCAAGATGAGACTTGAAAGAGAAGCTGTTCACTGGCTGGGCATGGAGGGGACAACTATTCCAGGCTGAGGGACAACATGGAAACAGCATGGAGGCCTGAGAGAGTGCAGCAAATCACCTTGCTATTAGAGCTATGTGGGGGGCCAGGTGCAGTGGCTCATGCCTGTAATCCCAGCACTTTGGGAGGCCTAGGTGGGCAGATCACCTGAGGTCAGGAGTTCGAGACTAGCCCGGCCAACATAGGGAAACACCGTCTCTACTGAAAATACAAAAATTAACCGGGTGTGGTGATGCATGCCTGTAATCCCAGCTACTCAGGAGGATGAGGCAGGAGAATCACTTGAACCCGGGAAGCGGAGGTTGCAGTGAGCCGAGATTGTGCCACTATACTCCAGCTTGGGCGACAGAGCCAGACTCCATCTTAAATAAATAAATAAATAAATAAATAGGAAAAAAAAGAAAAGAAAAAAGAAAAAAAGCTATGTGGGATGGCAGGCGATGCATCTGGTGAGGAAGGTGGGGAAGAGAGTGTGAAGGGTCTCCTATGCCATGATTTAGAGCAGGGCCTTCATCCTGTGGGTGATGGGGGACATAGGAGGAGTTCAGACAGGCAGGGGAGTGTAATATGGTCAGACTCCAAAACATCGAAGTAACAGCAATGTGAGTGGGGACTAGAGGAAAAGGAGACTGAAGGAAGAAGGACCAGCCCCAAGATGGTTTTCAATAGTCCAGGAAATACTACTTTATAGGGGGTTGGGGTGATGAGAGGGATGGCGTGGGTTTAGCAGACAGGATTGATGGAGCCTGGTGGCGGATGGGATGTAGTAGTATGTGAGGGGAATCTGGGACAACTCCTAGTATCTGGCATGGGGGACTGGGAAATGGTGGCTTCCTTCATCAAAACCAGGAACCCATGGCAGGCCAGGGGAAGACAGTGAGTTCCATTTTGGCCACATCTGAAATGCTATGGAATCTCCAAGCAGAGTTGTCTAGGAAGTGGTTGGTATGTGAGAGTCTGAGCTCTGGGTAGATACTGGTTTCGGATGTAAAAAGGCTGGATCAGGTTTCTCTCTCTATAGACATTCAATAAACATTGTTTTGAGTAGCTAATTAAGAATTACAGGGCACTGGGAAAACAGAAGGATGTTGCAGTGTAAATGTGGATGCTCTTACAGTAATGGACTGATGGTTGCAGAAAAGCTCAAGCTAAATAACACTAATTTTTCAGCTATAAATAAACCTGCCTCTGCAGTTGGGGTTTTCTATTACGCAGGAAAAAGAAATGCAGCCATGGAAACGAGGAAGAGAGCTACGCAGAGGGCAGATCGTGCCTGCAGGGCGAAAATGTTAGCACGTTCTAGCCAAAATGGATGGGGAAGTACAGTCTGATCCGGTGGAAAAGAAACGCAAGTCTAATGTCCTGGGTTCAAGTATGAGTTGAGCGTCTGTCATAGGGTATCAGACATGAAGCAAATGTTTGCTATCTACTTTTAGAGATGTCGTCAATGTTGTAGCTTTTTATGTGTATCGCCTCATTCAATCCTCAGAACAACCTCATGGTACAGCCTTTGTTCTGCCCCCTTTAGAGATGAGTAAACTGAACGCAGAGAGTTTAAACAACTTTCCCCAGGCTACCAGCTAAAATGTGGCAGTTCGAAGATCTGAACCCAGACAGCCTGAACCCAGAATCCTTTCAGGGACTCTTCACTACTCCTAACTATGCTGTGCTGCCTTTCCATGCAAAAAGCTAGGAAATATCACTTTGCACAGACTTCATTTTCTTATCAGCCCATGGATTTTTGTAAAGAGCAAGGGGCATCATTTATATTAAGGCCTAAATGGTAGGTGTATATTTTCATTGTGTTCTCTATGATTGGCTCTTCAAGGGAGTAGTGTTTAAAGTTTTGTCCCAAATGTTCTTTTCAAGGAGAGCTCTGGAAGGTCCCATAATTCTGTGACTTTGCGTTTGCAGAACACAGCAGATGACCTGAGCAGCATTCAATCAGTGATCACTGTTTATTGAACTCAGTGTCCCAGTAATGTTCATGGACTCACAAGTAAGAGAGACCTTGGTTCTATCCCAGCACTGCAACTTGGATATGCTACTTAAAACTCTCCAAGACTGCCTTCTGTAAATGGGATAATACCAGCAACCTTTGCAGGGGTATAAAGATTACCATGGTAAATTGTTTCCATGGTCACAGAATTCACACTCCAATATAAAAGAGTCATTAAGCACAAAGACACACAAATAGGCAAGCAAAGGTTGGAGAAGCACATTCTAGGAGAAAGGAACTGCAGAAATCTTGCGTTGGCAGGAACTTGACACGTTTGATATGCTACAAGGTCAGCAAGACCTTCTCATAAATTTGTGAAGCAATTAGCATTCTTTTAGTCAATAGTCAGCATTTCTCTATGTATGTAGTATATTTATAACTAATAAAGTAAAACTTATGCTTTTAAGAAAATATTTTTTCCCAAACATTTAAGTGTTAATTGCATGCCTAAATTAAGTTCTTTTTTTGTTTTTTTGCTTAATTAAAATCACAACACAAATCCATTGGATCTTAAATACATTAAAAGCCTTTAAAAACTGGCAAAACATACCAGTTATCACAAAGATTACAGAAATTATGACATAACATTGCTTTTTTTTTTTTTTTTTTTTCAGACAGATTCTTGCTCTGTTGCCCAGGCTGGAGTGCAGTGGGGCAATCTCGGCTCACTGCAGCCTCTGCCTCCTGGGTTTAAGCGATTCTCCTGCCTCAGGCTCCAAGTAGCTGGGAATACTGGTGTGCGCCACCACGCCCAGTTAATTTTGTATTTTTTAGTAGAGACGGGGTTTCACCATGTTGGCCAGGCTGGTCTGAAACTTCTGGCCTCAAGCAATCTGCCTGCCTCAGCCTCCTAAAGTGCCAGAATTACAGGCATGAGTCACTGCACTCGGCCCATCATTGATTTTGTTATTTGTTTTTGGATTTGTTTGTTTTTTTTTTTGAGATGGAGTCTTGCTCTGTAGCCCAGGCTAGAGTGCAGTGGTGTGATCTCAGCTCACTGCAACCTCCACTTCCTGGGTTCAGGTGATTCTCCTGTCTCAGCCTCCCGAGTGACTGGGATTACAGGCGTTCACCACCAAACCCAGCTAATTTTTTGTATTTTTAGTAAATATGGGGTTTCACCATGTTGGCCAGGCTGGTCTCGAACTCCTGACCTCAGATGATCTGCTCACCTAGGCCTCCCAAAGTGCTGGGATTACAGGCAGAAGCCACCATACCTGGCCCATCATTGATTTTTAAAATTGCTAATATCATGGATTTAAGATTGTTCGTCATCTACATTGATGATAATAAATATGCATACATTTAATTCTCATTTTATTTTATACTTTTCTGGGTTTCCTATTTCTATATCAGTTTAGGATTGCAAAAATAATATGATCATCCTTCTACCTCTGCCCCTTCTCCCAAATTCAGACTGGCTTAAGTTGCAGATGCTGAGTTACGAAAGAATTGATTCTTGGTACTGGACCTAGTCGTTCAAATCTGCACAATCGATCTTTTTTTTTTTTTTTTGAGACAGAGTTTCACTCTTGTTGCCCAAGCTAGAGTGCAATGGTGTGATCTCGGCTTATCGCAACCTCTGCCTCCCGGGTTCAAGCAATTCTCCTGCCTCAGCCTCCCAAGTAGCTGGGATTACGGGCATGCACTACCACGCCTGGCTAAATTTGTATTTTTAGTAGAGACAGGGTTTCTCCATGTTGAGGCTGGTCTCGAACTCCTGACCTCAGGTGATCTGCCCGCCTTGGCCTCCCAAAGTGCTGGGATTACAGGCATGAGCCATCGTGCCCAGCCACAATCAATCTTTAGGTTGGGCCCTTTGAAAAAACAGAATCTTGTTTCTCATGTCATGGAAATTTTAGGTCCCTTTTCTCTTCGAATAGATTTTGAGTTTTGGAAACCAGAAGCATGTATTCTTTAAATTTTTCAAAATCAGCTTCCCTATCCCAGTTCAGCCATTATTATATATTGATTTGGTCTGTTGGTGTGATTGATAATTTAGGTATGTTTTATCAGTATCTCATTAGAATTATATGATCATCTAAACCTTGCTACTCAAAGTGTGGTCCATGGGCCAGCAGCATCTATATCACGTGGGATGCAGAATCTCAGCCTCAGTCAGGCCTGCTGACTCAGAATCCGCATTTGAACAAAATCCCCTGTGATCTGATGGCCATTTAAAGCCCAGATGACTCATAGAAAGGATGCAGCTACCTAGATGTGAGGGATGGAGCCTGTGGCTGGCAATCCTCTTCAGGACATGCAACTAATTTGGCATCATGGAACCCACTATTACTCCCTCTTTTCTTATAGTTTGAGGTTTCATTATAACTGCTAAGATTTTCTTCTACCTTGACCAAGAAAAGAAAGCTTGGGACTGAATCCTGAGAAATGCAACATTGAGGGAAGAAGCAGATGAGGAGGAATTGCCTAGGAAGTTAAGAGAAAAGCTGGAGTTTTCCTGCCGTGGAAACCCAGAGAAATGACTGTACTAAAATAAGTAGTGAGCACCCCATTGTGAACATTAGCCATGTTCCTATTGTGATTGTTATGAGCAGCAATTTTAAAATGAAGAACAAATGCTATCTGAGATGAGCTAGAGTGGAGTCTCATCACACAGGTCTCTCCCAAGAGTCATTTTCCCGGACCTTTGGAGGAAGGATCGATGGTCCCCCACGGTGTTGAACGAAGTGCTTATTTGCAGAATTAACTCACAAAAAAGTTACATTCAGAGGAAATGGTCTGTTCACTGAAGTGTTACATTTTCTTCTGAGGGGTGAGGTGAGGATGTGAAGGGAAAGGAAGACAAAAAGCCGAGGTAAACTTACTTTGAAAGAATAGTACAACCTTCCCACTACTTTGTTTTCTGGGCCCCCCGTAGCGCTTCACGCATTGATTTTTTTAAAACATAAACAAATGGTTTAAATATTGTTTTCAAAATTCCCTACCCTAGGCTGGGCACGGTGGCTCACGCCTGTAATCCCAGCACTTTGGGAGGCCAAGGCGGATGGATCACTTGAGGTCAGGAGTTCAAAACCAGCCTGGCCAACATGGTGAAACCTTGTCTCTACTAAAAATACAAAAAATAAAAAAAATTAGCCCGGCGTGGTGGTGCGTGCCTGCAGTCCCGGCTACTCGGGAGGCTGAAGCAGGAGAATCGCTTGAACCCAGGAGGTGGAGGTTGCAGTGAGCCGAGATCGCGCCACTGCACTCCAGCCTGGGCAACAGAGTGAAACTCTGCCTCAACAAAAACAAAAACAACAACAAATTCTCTACCCTAAAGAATTGGGTAAAATCCAGTCCTCCAAACCAGGGGAAGAGTTAATTCCTGGAATACTCTATTTTGATCTTGCAGAATTATACTCTGTTAGAAATTAATCCAGATAAGATACGAGAAAACAATAAAGCAGGAACGGCCGGGCGCGGTGGCTCACGCTTGTAATCCCAGCACTTTGGGAGGCCGAGGCAGGCGGATCACGAGGTCAGGAGATCGAGACCACGGTGAAACCCCGTCTCTACTAAAAATACAAAAAATTAGCCGGGCATGGTGGTGGGCGCCTGTAGTCCCAGCTACTCGGAGAGGCTGAGGCAGGAGAATGGCGTGAACCCGGGAGGCGGAGCTTGCAGTGAGCCGAGATTGCGCCACTGCACTCCAGCCTGGGCGACAGAGCGAGACTCCGTCTAAAAAGAAAAATAAAATAAAATAAAAAAATAAAGCAGGAACATTCTAGAAAGTGTGTTGATTAGGACAACTTGACTCTAATAATCTATTTCTTAGCTTAAATCTGTTAATAGATTTTATCATAAGCACTTGGCTATTAGCCAGAAATCCTGGATAAATGGGAGGATCACTGTAAATTTGGTATTTGAAGCTGTTACATTTCAAACTTTTTTTTTTTCCTTTTTTTTTTTTTTTTTTTTTTTGGACGGAGGGGGTGTGTTTTGTTTTGTTGCCCAGGCTGTAGTGCAGTGGCGCAGTCTTGCCTCACTGCAAGCTCCGCCTCCCGGGTTCACGCCATTCTCCTGCCTCAGCCTCTCCGAGTAGCTGGGACTACAGGCGCCCACCACCATGCCCGGCTAATTTTTTGTATTTTTAGTAGAGACGGGGTTTCACCGTGGTCTCGATCTCCTGACCTCGTGATCCGCCCGCCTCGGCCTCCCAAAGTGCTGGGATTACAAACGTGAGCCACCGCGCCCAGCCCAAACTGTTTTTTTTTTCTTTGTATGTGCTGTCTCTTTAGAGCTGGTTAAAAACAGCAGATTTCACATATGACGTTATCTGCAGTGCCCTGTGCAGAGGCCTGCAGGGAGTTTACAGAGACACCTGGTGGCTGAGAAGGTGAAGTACCTTGGCTTTGTCAGAAGATAAAGGATTTGAATTGTGTCTAAATTTGGTTTCTTTTTGTGGCTGAGAATTTCACTCTTTTCTTAATTATTTTAGTAGAATTGCACATTTATAAAAATAGACTTTGATTTTTAAAGATTATTTTTAGAGCTTTCACTCTTTCTTTCTGAAAAAAATCATCAACCAGGTGAATTGACCAGTTCCATCAGCTGGGCTAAATCTCATCAGGGCCGGGACCAGAGTGAGACAGGAGGGGCACTTGCTTCCAGTGCACATTTAAGGGGGAGCCAAAAATATTAGTAATGAATATAGATAATTTTTTTTTGAGACAGGATCTCTATCTGTCACCCAGACCAGAGTGCAGTGGTGTAATCACAGCTTACTACAGCTTTAAACTCCTGGGCTCAAGTGATCCTCCCGCCTCAGCCTCCCCCATGTAGGGGGGACTGCAGGCACACGTTACCATGCCCGGCTAATTTAAAATAACTTTTTTTTTTTTTTTTTGGTAGAGATGGGGGTCTCATTTTGTTGCCCAGGCTAGTCTTGAAGTCCTGGCCTCAACTGATCCTCCCACCTGGACCTCTCAAAGTGTTGGGATTACAAGTGTAAGCCACCAGGCTTGGCCTTAATACAATATTTCTAAACATCAAAATTAATGCAAAATATTTAATTATAAATAAAAATACCAAAGTTTAAAAACAGGATTAGTGGCTGGGCATGGTGGCTCACGCCTGTAATCCCAGCACTTTGGGAGGCTGAGGCAGGTGGATCGCCTAGGGTCAGGAGTTCGAGACCAGCCTGGCCAACATGGTGAAACCCCGTCTCTACTAAAAATATAAAAATTAGCTGGGCGTGGTGATGCATGCCTGTAGTCCTAGCTACTTGTGAGGCTGAGGCAGGAGAATTGCTTGAACCCGGGAGGTGGAAGTTGCAGTGAGCTGAGATCACGCCATTGCACTCCAGCCTGGGAGACAGCGAGAGGTTCTGTCTGAAAACACAAACAAACAAACCAATAACAACAACAACAAACAGGATTAGTATTGCCAATGTTTTCTCTCAATCTGTTTTTTTTTTTTTTCCAGGCTCCCATACAGCTCTGAAAGGCACTGAGAAAACCTAACATATCTGAGGGCCTAGCTTCTGGCCTGGCTTTTACGTGGTCAGTGGATGTGCATCCATCCCCCCTGCACCAGTTTCCCTTGTCCTTTCTGTGGCTCTCCTGGATTCCTCTCTTTCAGCTTCTTGGTGTACACAGCCCATGTCAATGGCAGTGGTGAAGTAAGTGAGAAGAAGAAACGGAGAAAGTTAAAAAGTGTCTTCGAGGAAAACACTTGGGAATACAATCTTCCAGTTCTCCTGCTTTACCTTTCAGTACCCTCCCTGCTTCCTTCCAAACATGCTTCCAGAAGCAGGCAGCTAGGCCATTCATACCCATGGAGCTGCTCTCAGCCAAGTAGGCCTAGCTAAAGAGACGCTGAGGGCAGGTGGGGTGGGAGATGGAGCAGCACGTTGCTTCCTGGGAGAAAGCACCTCCTTGTCTCTTTTCAGTTTTAACATGTCCCTTTAGTGCCCACTTTCCAGGACAGGGCAGAGGATGGGGGAGCGGGAGATGAGTGAGGTCCTGGGGCCACGGGGCCATGCTGCTTCTCAGAAGGCAGAAGCTGTGGGAGAGGTTGGGGGCTGGTAGCTCTCAGAATAGCCTGGGAAGGGTATCCGCTGGGTTTGCATGGTGTTGTCTCTGAATCTCCGAGCTCCCCTTCTCTATGACTTGCATCCTTGAAGTAGCGTGCTACTGTTAACAGAAGAGCAGAGCGTGCCCCTTCTGCCTTTTCCCAGGCTTGTCATTTGCCTAACTCTTACAATATTAGCAGAGAGATGGTGATTGCAACAAGCAGGGAAATATTGCACAACTGTGACTGCAGGGTCTGCTATGAGAAGAGGAAGCAGAGTCAGTGGGGTGAGAACCTCCTGGGATGAGAAGGGGTCAGAAACTCAAGAACAAAGGAAAATGTCCAAAAAGTCCCAAGGAACAAGTGGGCTACCGTTGAGGACAGAAATTTCCCATGGATAAGGTCTCCTCTGTGCAGCAAAGAAAGACTCCAGAAACAGGAGGAAGCCAGGAGATACTCACCGTATACCACACAGTACAGTTTTATAGCTTTCAAATATATTCCCTCAGGGGATTTCAGGGAGAATAGCCTGCACTCTCTGACAAAACACAGACATCAGAGCCCGCTACAGTCCGCAGATCGCTCACTTGGGCATACCGGATACCCTGGATCATATATCAGCTGCTCTCCTGACCCAGAAAACTGTGTGTCTCTTATCAACCACTCATGTCTCTTCATGAACTTGGCTCTTCTGTTGGCAACTTTATGAGTTTCTTTTTACCAGTGGGTGCTTTCTAACTACCGTAGCCTGTGTGGTTTGGCAAGGGGAATCACAGTGGCATTCACTGAGAGTCTTGCTTTGTGCCAGGTGTGTGCTTGGTACTTTATCTGCTTTCTCTTGAATCCTCACAACAACCCTTTTGGGTAAAATATTATAATCTTCATTTATACAAATGAGAAAATGAGACTGTGAGAAATAATTACTACTCACATGACTAGTAAGTGGTGGTCCTAGGACCTGAACCGGGGCATAGGACTCCTCCTGTGTCCTTAGGTTCTTCCTGTTGCATTAGGTCAGCAGAGACATGGGGAGATGCCTCCACACCCTCCCCCTGCATCCGTGGCAGATGCTGCTAACTGGACTTGGTGGTTGTTTCCCTTGAGCTAGGACTATGTATAAGGGAGAAATTATGGTCCATGTTCTCAAGGAATTTTGCTTTGACGTAGGTTAAAATATAACACAGTAGTAGACTGACAATGTAAGGCTGTAAATAACACCCTGGCCATGAGTGCTAAAAAAATCAGGTAAGCTTATGAATCGTAGGAAATATACCCACCGTTCTTTGTCTGAAAGCTGGCCTTTCCCTTACTTTTTAATTCCTTAGATTTCTCATTCTAGATATTACTCATTTATGCAATCAACAAATGTCCTCTAATATCCTCTCTGTATCTGGGAGAACAGCACAGAACATGACAAAGCCCCCACTTTTGTGGAACTTAATTTCTAGTAGGGAGACAGACGGTAACTACCAAGTGCAATGCATACATGCAGGTCAGCTGGTCCTAAGTGCGGGGAAGGGTGGATCCCAGAGATGGAGAGAGGGCTGGGATGTTACTCTATGCAGCGTCATCAGGGAAGGGCTTCTGATAAGGAGGCACTGGGCAGAACCCAGGAAGAAGAAGGGGAGTCAGGAGGAGATGCTAATGGTGTCCCAGGCAGAGGGAACAGAAGGAGGGGCGCAGTGTGTGTGTGGAATGCAAGAAGGCCAGCATGGCTGGAGCTACGTGAGCGAGGGGGAGAGTGTTGGAGAAGGAAAGTCAGAGGAGACATCACGTATGGCCTTGTAGTTGCCAGTAAGGATTTTGGCTTTTATTCCAAATAAGGTGAGAAGCCGCTGGAGAGAATCCACTGGGCAGAGGGGTGACATGATGAGATTTGTGTTTTAAGATGACCACCTGGCTGGGCTTGGTGGCATGCACTTGTAGTCCCAGCTATCTGGGAGGCTGAGACGGGAGGATCTCTTGAGCCCAGGAATTGGAGGCCACAGTGCACAATGATAATGAGGGAGTGCAGTGAATAGCCACTGCACCCCAACCTGGGCAACACAGTGAGACCTCCATCTTATAAATTATTTAAAAATAGGCCGGGCACAGTGGCTCATTCCTGTAATCCCAGCACTTTGGGACTCTGAGGCAGGTGGATCGCCTGAGGTCAGGAGTTTGTGACCAGCTTGGCCAACATGGTGAAACCCTGTCTCTACTAAAAATACAAAAATTAGCCAGTCCTGGTGGCAGGCGCCTGTAATCCCAGCTACTTGGGAGGCTGAGGCAGGAGAATTGCTTGAACCTGGGAGGCAGTGAGCTGAGAACGTGCCACTGCGACAGAGTGAGACTCCATCTCAAAAAAAAAAAAAATTAAAATAAAAAATAAAAATAGAAATAAAAAATAGATGAAATGAAATAAAATGACCGTCTGGCTCTTACCTGGAGAAGGGAATTCAGGGGCACCGTTGGCTGCTAGGAGGCAAGTGCGGTTGGTGCAGATGGCAGTCAGCAATGGCTTGGACCAGGAAGACAGTAGGGAAGGTGGGGAGAGGTGGCTGGATTCCTGATATGTTGTGAAGGTGGAGCTGCCGGGATTCGTTCACAGATTGGATGTGGGGTGTTCCAGGTTGAATTGCATCCTACAGAATTCACACGCTGAAGTCCTAACCCCCAGTACTGAAGAATGTGACCATATTTGGAGATATGGTCTTTAAAGAGGTAATTAAGGTTAAGTGAGGTCACTGGGGTGGGACTAATTTCATCTGAGGAGACAATGGGTTTGGATACAATCGGGGAATGGGGTCACAACCTAGAAACCAAACAGAACTCTGGGACTCTGTATCTCTTAGGGAAATTGCCAGAGCCCTGCCCTCCAGGCCTGTCCTTATTCATGGGGATCAGAGAAGAAGAGATTAGGACCCAGACATGCACAGAGGAGACCCTGTAAGGACACAAGGAGAAGACAGCCATCTACAAGCCAAGAAGAAAAGCCTTGGGAGAAACCAGCCCTGCCCACACCTTGGTCTGGACTTCCAGCTGATTCTTGGATGAGGTGGTCCTTAGGCGCGGAGGCAGGACTGTGAGAAAATAAATTTCGTTTTTAATTCACCTGGTCTATGGTATTTTGTTGTGGGAATCCAAGTAGACTAATACATGGGGTTTGGAGAGAAGAAGCGAGCATGATGTGCAGGAGTTGGATCTGTTTGAAGTCATGGTTAGGAAAGTTCATTTCCTTCACAATGCCCAGAAGCACCAAGAGAGATTGTCCCGCTGCGTTTCACTCAGAAGAGTTTTCCAGTGCACTACACACCACTGACAGAGCCAGAGCACAGTGGGACAAGAGTGAGACACAGGCACGAGCAGTCACAAAAGGAGAATTGGCTCCACCCCCAGTGTGATCACCTTTTGGTGCCCACACAATGATGAGCTCTGGGCTGACGTTCCTGTTGGCCCAGAGGTCCTGCTTCCTCCCCTTCCTGAATCCCTTTTGTTCTGATCTAACCTGCACTCCCCCAGGCCAGTGGATTTGAGTACAGCTGGGGAAGGGAGTTGCTAGGATTTCTAGCAATCGAGAAACAAAACAGTGCTCTGGGACTCTGTACTTCTCAGTGAAACTGCCAGAGCTCTGCCCTCCAAGCCTGTCCTTATTCATGGGGACCCCAGAGAGACTCACTTGAACTTCTGACCCATCCCCCTGCTGCTCACCCTGCCAGCCCCTGGCCTGGCTGTAGCCACAGTTCCCACCATCACCTATATCTGGAAACTCTAATCCCTCGTCCACGACACTATCACGGTCACCCTGTGGAAGTGAGGAGGCTTGCCCAGCCTCCAGACATCCAACAGGGTTGCTTCCTACTCTTTCCAGTGCTCTTATATTTCTGACTCCTTATTAGAAAGGGTTCTTCCATGGCCAGAGCCTCCGCTGGAAGGCAGTTTGAGTCTCACTGGCTGAGCTGCAGTCAGAGTCAGCCCTGGCCCTGCCATGCATCTGCGCACGTCAAGCTCTTTTCCCTGCAGGCTTTGCCCCTTCTTCATCTGGAACACTGTTCCCTATTGCAATTTTCATGAACAAAGTGGATTTATGGATCTGTTTATCTATGTCAAGGGTCAACAAACTATGCCCTGCCACCTATTTTCGTAAATAAAGTTTTATTGGAACACAGCCACACATTCATTTTGCCATAGGCTGCATTCATAGTACAGTGGCAGAGAAGAGTAGTTGGTACAGAGACCATATGGCCTGCCAAGATGAAAATATTTACTATCTAGCTCTTTGCAGAGAGTTTGCCAATCTCAATGACGGAGTTAGATTGGATAACTCTCACAAAATGGATAAGAGGATTAAAAAGACTACTGCAGAAATAAGTAAGTAAATAAATAAATCCACGGTGGACTGACAATAATATTAACATCACAATAAAAAAGGACAACAAGAAAACCGTAGGACTGATATTCCTCCACCCACAGTACAAGCTGCTTGTCACATAAAACAATTATCCTCTAACCAGGTCTATCAAGAAGTTGGGAGAGAGATTGGGTGAGTGAGAGAGATGGAAGGGGGAGAGGAAGAGGGGAGGAAAAATAAATAAATTAAATAAGTAAATATATAAATAAACAAATAGTGGCACTGAGCTACAAATGACATGCTTAGCATGTCATTTTCCCCTTTAATGATCATTTATCCAGCAATTTTATGGTCAAGCACTATTTTTAGGGTTCCACATGCATTAACTGATTCAGTCCTCAAAACAACCCCAAGAGGTAGGCACTATTTGTAATTGTCCCTATTTTATAAATGAAGAAACTGAGGTCAAATAATCTGGCTGAGCTTACACAGCTAGTAAGTGGTGGGGCTGGACTTGAATCCAAGCAGTTCGACTCCAGGGTCTGTGCTCTTAAACTCTACATTATACTGCTTTTGATCAAGAAAACAAAGTGGCTGGGCATGGTGACTCATACCTGTAATCCCAGCACTTTGGGAGGCTGAGGCAGGTGAATCACGAGGTCAGGAGTTCAAGACCAGCCTGGCCAAGATGGTGAAACCCCGTCTCTATTAAAAATACAAAGAAAAGAAAAAAAAAAAGCCGGGCTTGATGGCAGGTGCCTCTAATCCCAGCTACTTGGGAGGCTGAGGCAGAGAATTGCTTGAACCCAGGACGTGGAGGTTGCAGTGAGCTGAGATAGCGCCACTGTACTCCAGCCTGGGCAACAGAGCAAGACTCCATCTCAAAAAAAAAAAAGAAGAATAAGAAAACAAAGACAGAAGTAAACCCTAAATTGTTTGGAGAGTGGTGCCATGGGCAGCCCTTTTGGCATGACTTTGCGTCCTAACTACCAACCTTATCCTAAACTTTGGTGCAAGGTGAAGGAATTCATGTAGCTCTCTTTTAAAGGAGCTTTGAGGTTTTTTGCTTGTTGGTTTGTTTGTTTGTGTTTTTTTCAAGACACATATCTAGGATAAATCCAGCAAACTTAGAAAGTAGCAGTGAAATAGGCCCTTGGGGATGGCATCCCATTGAGGTATCTCCTGCCATTTCAGGGAGTTGTGAAGCATTGGTTAGCAGGCGTCATGGCTCTGAGTACCTAGGACAGCACTCCTCTGCGAAGAGCCCAGGCTCCTAGAGAGGCTGAGGGTCTCTGGTATGGTTCTTGGTGGAGAGTCAGCATCCTTTACCCATCCTCCTTTGGGGCAGATCGAGGTCCCACCTGTCCTTGGCTGAAAGGAAGCACATTCCCAAACCTCCTAAAGGCAGACTTGACCTTGATTTCCTCTCAGCTTCCTCACCAGATGAACTGGTGTTGTGTAAGGAGCACTGTATTGAGAGTCAGGACGATGGGTTATGTCCTTGCGAAAGCTTCTGACCTCTCTAGTCCTCAGTTTCTTTATCTGTAACATGAGTGACCTTAGCTAGATGGTCCTCAAAGAGCTCTTTACAGGTTAGAAATGCTCTGATCCTGTATTTAATGAAATGGAGAAAATATTCATGCCATATTCACTTGTGGGGAAAAAATACTTTGCAAAACATGATGTTTGACTCTTGTAATTTTTGTTTTAAAAAACACATGTAGCAGAATGAAGGTATTTTTTCTTCCCATCCCCACTCTGCTGCTGGACAGAGGATATTTTAGCCATAGAATTCACTAGGATTCTTTGTCAGACAGGACTCTATTCTAAGTAATGGGCGCACTGCCATCATCCTCCTGGAATGGAGTCAGGGATGCCCCCCAGGACACTGGACCCCAATGGGCAAAGGTTCTCAGCAGCTTCAACCTAAAAGAGGCCCCTGAGGGGAGAAGGGACCCTGAAGGGAGGGGAGTGGGATAGGAAGGGAAGGGACACCATTCAAGGTAGGCCCTGTGTCACCTACAATTCAACCCTATGAGTGCTGTAAGGAATCAAAGACATATGAGGTAAAGATCCTCTACACACGAGGAAGTCACCACCCAGCTGGCATCAAAAGCCATATTGATGAAAGACAACGAGAAGGAAGAGATGCATTATTAGTGTTGCGGGGAGCACGGTGGATTGGGGCAGGTGGCCTGGATCCTGTCTCTGGCCGATCACTGCTGGAGGGAAGCCACTCTGCATCCCTGGGCCTCAGTTTCCTCATACGGAAGTGAGGCATTAAAGTCAATTTCAAAAGGACCTTCCGCCTCTGAGATTCCGGAGTGGATGGTTTGTTGAAGGAGGACTGAGAGTGGGCACCCGGAATTGTGTCATTTGATGAATGAGTCAGACTAGGGGCGTCAGAAAAATAATGTCTTCACAATCAACACAATGGGATAGGCAATTAAGAAACACTTTGCTGATGGCTTGAGTGTCTGTTCCACTCAGAGGATACATTCCTGAAGAGGGATGGGGTGACTCATCAGGCGGCTGTAACCTAATGAAACAGAGCTATCCAATTTCCTCGCTCCGATTCCAGGCAACCAAATTATCTTAATATAGTTTTCCAAAGCAGCTTCCCCAGGGAAGAGGAGGGACAGACATGAGTTTCCAGACTAAGCAGCAATTGAAAATTGACATTTTTTTATAGGAGTAAAATTATATCACATACGAGAAATGACTGAAATTTTATATGAAGTAGCATTCAAATGCAAAGGGTGTCATCATTAGTAATATCACCATTGGTTATTATTCTCATGCTGATTTGGTCAGCCTTCGAACTAGTTTCTCATTTTTTTTTTTTTGAGCTGGTAAATGCTGGGTGACTTGGTAAGTATAGAAATTCTGGATCTGCAAAGCTGATCAAAGATGAAAATTACTGATATTTAGAAAGTGCTTTCACATACAGTTATCTCGGAAGCTCTAGAGAGAGGAAATATTATTTTCCCCAGTCTGTAGTTCTGGAAGGCTCAGAGAGGTTAGGTGACTTACCCAGAATAATAGAGCTCGTCAGGGTTTGGGCTGGCAGAAAAACCCAGGTGGTCAAGTCCAAATCCAACTCACAGTGTTGCTGCTTCTTAAGCAAGTGAATATCCACCCATCCAGCACACCCCCTCACACATATACTCACAAACATTTACTATGCAAGATCTGTGCCCTGTGGGACAGCGGCAAGAGGGATCAGAAGCTGAGGCAGAGAAAAAACCGAAATGCCAATATATTCTGGAGATCATAGAACCATGTCTCTTTCCCTCTTCAAATGCTGCTAAAAGCACGTAGAGTCTTTCTGGACAGCTGTCCCATGGCTCAATCTTTTAGGCTTCCCTTAGTCCCTGGACTCAGGCTGAATCTGCTCACGGTGGGTGTAGAAAGCTCTCATTCTGCTTAGATGGAGTCTCTGGGGTGTCAGGCACACCGTTGCTGCCCGCATCTACCTCCTCTTCTGTCTAGTTGTTTCTGCTAAGGGTGGCTAGGGACCCTCAACCGAGATGGCCCCCCACAACAGCACTGTTGGACCTAACACACCCTGGGTTCCCAGCATCTCAGCCACTGGAGCTGCCAGTCTCAAATTACCGGAGGGGAGGGAGGGCAGGCTTGGATCTCAGGATCTCAGTCCTGCATGCAATGCAAGCCTGAGCTCTCCCGCCGTAAGGCTGCGGCGGTGTGGGCTCCTTGTGCCCAGATCCTTCGTATTCATAGGGGGAAGTGGAAGACCACGCTGCCTGACTGAGACTTTATTATAGAGGCTCAGGAAAAAGATGAACTGGTCCCATTCCTGCATCTCCTTTTGCTGGATTTACTTTGCTGCTTCCAGACTGAGAGGTGAGAGGCTGGTGACATGTAACCCATCTTGTCTCATTTGGGGCTATTGCTTTGGTGGGAGGTGGGGCAGGGCAGGGAAGACAAAACAGATGATTCAACCACATGGAAGTGTTCTGTGCTTCCTACTGACTCTGATCTTGGTAGGGCATGCCAGAAAAACAACTCATCCATCCACCCAAAGCTTGTCCCTTGCCAGTGTTGGGCCATCCCCCATTTTAGACCTCAGTCTCGTGTTGTTTGTCTTGAAATACACACAACACTCTGAATGCTGATCCAGATCCCTCTTGTTGAGTAGCTGCAGAGACGGCAGATGGAAAATATGCTCAGAAGTTGTTTAATGACCTTTTTGAAGATTATTCCAATGCTCTTCGTCCAGTGGAAGATACAGACAAAGTCCTGAATGTCACCCTGCAGATTACGCTCTCTCAGATTAAGGATATGGTGAGTAACACATGGTGCTGACTCTGTGGAATGATTCTTAGAGGATAAACAACCATGCTTTCTGAAGAGAATGTCTTAACTGGGAATTTGAGAGGGAATGATAGCTCCGTAAGCAAGCTGGTGGGAGAAGAGAACGCCGGGAAAAGGAAGCTTTCTACAAAACTTATTAATTTCACGAAATGTTACCTAATCCTGGTCATTAACTGTAACAGTCTTAGATAATCTAAAGAAAGATGGGGTTACATACTGTATGCAGCCATTTATATAAAATGTCCAAAATAGGTAAATCCGTAGAGACAGAAAACGGCATAGATGTTGCCAGAGTCTGTGGGGAGGAAGGGGAAAATAGCCAGTGAGTTCTTAATGATTACGGCGTTTCTTTGCGGGGGGAAGAAATGATCTGGAATTAGGCAGTGGTGATGGTTGCACAGCATTGTGAATATATTGGAAGCCAGTGCATTGTTCCCTTCGAAAATGATTAAAATGGTGAGTTTTAATGTGAATTTGATCTTAATTTTTTTTTTTTGAGACGGAGTCTTGCTCTGTCACCCAGGCTGGAGTGCAGTGGCACGATCTCCGCTCACTGCAAGCTCTGCCTCCTGGGTTCATGCCATTCTCCTGCCTCAGACTCCTGAGTAACTGAGACTACAGGCGCCCACCACCACACCCGGCTAATTTTTTTTTGTATTTTTAGTAGAGACGGGGTTTTACCGTGTTAGCCAGGATGGTCTCAATCTCCTGACCTCATGATTCGCTCGCCTCGGCCTCCCAGAGTGCTGGGATTACAGGCATGAGCCACCGTGCCCGGCCAATCTCAATTTTTTAAAAAAGGTAGTGTTTTAAGATGGCATAGCTTATTAGTGCTTATCTATGTTTAATTACACAATGTTATGAAACTTGAAAGATTTTCCTTCTGCACATTGTTATTTCCTGACTTTTGCTTTTAAGTACATCATTCATTGATCAATTTTCAGGAAATATAGGCAGTTGATCCATGCAAAGATATCAAGACTAAAATATTTGTCCACTTTACATTCTGAACACTAAATCTAGGAGGAAAAAAATTATGATCTTGGCAGTCAATCAAGGGGATAGAATAAATAAAGAATAAAGCTCTCACTTTACTTACTGAAAATTGGTGAGTGTTTGTGCAATTCCTATTGTGAAGAACAAGTGTCCTATCAATGGAAGACATTTCAAGTGTCTGTGAGGTAAAGTGACATCTGGATTCATCGTGTAGGATGAACGAAACCAAATTCTGACTGCCTATTTGTGGATCCGCCAAATCTGGCATGATGCCTATCTCACGTGGGAGCGAGATCAGTACGATGGCCTAGACTCCGTCAGGATCCCCAGTGACCTCGTGTGGAGGCCGGACATCGTCTTATATAACAAGTAAGTGCAGCTCAGAACTGAGGCTTTTCAGGCATGAACTTGTTGATTTCATAGAATTTAAACATAATGGAAAAGGAGTGTTTAAAACATGCATGAAATTAAATATTAGTCCATGTTCCTAGGACTTACTGAAATAACAGTCGTGGAATCTTGGATCAGGAAATAATGTCATAAAAGCTTAGAGCTGGAAGGAAACCATCAATCTACATGCCCCCTTTTCAGGTGGGAAAGTGGAGGCTGCATTAGTTTGCTAGGGCTAACTTTGCCATAACAGAGTAGCACAAATTAGATGACTTAACAAAAACGTGTTATCTCACAGTTCTGGAGTTGAGACGCCTGAGATGAAGGTGCTGACAGCGTGGTTTCCTCTGAGGTTGTGAGGAAGGATCTGTACCAGGCCTCTCTTCTAGCTAATGGTGGTTTGCTGGCAGTCTTTGGTGTTCTTAGCATTGTAGAAGCGTCACTCTGAGCTCTGCCTTCATCTTCACATGGCGTTCTCCTGTGTGTTCCCTGCGTCCAAATTTCCCCTTTCTATAAGGACACCAGCCATATTGGATTAGATGCCCACCCTACTCCAGCGTGACTTCATCTTAACCTAACTAATTACATCTTCCATGATGCTATTCTCAAATCAAGTCACATTCTGAGTGTTGGGGGCTAAGACTTCAGTATGTGAGTTTTTCAGGGACACAATCCAACCCTTAACAGTGACACTCACCATCCAAGATCATGTATCGATAATTAATTAAACCGGAATGGGCCATCTAGAAACTGACCTGTGGATTTGGAGCTTTGTGTGGAGTGGAGGATGAACCAGTTTACAGGATACAAAGTGACCTTTTCCCGGTCTCAGAGCAAGGGGCCTTGTATAATGGGTAGGTGAGATTTACGTTTCGCAAGCTGTAAGGTGCATATGAATCGCCCAGGGAGTTTGTTAAAATAAAGATTGTGATTCCATGGGTGTGGGGCGGGCCTGTGATTCTGCATTTCTACAAGCTCCGGAAGATGTGGGCACTGTGGGTCCATGGGCTGCATTTTGAGAAAAATACCAGATCTCTGGTCACAGTTCAAGCTCAGTGGCCCCGCCTGTTGTTGAAAGAGCTTCTCTCTCTTTTTATTCTGGAACCCAAGTTTCTGTGGAGTGGGAAAAGTTCCTCTGTGGCTCAGAACTATGTGAATGAGGGGCAGCTCAGGGGGCTTCCTTGGGTGGAGGCTTCCAGTGGGCATGGATTTCCTTTAAGGAAGCAACACGGGTGGGTTGCAGCCTGGATTTTAGTCTCACTCCTTACTCAGAGAGCTCATCTAAGGGTCATGACCTCTGGAATCATAGCCCTGTTCTTTCTGTCCATTCCCCACTCTGAGTGGCCAGAGGAATTGTCTGTATCTCTTCCCAAGGAAGATAACTGGAAGATAACATTCAAATACTGGGCTTTATTCCTCCAGTTTACCCGCACCCCCCGTGCTCACTCTCTCTGTCTCTGTCTCTCTCTCTCTCTCTCTCTCTCTCTCTCACACACACACACACACACACACACACACACACAGAGCAAGAAAACAAGCTACATTGTCCATTACCACACTCTCATCTACAGAGTGCAGGAGAGTAATATCTGATAATTTCATTGACACAGGCAGGGCGTGAGGACTCACCCCTGTAATCCCAGCACTTTGGGAGGCCAAGGCAGGTGGATCACCTGAGGTCAGGAGTTCAAGACCAGCCTTGCTAACATGGTGAAATCCCGTCTTTACTAATGTGGTGTGGGACCTGTAACCAGTATTGGGGAGGCTGAGGCAGGAAATCATTAAACCTGGAGGCAGGGTTGCAGTGAGCCAATTTCACCAAAGAAAAGAAAAGAAAAAGAAAGATAATTTCATTGACACAGATGATCTCTTATAGCATTCTGTAAGTTCTTTTTTTTTCTTTTTTAAGACGGGGTCTGGGAGCTGGGCATGGTGGCTCACGCCTGTAATCCCAGCACTTTGGGAGGCCAAGGAGGGTGGATCACGAGGTCAGGAGATTGAGACCATCCTAGTTAACATGGTGAAACCCCGTCTCTACTAAAAATACAAAAAAATTAGCTAGGTGTGGTGGCGGGTGCCTAGAGGCTGAGGAAGGAGAATGGCATGAACCCGGGAGGCGGAGCTTGCAGTGAGCTGAGATCGCGCCACTGCACTCCAGCCTGGGTGACAGAGCTAGACTCTGTCTCAAAATAAAAAAAAAAAAAAAAAAAAGGCCGGGCGTGGTGGCCTTTGGGAGGCCGAGGGGCGGATCACGAGGTCAGGAGATCGAGACCACGGTGAAACCCTCTCTACTAAAAAAAAAAAAAAAAATTAAAAAAAAAAAAAAAAAAGGTGGGGTCTCTCTCCTATTGCCCACGCTAGAGTGCAGGGGTGTGATCACGGCTCACTACAGCCTCAACTTCCCGGGCTCAGGTTATTCTCCCACCTCAGCCTCCCGAGTAGCTGGGACTACAGGTGCATGCCACCATGCCCAGCTATTTTTTTTTTTTTTAAATTTTTAGTAGAGACAGAGTCTCATCATGTTGCCCAGGCTGGTTTCGAACTCCTGGGCTCAAGCGATCCACCCAGCTCAGCCTCCCAAAGTGCTGGGATTACAGGCATGAGCTGCTGTGCCCGGCTAGCATTCTGTAAGTTCTAAAAATTCTCTCCGGAAGTCAGACAGAATGGTGGTCCTCCTCTTCCTCCTGTTTTGATTGGCTGAGGCGGTGACCTTGTCTTACTGAAATACTTCTTTGCAAGCTTACAAGGCACCCTAAGTTAAGCTGACCCCTCTGCTCCCTTATTGGAGAAGCCAGTTATGTACTCATGAGCTCACACAAGCCTACTGTGTCTTTGGTCGGTTCTGCCCTCATTCTCCCTTCCCCACCCCTTTACACAGAGCCTTTCACCACACTGATTCATCATCTCCTTTTTGTTCCTCTGGTTGACTCTTTAGTCATCTCTGTGCTCTTGTCATGGACAATTCTGTTTCTGCTCCTCTCTTCTCCTTTGCCTTCTCCTTCTCAGTGAAACTTCTCAGAGTTTTGCTGTGTACAGGAACCTCTAAATGGAGCTATGGTTGGATGACATCTTCATGCCTTTAACAAATTGAAATGAAAATGGAAGAGTGTTACAGGATCAGGCAAAGAAGGGCCCTTAGTCATGGCTATTCCCTGAGCTCAGTCCTTGTTGCTGAATCCCTGACTCTGTAGAATCTTCTGATGACAGATACAATATCATTGCCTCTCAGAAGCAGGTACAGAACATCATAGGCAACACAATGGGCTTCCTGAGTTGTGTCAAGCAGGAGAAATAGGGGTAAGGGGTAGGTGAGTCAGTCCAGTGTGATAAAGACACTCAGGCAGGAAGATGCTTAGCATCTAGAGTCACCACTGGTGCCCAAATCCATGGGGCTAGACTAGTTAGGGAGTGATCAGGAAGGAGATGGGCCTGGATGCCGCTTCACAGAACAGTTGAATTTGCTGATGCTTAGTTTGGAAGAGAGAAAGAGCTTGAAGACTTGATGATGGTTACCTTAGGCAATTAGAGAGAAAGTAAGGTGGAAAAAGGAGAACAATGTTCCAGAAGACAAAACCCAAGATAATCAGTAGAAGCCAAAGGGAAGATAAGCTCTCCAAAACCAAACCAAATTGCCCAAAAAATGACCTTTTTTTTTTTTTTTTTTTGAGACGGATTGTGTCCCCAGGCTCGGCTCACTGCAAGCTCCGCCTCCCAGGTTCATGCCATTCTCCTGCCTCAGCCTCTCCGAGTAGCTGGGACTACAGGCGCCCGCCACCACGCCCGGCTAATTTTTTGTATTTTTTAATAGAGACAGGGTTTCACCGTGGTCTCGATCTCCTGACCTCGTGATCCGCCCGCCTCGGCCTCCCAAAGTGCTGAGATTACAAGCGTGAGCCACCGCGCCAGGCCTGAAATAGTGACCTTTTTAGCAATGTAACAGTTCAAGTAAAACTGGCTCTTTCAGTAAATCAGTAGAGAAATAAATGAATTGGGGCTCAAAGTTCTGGCGGGAATGTTTAGTATTGGTATATGGTTAGTATAGTGGCTGGTATAAGAGGCTACAAGGATTCCTGACATTTTTAGATTAGGTAAAATGCAGATTACAGAAATTTTAAATTTGAATTCATTATGGCAGGGTTTTCATGGTCAGGTTTTTTTTTTTTTTTTTTTTTTTTGGCAGTGGGGGTTGGTGGTTTGCTCTGTCACCTAGGCTAGAGTGCAGTGGTTGTGATCGTAGCTTACTGCAGCCTTGACCTCCTGGGCTCAAGTTGAGACAGTATTCTCCTCAATAGGGTCTGGAGACAGGGAGCCTTCACTTCAGCTTCCAGCTAGTCACAGATCAAGTCTTCATTGCATGAGGTGTAACTTCACTTCAGCCTCTGATTGGTTGTAGGTTGCATCTTCATTTGCATAGGGTGTAACTTCACTTCAGCCTCCAATTGGTTGCCGGCCAAGTTTTTATTTACATAGGATGCAACCAATGGGAAACATCTAGAGGGTACTTAAACCCCAGAAGATTTTGTAACCGGTGGGCTTGAGCTGCCTACTCGAGCCCACACCCACTCTGTGGAGTGTAGTTTCGTTTCAATAAATGTGAGCATTTATTGTTTCTTTCATTGTTCTGTACTTTCATTGCTTTATTTGTGCATTTTGTCCAATTCTTTGTTCAAAATGTCAAGAACGTGGACGACCTGTAGTCGACGCCCTCCGTGGGTAACAAAGTGATCCTCTCACTTCAGTCTCCCGAGGAGCTGGGACTACAGGTATGCACTACCACACCCAGCTAATTTTTACAAAAATTTTTATAGAGATGATGTCTCACAATATTGCCTGTTGCCCAGGCTGGTCTTGAATTCCTGGGCTCAAGCAATCCTCTTGCCTTGGCCTTCTAAAGTGCTGGGATTACAGGCATGAGCCACCATGCCTGGCCCCAGTGATTGGATTTTAATGAGCAGTTTTAATGGTTGGATTTTAGACCTGATGAGGAACTGGGTGCCCTATTGTATTCAAAAGAATTTGTCTAGAATTTAGCTTTAAGGCAAGCTTATGTATCATCCTTAGCCATATAAGGTGATTTAGAGAATGGCAAGACTTCCAGAAGAGACTGGAAATAAAGGAGGGAGAGGAGAAACAGGTTTGGAAAAAAAGAGGATGAATTTGATGTTCAGTTTGGGGAACCAAAGAAACATCCTCACGGAAATGTCCAATAGTGAGATTGCAAAGGCAAATCTGAAACCTGGAGAAACGGTCAGGGCTAATACTGATGCCAAAAGCCCTTAAAGTCCTATAGAACTACTCATGGAAGGAAAGAAAATGGCTGAGGATAAAGTTGAAAAAACCTCTACATTTAAGGAATTTACAGATGAAACTTAGAATTGGTGGTTAAAGAGATAGAAGGAGAAGCGAGAGAGTCATGTCATGAAAACCAAGGGAAGAGAGGATGTCTAGGAATAACCCATAATCCCAATGTTTGGGAAAAGTTGAAGAAGATGATCCCAGCACTTTGGGAGGCCCAGGCAGGCGGATTACCTTAGGTCAGGAGTTCGAGATCAGCCTGGTAAAAATGGTGAAACACTGTTTCTACTAAAAATACAAAAATTAGTTGGGCGTGGTGGTGCGTGCCTATAATCCCAGCACCTTGGGAGGCTGGGGCAGGAGAATTGCTTAAACCTGGGAGGTGGAAGTTGCAGTGAACCAAGATTGTGTCACTGCACTAAAGCCTGGGCAACAGGGTGATACTCCATCTCAAAAAACAAACAAACAAACAAACAAACAAACAAACAAAATGGCCGGGCACGGTGGCTCAAGCCTGTAATCCCAGCACTCTGGGAGGCTGAGGCGGGTGGATCACCTGAGGTCAGGAGTTCGAGACCAGCCTGGCCAACATGGCGAAACCCTGTTTCTACTAAAAGTACAAAAATTAGCCAGGCATGGTGGCTGGCACCTGTAATCCCAGCTACTCAGGAGGCTAAGGCAGGAGAATCGCTTGAACCCAGGAGGCAGAGGTTGCAGTTAACTGAGATGGCGCCACTGTACTCCAGCCTGGGTGACAAGAGCGAGACTCCGTCTCAAACAAACAACAACAACAACGACAAAAACAAAATCCCCACAACCTACTCCAAAGTAGCTGGGGGGATGTTTTTGGTCAGCAGGTTCCCTTGCCCTTTGGCTTGGGGTTGGGTTTGGCCAATGTGGAGCACCAGTGGGCAATTGCAGGGAGAAGAGCGAGTGAGGTTAGCGTGTGTATTCCCTCGCTGTCTTCCTGGGAGGTTATCTTTGGCTGGATGTGTCCACTGAAAGAAAGTCATCACTCCTATCATGGTGACCCTCTTCATGCAAATCTTTCCTTCCAGGTTCTGGTAACTGCACTTTCTCCTCACCTCTTCATGTCCAGGAATGGTTTCTCTGCATTGTATCCATACCTTTGTGAACAGTCCCTTTCTTAAACTCTCCTCAGGTTATCTAATTGGAGTAGGCCATCTATTTCCTACAGGGATCCTGCAGAGTGCAATTGTCCTAGCCCCAAACAGATTCTCTCTGATCCCCAGATCTCTCCTCTTGCACCAAGGAAGTAGGATGGGTGAGCAGTGTTCTCAGTTCACGTCTAGTTCTCACTTCTCAGATAGCTAACTGTACACATTTATCACTGTTACAGGAGGAAGCTTCAGGCATTTTCAAAAAATTCATTTTGTTATCTTCACAAACACTCACATTAAAGATCCCCTTGGGTATGGAGTGAACTCAGTCAGACCATTACAGTTAATATTGTGGCGCCCAATTTCTAATGAGTGGAAAAAATAAAAACCTTAAAAACATGCCTGTTCTTTAAAAAATATGTGTAGACATATATTATTTTATTTTATTATTTTGTTGTTGTTGAGATGGAGTCTCGCTCTGTCACCGAGGCTGGAGTGCAGGGTGCGATCTCAACTCACTGCAACCTCTGCCTCCTGGGTTCAAGCCATTCTCTTGCCTCAGCCTCCCGAGTAGCTGGGACTACAGGCGCGTGCCGCTATGCCAGGCTAATTTTTGTATTTTTTTAGTAGAGATGGGGTTTTGCCATGTCGACCAGGCAGGTCTGAAACTCCTGGCCTCAAGTGATCTGCCCTCTTTGGCCTCCCAAAGTGCTGGGATTAGAGGTGTGAGCCACCACTCCCAGTCAATATATTTTTTATTTTAATAGCTTTTGAGGTACAAGTCTTTTTTAGTTACATAGACGAATTGTATAGTGGTGAAATCTGAGATTTTAGTGTGCTTGTCACCAAGTGGTGTACACTGTGCCCAATATGTAGTTTTTTATCACTTACCCCTTTCTAAAATGTGCCTGTTCTGACCCAGCACATCCTTTTTCAGCAATTTAACCTAAGGAAAGGGTCAGTGGATAAATGTAAAGACTCAGCTACAGAGATGTCCACTGCAGCATTGCTTATAAATACAAAAACTGGAACCAACCATAATGTCAAGCCTCAGTAGATTGGTTAAATAACGATAGTGTACCTAATACAGTGGAATATAATAGAATGCTATTTAGACATGAAAAGAATGTTGTAGAAGAGTATGAATAGATGAGCACGTATTTTTAAAAATTTTGTCTCATCTTTTTTTTCCTTTTTTTTTTTGCAAGTTAACTTTAAATTTGTGGATAATTTTTAGATTTATAGAAAAGTTGCAAAGATAGTGCAGAATTCCCTTATACCCTTCACCCAGTTTCCCCTGATGTTACCTCTTACATAACCATAATATACTTACCAAAATTAATACAATGTTATTGACTAAATTACTTTATTCAGATTTCACCAGTTTTTCCACGAATGTACTTTTTCTGTTCCAGGATCCAGTCCAGAATACCACATTATATTTAGCCAAAATATACTTTGCGGGGAAAAAATTGTAAGGAAGACTGCAAAAATATGCATCCAAATGTTAACATAAATGTACCAATTAAGGCTCTTTGGTTGTAAGCATCAGAAACTGACTTTGGAAACCTTGTGAAATAGGAATTTGTTAGAAGGATGTGGAACATCTCATTGAATTAAAGGAAAAAGTAAACAACCAGCTCTTGGAAAGGACAGAACCAAAGCTGCTCCAGCGTTCAAGACAGGAGGGACTGTCTGTTTTTTTCTGAATAGGGAGCCATCACTAGGGTGATGCTTTTGGCCTCTGGATCACTCTGCTTAAGGTCTAAACTCTGGAGACGGTGAATCTGTTGGACCAAGCCTGGGCCACCCAGCTGGCCTTTGGCCAGGGACACTGGGGCACCTTGACCAACATTTCCTCTGCCTTGCAATGGCAATGGAGAAAGAGTAATTCCCTAGAGAAAAATAGAAACTCTGTACCCCAAAAATACAAGGGATAAATATTGATAAAGCAAAAGAAGATATATCTGGAATAAGTGACTATCTCTAAAGTTATGGGTGAACGACTTTTTTTTTCTCTGAGTTTTCCGAATGTTACAAATAAACATCTACGGCTTTTATAGTAGCAATAAAAGCTTATTTTAATATTCTAGTACCTAAAGTTAACAAATCAAGTAAGCAGATTTTAGTATCGACAGGCTTACTTTTTGTCTGCATGTTCAAATCATTACACCTGGACCAAGAAAGTGGCAGTGGGAATAGACAGGAACGGATAGAGAGCAGAGATGCTTTAAAGGAAGAATCCAAGAGAACTTCGCCCTGACTAGTTACAGGAGATGCAGGAGAAGGACAAATTAGAGTTGATTCCAGACTCCCAAGCCACAGTGACAGGGAAAATGGTGGTCCATTGCCAAAACACTAAAGTGATGGGCACAGTGAGCTATCTGGGGTAAGGAAGGTGGCAAGTTCTCCTAGCATGCAGCTTTCATTTTCCTCATCTGATCTCCAGGGCTGACGATGAATCTTCAGAGCCTGTGAACACCAATGTGGTCCTTCGGTATGATGGGCTGATCACCTGGGATGCACCGGCCATCACCAAAAGCTCCTGTGTGGTGGATGTCACCTACTTCCCTTTTGACAACCAGCAGTGCAACCTGACTTTTGGTTCCTGGACCTACAATGGCAATCAGGTGGACATATTCAACGCCTTGGACAGCGGAGATCTCTCTGACTTCATTGAAGATGTGGAATGGGAGGTCCACGGCATGCCTGCTGTGAAGAATGTGATCTCCTATGGCTGCTGCTCTGAGCCTTACCCGGATGTCACATTCACCCTCCTTCTGAAGAGGAGGTCCTCGTTCTATATCGTCAACCTCCTCATCCCATGTGTCCTCATATCTTTTCTGGCTCCTCTGAGTTTTTATCTCCCAGCAGCCTCCGGAGAAAAGGTCTCCCTGGGAGTGACCATCCTGTTGGCCATGACTGTATTTCAGCTAATGGTGGCAGAAATCATGCCGGCCTCAGAAAATGTGCCCCTGATAGGTGAGTTCAAGTGTCTTCCACTTCAAGCCCAGCTTTGTAGTGCCTGGGGTCATGCCTTTAAGGTTGTGTGTGTGCCTTTAAACTTGAAACAATGGAGCCAATTTCGACTCAATACAGACTGTCTCAAATTTTTCTGGTGGTTGCAGTTAGCATCTTTCAATATAGATAAGGCTTTTGGAATCAAAACTGGTCTTACGGTCTCTGGGTTTACACAAAAGAGCAATGAAAGGCATTATACTTTAGAGCAGTAGTTCTCAAAGTCGTGGTCCCCAGATGCACAGCATCGGCATCACCTGGGAACTTATAGAAACGCAAAACCTCAGGGCCCACCCGAAGCCTACTGAATCAGACATTCTGGAGAGAAGGCCCTGGCGTCCTGTTTTTATAAGCCTTCTGGGTGATTCTGATGCATTTTCTGTTGAAGTCTAAAATCCACTGACCCAGAGGTTAAGACCTGATTTTGAAGTCAAAGAAACCCGCATTTGAACGCTGACTTCACGGTTCACTCCTTGATCAAACTTAGGCAAGTTACTTGTTCTGTTAGTCTCTGCTTCATCATCTGGAAAATTTGTGTGATTGCTTCCTTCTGTGTCATTGCTTAGTGCACACCCTGGCATATGGTAAGTACTGAGTAAACAGTGACTACTGTTATCACTTCACGTGACAAGGGCTTTCTTCTTGGGAAGAGTGGCAAACATGGCAGAAAGATGTGCTTTTTAAGCCTGACGTCTACGCTTAGCAGAAAAATCTCATCGTCACTGGGTATAATAGCAGTGGGAGAGCGTATTAAAATACAAGTTCCTATACCCAGAGAGTTTGATTTAGCAACTTGGCCAAGATTTGGGAATCTGAGGTGATTCCAAAGCAGACTACATTTTCAAAAATCTGCAATAATGGAATGTCCCTCCAAGGGCTGGAGTGCAGACTGAGGGTACCACCCCTGCCTCCCTTATCCTTGCCTAGCTTGTTCTGAGGTCTTTCCTATCCCCTTTAACATCTACTTTCTGCCTCCAAGGATACCCTTGAGATCCAACACCTCCATCTCAAGGACTTGCTGTTGTAACAGATGCTTACCAGAATCAAGCTAGATCTAAGTTTGAGTTCCTTAAAGTAAGCAATAAGGAGAAATTTTAGAACACCAATGAACTTAGAGTCCAATATCAAGAGATGTTGCCTTGCCCTTTTACTCTTTACTGAGTCCAATTACCCAATATTGAGATGATACTACAGTGGCTTCTCCATTTGGAGATATCTTCCTTTTTATATCTGTCTTTGCAAAATACATACACACACACACACACACACACACACCCCTCTTTTTCAGAATTAAACACAGAAGGCTTTTTCCCCTCTAATAAAAAGGAGATGTATTGGCATTTTATTACCTCTCCTGAGGCAGAAATGATTGGCAGTGATGACATCCAATCATAGCCCTGTTTGAGGAAAGATCATGGGGTGGTCCCACTCTCTTCTTGGGTAGTGACATTATACAGCAAGCTGGCACAATTTCTAAAGACAGATGTCTCACAGGAATTGCTTGTTCTGTTTTTATGATAATATGAAATTTATCTTTTTAAAATTAAATTAAATTTGTATTTTTAAATTTTATTTTAATTTATTTTTGTTATTTAAAAATGAAGGCTGGGCATGGTAGCTCACGCCTGTAATCCTAGCACTTTGGGAGGCCGAGGCAAGCAGATCACCTGAGGTCAGGAGTTCAAGACCAGCCTGGCCAACATGGTGAGACCCCATCTCTATAAAAGAATTAGCTGGGCATGGTGGCGTGTGCCTGTAATCCTAGCTACTTGGGAGGCTGAGACAGGAGAATCACTTGAACCCAGGAAGTGAAGGTTGCAGTGAGCCAAGATTGCGCCACTGCACTCCAACCTGGGGGACAGTGTGAGACTTCGTCTCAAAAAAAAAAATTGAAAAAAAAAAAAAAGAAAGATAGGGTCTCACTATGTTGGCTAGGCTGGTCTTGAACTCCTGGGCTCAAGTGATCCTCCCACCTCAGCCTCCCAAAGTGCTGGGATTACAGGTGTGAGCCACTGCAACTGGCTGAAATTTATCTTTTTAGGAAAAGTGCACACAGATCTTGAGAACATTTATTTAACAATTAAAATTTGTTATTCATAGCACCCATGGAGTGTGCTCACAATATTATAGAAATATGTTTAAGTTTTCTGCATCAAATGTAGCCCTTGATATAGGTTTCTGGCCCATGGCCTTTACCATTTTAAGAAAGATCTCATAGGCCGGGCGCGGTGGCTCACGCTTGTAATCCCAGCACTTTGGGAGGCCGAGGCGGGCGGATCACGAGGTCAGGAGATCGAGACCACGGTGAAACCCCGTCTCTACTAAAAATACAAAAAATTAGCCGGGCGAGGTGGCGGGCGCCTGTAGTCCCAGCTACTCGGAGAGGCTGAGGCAGGAGAATGGCGCAATCTCGGCTCACTGCAAGCTCCGCCTCCCGGGTTCACGCCATTCTCCAAAAAAAAAAAAAAAAAAAAAAAAGAAAGATCTCATATATTAACTCAGAGTTTTTGACAAATAATAGATGATAAACATTATCAAATACTTTGTCTTCATCTATTAAGATAATCATGTGAGTTTTCTTTTACTCATCAATGTCGTGAATTACATCAATAAGTTTTCTGATGTTGAACTCTTTTGTATAACTGGACCAAACTCCTTTCTTATGATACATTATCCTTTTAAGACACTGTTGGATTCAGTTAGCTAATATTTTGTAGAGCTTTCTCAAATATGTCGATTAGTGAAATGGCTTTAATATTTCTTTTCTTGTCACTTTTGGAATCAAGGTCAAATTGACTTCACAAAATGAACTGGGCAGTTTTCCCTCTTTTTCTATTTCTGGAACCAGTCGCATAAGATGGGAACTATTTGTTCCTTGAAAGTTTGGTAAAACTCACCTATAAGTTATTTTTGGGCCTGGAACCTTTGGTAGGGGGATGGTATTTGATTGATTCCCATTTCTATTAAAGTGTTCTTTATTCTTGCACTAATTTTGACATCTAACATTTTTCCAGCAGTTTCATCTAGATTATCAAATATGTTATTATACAGCTATTTTTATTTTTTGAGACATAGTCTAGCTCTGGTGCCCAGACTGGAGTACAGTGGCGTAATCTTGGCTCACTGCAACCTCTGCCTCCTGGATTCAAGTGATTCTCCTGCCTCAGCCTCCTGAGTAGCTGGGATTACAGGCACGTACCACCACACCCGGCTAATGTTTTTTATATTTTTAGTAGAGACGGGGTTTCACCATGTTGGCCAGGCTGGTCTCCAACTCCTGACCTCAAGTGATCCACCCACCTCGACCTCCCAAAGTGCTGGGATTACAGGTGTGAGCCACCGCGCCCAACTATACAGTTATTTATAATATTGTACTACTTTATAAGTCTTTTCCATCTTCTCTCTCTCTCCCTTTCTCTTTTTCTCTCTCTATCCTGTAAGTGGTCTTATCAAAGGTTTATCAATTTTATTACTCTTTTCAAAAGTTTGCTTTTGGTTTTATTCATCTTCTTGGCTTTTTGTTCTATATTTCATAAATTTGTAGCCTTATCAATTGTTTCCTTCCTTAATTTCACTTTTTCACCAACGTGTGCTTTATATAATCACATTTTGAAGACTAATAGTGATACAGTCTCCTTTCTTACCTAATAGCAATTGGCTTTCATATTAATAAGGTCTGAAGACAATTCCAAGAACTGGTCAAGTTCATTAATTGTTTGTTCGTTGAGTGTGGAAAAATTTTTCACCTCATGATCTCAGCAAACATTTCCAAACTTTTTTTTTTTTTTTTTTTTTGAGGTGAGTGGTGTGGATACAGGCCATCATCCGCCACCAGTTCGGCCTTTTTTTGACAGTAGGAGGGTTTCACCTCGGCCCGATCTCCGGAACTCGGTGGGATTACAAGCGTGAGCCACCGCGCCCAGCCTCATTTCCAAACTTTTTAATTTCGAGCCAGGAACAGTGCTGAGAACTTCACATGTATCATCTCAATTAAGCCTCCTCATATTCCTGCGAGTTAGATATTATTATTACACCCACCACTTTACAGAGTAGGAAACTGAGGCTTAGCAGGATTATATGCCTTGCTGAAGGCCGAAAGTCTAGGGAGTGATAAAGCTGGGATTTGAATCCAGGAAGTCAGATTCAAAAGTCTATACTATAGCCTGGCATGGTGGCTCACGCCTGTAATGCTAGCATTTTGGGAGGCCAGGGTAGGCAGATCACTCGAGGTCAGGAGTTCGAGACCAGCCTGGCCAAGGTGGCAAAACTCCCTACTAAAAATACAAAAATTAGCCAGGCATAGTGTTGGGCACCTGTAATCCCAGCTACTTGGGAGGCTGAGGCAGGAGAATCGCTTGAACCTGGGAGCCAGAGGTTGCAGTGAGCTGAGATTGCACCACTGCACTCCAGTGTGGGCGACAGAGCGAGACTCTGTCTCAAAAAAAAAAAACAAGTCTATACCAGTAACCACTAGGGTATAACACCTCTTTAGAAAGGGTGTTTGTTTCTTTTTAAGCCAAATACAGTCAGGTGCCTCATAACAATGTTTTGGTAAATGACAGACCGTGTATACAACAATGGTCCCATAAGATTATAATGTCAATTTTTACTTTATCTTTTCTATGTTTAGATATGTTTAGATACACAAATATTTACCGTTTGATAATCATGTGTACAATTGTCTGGGGTATTCAATACAGTAACATGCTGCACAGGTTTGTAGCCTAGAAGCAACAGGCTATACCATTCAACCTAGGTGTGTAGAAGGCTAGACCATCTAGGTTTGTGTACATACACTCTATGATGTTCACACAACAGCAAAATCACCTAATGACTAATGCCTTTCTCAGAATGTATCCCTGTTGTTAAGTGACTCATGGCTGTATGAGGACCATTTTAAAGCCAATTCAGTTACTGTCGTTATTTTAATTCCAGGTAAATACTATATAGCCACGATGGCCCTGATCACAGCCTCCACTGCCTTGACCATCATGGTGATGAATCTCCACTTCTGTGGGGCCGAGGCCCGGCCGGTGCCACACTGGGCCAGGGTGGTCATCCTGAAATACATGTCCAGGGTCTTGTTTGTCTATGATGTGGGTGAAAGCTGCCTCAGCCCGCACCACGGTAGAGAGCTGGAACACCTCACGAAAGTTTATAGCAAACTCCCAGAGTCTAACCTGAAAACAGCCAGGAACAAAGACCTTTCCAGAAAGAAGGACATGAACAAACGCTTAAAGAACGACCTGGGCTGCCAGGGTAACAACCCTCAGGAGGCTGAGAGTTACTGTGCACAGTACAAAGTGCTGATGAGGAATATTGAGTACATCGCCAAGTGCCTCAAAGACCACAAGGCCACCAATTCCAAGGGGAGTGAATGGAAGAAGGTGGCGAAAGTCATAGACCGATTCTTCATGTGGATTTTTTTCATTATGGTGTTTGTGATGACTATTTTGATCATAGCAAGAGCGGATTAGTCACAGATATTGGCTTTGCTATCTGGGTAGAAATTAATAGAATTCCCTGTGATCTATTCCAATATTCTTCCAAGATTTTTGTTTATCTATAATTTAGGGGTTATGTTGTCTGTGCTTTTTATTTTTAACTTCAAGTCAATGTCGAAGCTATCTGCTCTGTTAAATTAAGCAGGAGATCCAAAATTTCAAGGGTAGAAAGATGGAAGAAATAGGGAAAGAGCCCTTTTATAGCCCTCCATAGTGGTGGGTGACTGGCCTCTAGTTTATACAATTATTCACCTCTTTGACAGTACAGATAACAAAATACACTTTACTGGTAAAATTTAAAACAAAAAAGGCAAAACAAACCAAGCTCATTTTCCCCTTAGTTCCCATTAACACATGCTTTTGAAAAATGAAATAGTCATATATATGTTAGTGTGATTTAAGTCTCAATGGTACCTTATTCAGGCATAGTGCATTTGAAGTCATATCTCAAATAGTGGAATAAAAGGTTTTGTCCCATGTAAAGAAAGTCTAAGCATCAGCTGTTTAACGGGGAAAAGAGCTCTCTTCATAATGGTGATGTCGTATATGTTGGTTATGTTTTCTATAAACCCAAAAGATGAAGTCATTCCTGCATTTACCCTTTGATTAAAATACGATAGATGAAGTTGTTCCTGCATTTAGTCTTGTATTAAAATAAGGTGATTAGCAAGCTGGGCTCATCCATTCATTCACTGAACTTTTCACCAAACATGGATCACGTTTTTTCCTACATGTAATAAAAGTGATATGATTCACATTTGCATTGGGTGTCACAGCAATTCTTATGCACAAGCCTGATCGCTTTGATCCCCACAACAACTCTGTGAGTTAGGGAGGCGAGTGTTACTATTCTTTCTCAGAGAAAGAAACTGTGGCTTAAAAGGTGGGTGTAAGTGACCTCCTCAACATCCAACAAGGTGTAAGTGGAACTGGGACTCACCCCTCAGCACTGGGACTTGGAGTTGGGCTGTGTCTGCTAAAGTCACCTTGCTTTTGGCCGTGACAAATTATGATTTAGCATAGGAGAGACTGAGAGATTCTTTTTCTTAATTCTGAACTTTCTGCCCTAATTTACTTCCTATATGTCTCAACTTCTTTCCTACTTTCAATAAAATGTGACTTCAAATCCACCCCCCATTCCCACCTAGATTAAAATGATCCAAGGCTGGGTGCAGTGGCTCACATCTGTAATCCTGTTTTTTTGTTTTGTTTGTTTGTTTGTTTGTTTGAGAGGGAGTCTCACTCTGTCACCCAGGCTGGAGTGCAGTGGCACGATCTCGGCTCACTGCAATCTCTGCCTCCCAGGTTTAAGCAATTATCTTGCTTCAGCCTCCCTAGTAGCTGGGACTACAGGCGTGTGCCACCACACCTGGCTAATTTTTTTGGTATTTTTTGTAGAGACGGGGTTTTGCCATGTTGTCCAGGCTGGTATGGAACTCCCGGCCTCAAGTGATCTGCCCACCTTGGCCTCCCAAAGTGCTGGGATTACAGGCATGACACCATGCCCAGCCCTATAGTCTCAATATTTTGGGAGACTGAGGTGGAAGATTGCCTGAGCCCAGGAGTTCCAGAGCAGCCTGGGCAACATGCAGAGAACCTGTCTCTACAAAAAAGTTAAAAATTAGCCGGGCATGGTGACAGACAACTGTGGTCCCAGCTACTTGGGAGGCTGAGGTGGGAGCATCACTTGAACCCAGGAGATTGAGGCTGCAGTGAGCTGTGATTGCACCACTACACTCCAGCCTGGGTGACAGTGTGAGACATTCCCTAACTGCCAACTTGTTAACTATTCTTTTTCCAGTTAAACAGAGGTGGAGAGAAAACAGGAGTCAACTTAGGAAGAGGAGGATGTTTGGTTTAAACATATAGACATTGTTTTTTTTTTTTTTTTTTGAGACAGAGTTTCACTCTGTCACGCAGGCTGGAGTTCAGTGGCGTGATCTCGGCTCACTGCAACCTCCGCTTCCTGGTTTCAAGTGATTCTCCTGCTTCAGCCTCCTGAGTAGCTGAGACTACAGATGCATGCCACCATGCTCGGCTAATTTTTTGTATTTTTAGTAGAGACGGGGTTTCTCCATATTGGCCAGGCTGGTCTAGAACTCCTAACCTCGTGATCCGCCCGCCTCAGCCTCCCACAGTGCTGGGATTACAGGTGTGAGCCAACGCGCCTGGCCAGCATTGTTTTTTAATTCTTGTGTTTACTCATTCCAGAAAACATTTGTTGTGCACCTACTATATACTTAGTGATATGTATGCCAGCTGCCTTGGAGGGAGCAAGTATGATACGTGGCTTCTACCCTCCAGTTGCTCACATGTTGCTCACAGTTCAGTGGGGGAGATACCAAGGAAATAGGCAAACATAGTCAAGTGTAAAACGTGCTATCACAGAATCAAGGACAAAACACCATGGGCACAATGATGATGAATCTGTTTGAGGGAAAGCTTAGGAGAGACTTTGCAGGGTATAACATTAACATTTGAGTTGAGGTTTTTTGTTGTTGTCTTTTGCTTTTGAGATGGAGTCTCACTCTATCACCCAGGCTGTGCAATCTCGGCTCACCGCAACCTCCACCTCTTGGGTTCAAGCAATTCTCCTGCCTCAACCTCCTGAGTAGCTGGGACTACAGGCATGCACCACCTCGCCTGGCTAATTTTTGTATTTTTGTAGAGATGAAGTTTCGCCCTGTTGCCCAGGCTGGTCTCGAACTCCTGACCTCAGATGATCTGCCCGTCTCGGCCTCCCAAAGCGCTGGGATTACCGGCGTGAGCCTCTGTTTCCGGTCTTAAACTGAGTTTTGAAGGTTGAGTAGGAATTTGCTAGACAAAGAAAGAAATGAGGGTAAGGATTAGAAGGGATTGGTGAAAGACGAGTGTGGGCAGAGCTTAAAAGAACAGAAACCAGGCTAGGTGCGGTGGCTCACACCTGTAATCCCAGCCCTTTGGGAGGCTGAGGCAGGTAGATCACCTGAGGTCAGGAGTTTGAGACCAGCCTGACTAACATGGAGAAACCTCGTCTCTACTAAAAATACAAAATTAGCTGGGAGAATAGCTTGGACCTGGGAGGTGGAGGTTGCAGTGGCCAAGATCGCGTCATTGCACTCCAGCCTGGGCAACAAGAGCTAAACTCCATCTCAAAACAAACAAACAAACAAAAACAAAAAAGGAAGAACAAAAACCTTGTTTAGTAACGGAATGGAATCAGACAACTTTTCTTCTTTAATTTTATTTTAATTATAGAAGTAATTTTATCAGTTAGAGTTGTATTTGGCTGTGAATAACAGAAAACCCAATAAGCCATAACTTAAGCAAACAGAGGTTACTCATCTCACACAAAAATAAATCCAGAGCTGCAAAGCCCAGGGATCTTTCCATCTTTCCTCTCCTCCATTTGGAAGTGAAGCCCAAAAGCCTGTGGCTTGGTGCTTCGCAGTCACAGAAAGGCGGTTGCATCTGTAGGCTTTGCAGTCACATTCCAAACGGGAAGAAAAAAGAATGGAAGGCCAGAAACATACCGGCCGAACTTCCCTCTTAAAAAAAAAATAATAATAATAACAATTTTTTTTTTTTTTTTTTGAGACGGAGTCTCGCTCTGTCACCCAGGCTGGAGTGCAGTGGCGCAATCTCGGCTCACTGCAAGCTCCGCCTCCCGGGTTCACGCCATTCTCCTGCCTCAGCCTCTCCGAGTAGCTGGGACTACAGGGGCCCGCCACCACGCCTGGCTAATTTTTTGTATTTTTTAGTAGAGACGGGGTTTCACCGTGGTCTCGATCTCCTGACCTCGTGATCCGCCCGCCTCGGCCTCCCAAAGTGCTGGGATAACAAGCGTGAGCCACCGAATAATAACAATTTTTAAAAATTCTAGGCTGGGCGCAGTGGCTCACGCCTATAATCCCACAGGTGGGGAGATAATTTTAAATTATCCAGCTGGATAAAGATCCTTTTAAGTAGAAACGGGAGGCAGAAGAGAGAGAACCAAAGAGATGGTATCATGAGAAGGACTCAGCCAATGTCGCTGACTTCGAAAACTGGAGGAAAAGAGCTATGAACCAACAGTGTGAGAAGCAGCCTCTAGAAATCGGAAAAGTCAAAGCAACAGATTGTCCCCTAGAGCCTCCAAAAGGAAAGCAGCCCTGCTGAAATCTTAATTTTAGCTCAGTGAGATCCATTCCAGACTTCTGACCCTCCCAAACTCTAAGATAACAAATGTGGGTTAAGACACTAAATGGATGGTAATTTGTTACAGCAGCAATAGAAAACCAATTCAGTATCCAATGTTTAAGAAATAAGACCGTGGTGGCAATTAAAAGACTGTAGAGAAAAGTGATAAGAGGCAGGGAGATCTATTGGGATTTTTTTTTTTTTTTTTTTTTTACTCGTTTAGGGAAGTGATAATGTTTGACCCAAGATGGTGGGAATAAGAAAATGGATAAGATTACAGATCACAAAATATTTATGACCTAGAATAGACAGGCTAGTTGGATACAGGCTTAGGGAGAGGATAGCACTGAGAATAATGCAGACAATCAAGGTGAAGAGTAAAAGAGAACCAGGTATTGGAGGAAAGAATTCTTTGTAGGGCATCTTGAGTTGGAAATTCTCATAGGAAATCCTGGCAGAGATAGCTAGTAAGTAGTCGACCATGCATTTGAAACTGGGGAAAAGTGAAAGCCAAAATAATTTTAAAATGAAAAATATTAGGCGGGGTGTGGTGGCCCATGCCTGTAATCCCATCACTTTGGGAGGCTGAGGCAGGCGGATCATGAGGTTGGGAGATCGAGACCATCCTTGCTAACACGGTGAAACCCCACCTCTACTAAAAATACAAAAAAATTAGCTGGGCGTGGTGGCGGGCGCCTGTAGTCCCAGCTACTCTGGAGGCTGAGGCAGGAGAATGGCGTGAACCCAGGAAGCGGAGCTTGCAGTGAGCCAAGATCGTGCCACTACACTCCAGCCTGGGTGACAGAGCAAGACTCCGTCTCAATTAAAAAAAAAAAAAAGAAAAAGAAAAATATTAAAGAGATGTTATACTCAGGTTAATTGTTAAAGTATTTTTAAGTGATTTCAGTGGGTAAGATATGGTGCTACAAACTGTGAGAAACTAGAATAGAATAAAAACACATTCCTTGCCAGAATTCTAGAAACTCACAATCAGCCTGCATCATTAAAGCTTTATCTTGTTACGCGGTCATTTCTTTATTTTCACGTCTACTTCCCCAAGTATATTCAGACCCTCTCCAGGCCTGCGGCGCAGAAGCTCTGTCATTATTCTCTCCGTCATTGTACACAATAACAGGCCGAGTACACAATCATTAGCCAGTAAACAATTGTTAAATGAATGACCGGGTGAAAGGAAGAGCTGTTAGAGAGTCCAACAAATCACTACAGAAATGCTGACCATGAAAAGGCTCCTATATTATGCAACAGACTGCCTTCAAAATAACAGCAACTGAGTTGGCAACAGACTTCTCATCTGCAACTATAGAAGCCAAGAAACATGGAGTAATATCTTCAAAATGCCAAAGAAAAGTGACTGTCAACATAAAATTTGAACACTCAGCTGAACTATTCGCAGTTGCAGAAAAAATGTAGACGTACAAAAAAATAACAATACTTACCTTGCCTTCACCCTTGACCCTTAATTTAAATAACTTCAACAAGAACAAAAGTGAACTTAATGGAAGGAAGAAAAATACAGAAAGCAACAATGAGAAAAACGTCAATAAAATATAATTTGTGGCAGGGCACGGTGGCTCATGCCTGTAATCCGAGCACTTTGGGAGGCCAAGGCGGGTGGATCAGCTGAGGTCAGGTGTTTGAGACCAGCCTGGCCAACATGATGAAACCTTGTCTCTACTAAAAATGCAAAAAGTAACTAGGCATGGTGGAGTGCCCCTGTAATCCCAGCTACCCGAGAGGCCGAGGTGGGAGAATTGCTTGAACCCGGGAGGTGGAGGCTGCAGTGAGCCTAGATTGTATATAGTGTAATTATTGCAATAGTATTATTAATAATACAAAAATGTTTCATATAAGGTAGAACAAAAACTCTATGTAATGATGTGGAAATTAAGAAGGGGAAGGTAAGATGGAACCTAAACCACACTAAGGTCTTTGTCTAGAGAACAAATTACTGTTTTTTTTTTTTTTTTTTGAGATAGGGTCTTACTCTGTCACCCAGGCTAGAGTGCAGTGGTGCAATCTTGGCTCACTGCAACCTCTGCCGCTTGGGTTTAAGAAATTCTCGGCCGGGCGCGGTGGCTCACGCTTGTAATCCCAGCACTTTGGGAGGCGGAGGCGGGCGGATCATGAGGTCAGGAGATCGAGACCACGGTGAAACCCTGTCTCTACTAAAAATACAAAAAAATTAGCCGGGCGTGGTGGCGGGCGCCTGTAGTCCCAGCTACTCGGAGAGGCTGAGGCAGGAGAATAGCGTGAACCCGGGAGGCGGAGCTTGCAGTGAGCCGAGATTGCGCCACTGCACTCCAGCCTGGGCGACAGAGCGAGACTCCGTCTCAAAAAAAAAAAAAAAAAAGAAATTCTCATGCCTCAGCCTCCTTAGTAGCTGGGATTATAGGTGCCCGCCATTATCCCTGGCTAATTTTTGTATTTTTCCTAGAGATGGGGTTTTGGCATGTTGGCCAGACTGGTCTCGAACTCCTGACCTCAAGTGATCTGCCTGCCTCAGCCTCCCAAAGTGCTGGGATTACAGGCATGAGCCATTATGCCCAGCCACAAATTACTTTTAATATTAGTAAAAGATATCATATTTGAATAGATGCCAAAAATTTAAGGAACGGCCTTAAGTATAGAAATATTAGTTGTGTCTTCTAAATTGAAAAAGGAAACACAAGGAAAGGTAAACTATTTCCAACACAAAAGAAGACAGAAAAGGGGAAAAATAGAAGAGATGCTTCATTCAACTGCTCTTAGCCATGCTTTGGTACGGAGTTCCCTGGATAAGCAATGCAAGTAAAAATACAAGCAAAATACAAAATAGTACAGCAAAGCGGGAAGGTAAATGTTGTATAGCTATTGAGACAATCAGACTACTGTATACAAAAATAAGTTTCAGACAGATTAAAGACATAGAAGTCAAAACAAAAAGAAACAAACAAACAAAAAAGGCTTGTAAGAAAATTAGACTTTCTTTTTTTTTGAGATGGAGTTTCGCTCTTGTTGCCCAGGCTGCAGTGCAATGGCATGATCTCGGCTCACCGCCACCTCCGCCTCCCGCCAGATTCAAGCAATTCTCCTGCCTCAGCCTCCCAAGTAGCTGGGATTACAGACATGCGCCACCACGCCCGGCTAATTTTGTATGTTTAGTAGACATGGGGTTTATCCATGTTGGTCAGGCTAGGCTTGAACTCTGGACCTCAGGTGATCCGCCTGCCTCGCCCTCCCAAAGTGCTGGGATTACAGGTGTGAGCCACCACGTCTGGCCGAAAATTAGACTTTCTAAATAAAATTCTTCACTTCCATGCATTTTAAGAAGTGGTAGCCACTATGGAAGAGGAGTCAGGGTGCTCTGGAGATAAAGCAAGGGACTACTTTGGGTTGGGTGGGCAGCCTGCGGAAAAAGTGGTGTTTCAGATAAGACCTGAGGGTGATAAGGAGCTGGCCGGGGTTAGAGGTGGGTAAAGTGCCAGGTTGCAGGTAGGAGCTCAGACTCAAGGGCAGAACAGGGCTCCTGATGTTGGAGAAAGGGAGAGGAGGCCCCCGAGGCAGAGCAGTGAAATCAAATCAATGACCCAAGAGACGAGAGTCGAGATTGGCAAGGTGAGCAGGGCTGAGTGATCCAGAGCCTTGCAAAGTTTAAGAAAACACCAACTACTTTGTTTATTGTCTGACTGCCTCAGTGCGCTGAGGTGTGTCCGGGTTTGTTGAGGTCCTGACCTTTGTTCTTTCTCCTTCTTTAGCCTCTGAGTCTCCTTTTCCATCAGCTTAGGGCTCAGACCAACGCTTTACCAATGCAGCCAGCGGCAAACCTGGCAACTGGACTGTCTTGGACAAACTGGAAACACAAGTTCTAGAACATCTGAAGCAATTGTGGTGAGGCCACTTGACATGTCACCAACTCCAGAGAGCAAAGAGCTCTCTGCCTATTTCTTCCTTCCTCTCAGATTTCGCCTTTGAAATAAGACCTGACTGTTAAAACTTCATGAGCTTATCAATATATCCAAACCAGTCCAACCCTTAAAAAATAAAACCCCATGACAAAACCTCTTTTGCCTTTGTGTATTTCTGTCTCTCTACTCTTGTCAGTCAAATTTCCCTCCTGGATCATTCAGGGTTCCAGCAGGACACAGATGGTGTGTTCACATGAAGATAATTTGAGGAAGGTGTAATAAAGGACTGTCTGCAAAGGTGTGGGCAGGTTGCAGAGAAACACCAGGGGCGGTAGAAAATCCCAGGCCTAGCAAAACAGCTGTTACCACTCTAGGCCTGAGAAGATGTGGGAGGGAGTGGCTACCTGGACCCAGGAGGACAGCCATGACTTCTGGTTGAGCAAATGTAGCAGAAGCCTTAGGGAAGGAGTTGGGGGATATATATATATATATATATCTCCCCATCTCACCCTCCTTCCCTCCAGTCTCCTCCTAGGGCTCGCCGTTGGCCAAACTCAACAGTCATGGGAATCTGTTGGTACTGCCTGTGTACCCAGGACAGACAGCAGAGTGGCAAAGCATTGTGTATGAATCTGGAAGGACAAAAGGGAGACATCTGTCACATTCCTTCATTCTTTGTTCTCACTCTGTGTTTAAAACCTGATTTATTTTCTCCACAGTCAACTGGAACTGCTCTGACCAAGTTCACCATGGACTTGGTAACTGCAAATCCACTGGATACCTCTGAGGCCTCTCTGCTGTCTTCAGCACAGCTAACTGCTTTCTCTTTCCTGAACACTTCTGTCTTATCTTCTGTGTAACCCCCTCCCCACTTTTTTTTTTGTTTGAGACAGAGTCTCACTCTGTCCCCCAGGCTGGAATACAGTGACGCGATCTTGGCTCACTGCAATCTCCGCCTCCTGGGTTCAAGCAATTCTCCTGCCTTAGCCTCCCGAGTAGCTGGGATTACAGGTGCCTGCCACCACGTCTGGCTAATTTTTGTATTTTTAGTAAAGATGGGGTTTCACCATGTTGGCCAGGATGGTCTCAAACTCCTGACCTCCAGTGTTCCACCCACCTCTGCCACCGCAGAGGCATAGGCAGGAGCCACTCGCCCGGCCTGTGTTACCCCTTTCTGCTTCTTAAGTGGCACGTTCTCAGAACCCTTGGCTGGCTCCGACTCCTCCTCTTCTGGTCAAGGTTGGTGTCCCTCCGTGTTGCATCCTCAGCTCTCCTGATGATTATGTATGTCCTGAAGTTTCTCCAAACCGCTTGTCGAATCTTGAGCTCCCCTTAGCTCCAAACCCAATAGAATCTTCATGTCCTCTGAGTATCTCCACTTCTCACAGGCCTTCAAACTCAACACATCCCAAACTAAGTTTATGATCTATATCGCCACCCAGGTCTCCTCCTCCTCCTGTGTTTTCCGTGTCATTTAGCTGTGTTACTGTCACCTCCATCAACCAGCCTAGAAATCGGGTAGTCTTCCTAGATTATTATCTAACCTAAAATCAAACCTCTCACCGATCCTGACAATTTTACTTGCTAAGAGGTTTTCAAATCTGTCTGCTTTTCTCTCTGACAATTGCCTTATTCTAGATCTTTATCCTCTTTGCCTGGCCTGTTGCAGCGCCAGGCTAACTGGGCCTCCAGCTGCTTCCCCCTTGACTCCATCCTAGTCAAACTGATCCTGTGACTCCTTTGCCTAAAGCTTTTAAATGGCTAAATACCTACAGGATGAAATCCAACTTCCTTAATATGATACAGCAGAGATTAAAAATGTGTGTGTGTGTGTGTGTGTGTGTTTTCTTTTCTGCTGTTCTAGGATGGCTTTGCATATTTCACTCCCTGTTCACCCCAGGAGTGTAAATCATGTTCTTGGCTTAGAGAGTAATCACCCTTCAATCTCTTTCAGGCGAAGTAATCAGACCTGTTCTGTTGCGAGGGTCTGAGACGCCCTGAGAGCAGTCAGGGTCTTCAGCATGGAAGGGGGTATGGAAATAAGAACTTTGGTGTTTAATGGTTTAAAAAGGAGAAGCAAAGCTGACTTGCCTCTCTGAGCATGTGACTCAACTCCTGCTGAGCTAGACATGGACCTTCACCTGAGACCCTAAGCCTTATATGGCTTATATGGAAAGATGAATACCAAATGCCAATAGCCAAGAAAAATATGCAAAAGAAGGCTGTGAGGGGTTCTTGCTTGACAGGAAATTGGAAGTCATGGTAAACAAATCAAGTTGGGACTGGGCTAGGAATGGACTCACCATTACCACCAAAAGAAAAAAAAAGAAAGAAAGAAAAGGAAAAAAGAGAAAAAAACAGTGGAAATGAATAGAGAAAACAGAGAATCCAGAAATGGCTCACAGTGCATGTGAGAATTTAATATATGGTCTTGAGAGTAGCTGAAATCAGTGAGGAAAGGCTATTAAAAAATAAAATAATTTCAGGCCCCTGTTTTATATAAGATGTAAAAATTAATTCAAGATAGATCAAAACTTAAATGTAAAAAACAAAATAATAATATATAAATTCTATGAGAAAATCTAGGAAACTACATGTAAGAGGCAGAGGAGATTCCCTTATCAAATACTGGAAACCAGACGCTATTAAAAAAAGAGATAGACATATTTGACTACATAAAACCCCAAAATGTCATGTGACAAAAGATATAATTAAAAATGGTCAGTTGGGTCTGGTGGCTCACGCCTGTAATCCCAGCAATTTGGGAGGCTGAGGTGGGAGGATTATTTGAGGCCAGGAGTTTGAGACCAGCCTGGCCAACATGGTGAGACCCTGTCTCTTTAAAAAAAAAAAAAGTCAATGAAAAAGCCAAATGAAAATTGATAGACTTAAAAATACCATAAATACTGCTAATATTCAAAACACTCTTACAAACTGATCCAAAAGAGTAAACAACCCCATCAAGAATAATTAGCAAACAGTATAAAAAGGTGGTTCACAATGAGACAAAGGTTCATGCCTGTAATCCCAGCACTTCCGGAGGCTGAGGAGGAAGAATCACTTGAGGCCAGTAGTTCAAGACCAGTCTGGGCAACATAGTGAGACCTCGTCTCTACAAAAAAATTTTAAAAAGTTAGCTGGGCATGATGGCACATGCCTGTAGTTCCAATCACTTGAGCCCAGGAGTTCAAGATTACAGTGAGCTATGATGGCACTACTGCACTCCAGCCTGGGTGACAGAGTGAGACCCTGTTTCTTAAAAAAAAAATAAAAGAAAAAAACATTAAAGAATTGGAAAAATTCATCTTTTGACCAGGCGCGTTGGCTCATGCCTATAATTCCAACACTTTGGGAGGCCGAGGCAGGTGGATCAGCTGAGGTCAGCAGTTCGAGACCAGCCTGGCCAACATGGTGAAACCCCGGGTTACTAAAAATACAAAAATTAGCCGGGTGTGGTGGCGTACTCCTATAGTCCCAGCTCCTCAGGAGGCTGAGGCAGGAGAATCTCTTGAACCCGGGAGGCAGAGGTTGCAGTGAGCCAAGATTGGGTTATTGTAGTCCAGCCTGGGCGACAGTGAGACTCCGTCTTAAAAAAAAAAAAAAAAAAATCTTTTTTCGCAAAGCTTCTCCTGTATTCTTCCAGTGTGTTAGTTACCCCCTTTTTTGCATTGTCTCTATAGTGTGGACAGAGTTTTATATTCACACTTACGACACACTAAAAATCTGTAATTTAAAAATGTCCACAGCTGTGCCTTCTAGATTGTGGCCACTGTGATGACAGGAATTGTATCTTATTTATCTTCACATTCCGTCATCACGGTGGACATTGTCCAAGGGCTGTAGCAACCAAGTACCACAAACAAGGTAGCCTGAAACAACCGAAGCATATTGCCTCACAGTTCTAGAGTCTAGAAATCCAAAATGAAGTTGTTGGGAGGGACGTGTTCTTTCTAAAGGTTCTAGGAGAGAATCCCTCCTTGCCTTTTCCAGCTTCTAGGGGACGCCTGAAATCCTTGGTGTTCCTCCACATTCTAATCTCTGCCTCTGTCTCCACATGGGGTTTCCCTATGTGTGCATCTCTCTATGTGTTCAAATTTCTCTCTTCTCATAAGTCTGTATATTTCTACCAGTCAAGATTGACTAAGCTTCATTTCCTGCAGTTTGGTAATGAAAACAATCACCATGCGGAATATTACTTTTTGTACTAAAGATGCTTCTCTGGTCTGCCGGGTCCCCTAGATGTAGCGCCTCTTCCCTGATTTGAGACTGCATGTTCTAGTCCTGAACAATCCTAATTAGGATTGAATAAGGCCCACCCTAATACAGCATGATCTCATTTTAACTTGAATACACCTGCAAATTTAAGGTCAGGCATGGTGGCTCATGCCTGTAATTCCAGCACTTTGAGAGGCCAAGGTGGGTGGATTGCTTGAGCCCAGGGGTGTGAGACCAGTCTGGGCAACATGGCAAAGCCTTGTCTCTACAAAAAATACAAAAATCAGCGGGATGTGATGGCGCGAGCCTGTAGTTCCAGCCACTTGGGACGCTGAGGTGGGAGGATCCCCTGAGTCTGGGGAGGTTGAGGCTGCAATGAGCCATGACTGTGCCACTGCACTCAGCCTGAGTGACAGAGGGAGACCCTGTATCAAAAAAAAATTAAAAAAAAAGAAAGAAAAGAAAAAAGAAAAATTTATAGAACTTGTAACAAGCTATAAAATTTTAGTGATCTAAGAGAAAGTATACTAAAAACAAAATGTACACTGATATGTAGCCAACAATTCATAATTGCAGGGAGTGAAGTAACAATAATAAAATAAGTAGGCTGGGCCCGGTGGCTCATGCCTGTAATCCTAGCACTTTGGGAGGCCGAGACGGGTGGATCACCTGAGCTCAGGGGTTTGCGACCAGCCTGGACAACATGGTGAAACCCTGTCACTACTAAAAACACAAAAAATTAGCTGGGCATAGTGGCAGGCACTTGTAATCCCAGCTACTTGGGAGGCTGAGGCAGGAGAATCGCTTGAACCCGAGAGGCGGAGGTTGAGGTGAGCCGAGATCACGCCACTGCACTCCAGCCTGGGCGACAGACTGAGACTCTGTCTCAAAATAAATAAATAAATAAATAATAAATAAATAAATAAATAAATAAATAAATAAATAAATAAAATAAGTAAATATGGGTGTTATGAGAGATGTAATAGAAGATCTCATTCCTTTTTACATTTCCTTATCCAGGTTACAGAAACTCAAATAAAATAAAATTCCTGCTTTACATGGTTTGTACCTTAATTACATTTAGAAATAAATGGCTCACCACAGGTTGAAAGTGCAAAAAGATGAGGATTATTCAGGACTAGAACACACATTCTCAACTCACGGAAAGGTCACTATGTCTTGGGGACCCGGCAGACCAGAGAAGTGCCTTTGGTTCAAAAAATAAATTCCACATAGTGATTGTTTTCATTAACCAAACCGCAGGAAATGAAGCTGCGTCAATCTTGACTGTTAGGAATATATAGACCTTAGTACAAGAAAGCTTTGAAGGGAACTTGAGTTTTTAAAAAAATTGAGAAATTCTAGTCAAGAAGAAGAGACAATGGTGTAATTCAGAAATGTGAACTGTAAAACAATTCCATATTTTCATAGAAAGAATGAAAGGCTGATTCTTCTTTGGGTCTGGAAACACAGCATTTTGACAAATACTGGCTGGGAGGTGGGAGGGTCCCCTTTCTGGCTACAAACCAAAAAAGGATTTTCTTTACTCCGTCTCTGGCCCAAAGACTATGGTTAGAGCCCTCTGGGTTTAGTCATTTACAGAATAGTGACTCTATTGCAGGCCCCAAGGTTCGAAGGTTGATACAGAAACCCAAAGTGAGTAAATGGCCTTGGTTTCTGATCTTGGAGATTTGAAGCAGGGCTGTCTATCTCTACCCATGAGAGTCTTGGGCCAGGTTGAAATGAATTCCAGACCAAAGTTGATGCCATCATCCATGTTTTGTTAATTAATTCAATTAATAAGTGGTACATGACTGGTAATAATTGGACAGTTGCAAAGGCTCAGATACAGCCCACAGGTGTCCCTGTAACCCAGAAAATCCCTACCGACAGAAAGGGATTTGTCTTGTTCTGCACCAGCTATATTGAATTCTGAATGGGTGGTTTTGCAGGAAGTAATTTAAGCTGTAAGACTATCTGAGCCTTCATAGGTAATATAGCTGTAGAACATATAGCAATTGAGATTCTCACATTAGATAACTGGGCCAAAGTCCAGAGACCAGCTCGTAGGAGAGAGATGGCTGACATCCAGGTGTTCTTTGTCCCCAAGAATGGACTCTGAGCATTCCAATTCTGGTCCCATCTTGGGCAACTGCTATAGGGTCAAAGCTACAGGAGTTTTTTCTTTTCACGGGAACCAGTTCTAACATTTGTTTCAATCCTTTTCTAGGAGAATTAGGTAGTAACTTACAGTATCCTGAAAAATGTTCTGCAAAAGAAACAAGTGCTATAAAAAAAAAGATCAGCAATAAGGAAAAATTAAGAAGTAGAATAGGGCCGGGCACGGTGGCTCACGCCTGTAATCCTAGTACTTTGGAAGGCCGAGGCGGGCGGATCACGAGGTCAGGAGATTGAGATCATCCTGGCTAACACAGTGAAACCCCGTCTATATTAAAAATACAAAAAATTAGCCAGGCGTGGTGGCGGGCACCTGTAGTCCCAGCTGCTCGGGAGGCTGAGGCAGGAGAATGGTGTGAACCCCAGAGGCGGAGCTTGAAGTGAGCTGAGATCGCGCCACTGCACTCCAGCCTGGGCGACAGAGAGAGACTCCATCTCAAAAAAAAAAGAAGTAGAATAACTGTTGTTACTTTTATCAGGGCACAAAGTCTTCCCCAGAGGCCCCAGCAGTATTCCTTCTATATCTCATTGGCCAGAGTTTGGTCACATGTGCACTCCTAGATCAATCACTGACAAAGGTGTAGACTACCATGACTCGCTTGAGAACAATCAAATTGATTCCCTGGAGTTGGGGAAGGGTTCTGCTTTCCCTTATCACATTGCTGCACTCACAGTACCTGAATAACAGCAGGGTTCTGTAGGCAAGGAAGACTTTGGATGGGTAGCAACGGAATGGACCGCAATAACACCGAAAAAAAAAAAGCAGAAAATAGGGGACCATTTAATTCAGGTCTCTGTACCTGACTCTTTATGTAACAGGACAAATAGAAATTTGTCCCTATCTTGCCAAAGTAGACATCAACCTTGAATGGGGAGTAAAAACTCTTCTCTAGGTCCATGTATGCTGCAAGTAGCACAATTATAGGCCCCATCATCATCTCTGAGGTCAAGCGGCCAACAGTAACATAAGGCTGGTTCCTAGAGCTGGCTGAAAGTCTCAAACTTAAATCCTTTACTAGTTTTTCTCAGAATTTGTCTGGTTTGATAAACTGTAAAATAGCACAGAAGGCAGAAAAAGAACTTTAGAAATTAAGGAGATGTTGGCGGGTACAGTGGCTCACGCCTGTAATCCCAGCACTTTGGGAAGCTGAGGTAGGCAGATTGCTTGAGGCCAGGAGTTTGAGACCTGCCTGGCAAACATGGCGAACCTCCGCCTTTACAAAAAATACAAAAATTAGCTGGGCATGGTGGTGGGCGCCTGTAATCCCAGCTTCTTGGGAGGTTGAGGCATCAGAATTTCTTGGACCCAGGAGGCAGATGTTGCAATGAGCCAAGATCGCGCCACTACACTCGAGCCTGGGAGGCAGAGAGAGAATCTGTCTAAAAGAAAAAAAAAGAAAAAGGAGCTATTATGCCAACATCAGAATCAGAAAGGACAAAGCAAACTTAGTAAATGTTGAACAAAACTTTGAAACTTAATGACTGTGAATGGCCAAATGCTACTCAACTATGAGTGACAGAAATAAAGCAAAAGACACTGCTACAGAGGTTAACAAGTTAGGCTGAATGCTGGTGAGTAGTTCTATTGTCTTTTTTTTTTTTTTAACAGACGGGGTCTCACTATGCTGTCCAGGCTGGCCTCAAACTCCTGGGCTCAAGCATTCCTCCCCTGCTCAGCCTCCCAAGTAGCTGGGACTACAAGCATGTGCCACCGCTCCCAGCTAATTCTATTTTTGAACATAAAGATACATGTGTGAGATGTATAATTTTCTTAACAGAAATTCAATTTCTCTTGCCTCCACTAAAATAAACAACAAATATTTACTGAACACTGCTTTAGAGAGGTGCCCTATTACTACCCTGCCTAGAGCACCTAGCCTCGTTCTATCAGTGTGGCAATGGGGTGCAAGAGACAGGGGCTTTGGCATTCAGGAAGCTGGCCTGGAATACAGGCTGTGAACTTGAACGAGTCCTCAGTCTTGTTAATTCTCAAATCCTCGTTGCAAAATGGAAGCAACCTCTCTCAGAGTCCTTCTGTTCTTGATTTGTAGTAGGTCCTCAAGACATGGTAGTTACCTTTGTTAGGAGCAGTGGTTTTGAATGTGTGGTCCCTGGACCAGCAGCATCAGCACAGCGAGAATGCTCTGCTGCACATTCTGGGGCTCCACCCCAGACCGCTGCGTCAGAGACCCTGGAGGGGAGAGCTTTCACAGGCCCTCCTGGGATTCTGACATGTACTCAGGTTTGAGAATTACTGGTGAGGAACATGGGCAATAAACCAGACCGCCAAGCGTTCAAATCATCTTGCCTTCCCACTCTCTGTGTGAACTTGAGCAAGTTATCCAACTTCCCCCTGCCTCAATTTCCCCACCTGCCCAATGAGGCTAATAGTTAAATCTAACTCATAGAACTGCTATGAGGATTGAATGAGATAATACACATAATGGACTTTAAATGGGACCTAGCCCACCGAAGGTGTTTAATAGATGACAGCTGGTATAATTAATCGTTAGTAGTTTCATTGCCGTTCTTGTTCTGCTATAAACATTTCCCAGGCAAAGGCTAGTGGGGTGAGGTGGCGGGCACACCTGGAATGATGTTTTGACATCCCTAAACCTTCTTCCTGTTCTCTAGCTTCTGCTCTACTCCCACCCAAACTGGTTTGAGGAAACCTGGGAATGGTAAGAAGTAAAAAAGTAAGTCTTTGCCAAGACATCGCTAAGTCTTGTCATGTTGAGACATCCAGTGAGCTGCTTAAATCACGTCTGAACTGTTTATTGTTGTGCATCATGGGATTTAACAAGGCTGAATTGGTTCTCATTAGTTTAATCTTACTTTTTAAATACTAATTTGTTTTTAATTTAAGAGGTAATTCATTGAAAGGATAAATACTGCATGATTCCACTTATGTGTGGTACCTAGAGTAAACTTCATAGAGACAGAAAGTAAAGTGGTTGTTGCTGGGATTTGGGGGAATGGAGGATGGGGAGTTAGTGCTTAATGGGTGCAGAGTTTCAGCTTGAAAAGATGAAAACAGTTCTGGAGATGGATGGTGGTGACAGCTGCACAACCATGTGAATGTACCTAATGCTACTGAATTGTACACTTAAAAATGGTTAAAATGGGCCAGGTGTGGTGGCTCATGCCTGTAATACCAGCACTTTGGGAGGCAGAGGCAGGTGGATCCCTTGAGGTCAGGAGTTTGAGACCAGCCTGACCAACATGGTGAAACCCTGTCTCTACTAAAAAAAAAAAAAAAAAAAAAAAAATAGCCAGGTGTGGTGGCGGGCACCTGTAGTCCCAGCTACTCAGGAGGCCGAGGCAGGAGAATCGCTTGAACCCTGAAGGCGGAAGTAGCAATGAGCCAAGATCACGCCACTGCACTCCAGTCTGGGTGACAGAGTGAGATTCTGTCTCAAAAAAAAAAAAAAAAATTAAATGAGGTCCTAGCAGTTGGGCCCTAATCCAACAGGACTTGTGTCCTTATAAGAAGAGGAAGGGACACCAGGGATTCATGTGCACTGAGGAAAGGCCATTCAAGGGAACAGCAAGGAGGCAAATAAAGTCTGCAAGTCAAAGAGAGAGGCCTCAGAAGAAATGGACCCTTCTGACATCTTGATCTTAGACTTTAGAACTGCGAGAAAAATACATTTCTGTTGTTTAAGCCACGCAGCATGTGGTATTTTGTTATGGCAGCCAGAGCAAACTACTACATTAGATTACACCATCCTCTCTCAAAAACCCTCAGTGGTTTCCCATTTTATTCCTTGCTAAACTTGAAGTTCTTTAATAAGTTCTTTGAAGTTAAAGTTGAATGACCTTCAGGGTGCTAGGCCTTCTAGCCCCACTCCCTTCCCCTAACCTTATCTCCTGCTGCTCTGGATCATTCGGTGCTAGCCATGCAACTGTGAAAGGAAAATAAAACTTAGGACGCCAACTCACTCTACCAAAAGAAAAAAATTAAACTGAAAGTTGAATCATGCAAGAAGCTGCCTTTCCTGTTGTTCCTAAGCAGATAGCGACAGATAAAAGGCCAGGTATCTCCACAGGTATGCTCACTTTACCTTGAAGTGCCAATTTACTGAGGGCGAGATGAATACACAATGGCCATTCCCCTGCCTTCTTTTCTCTTGCAACATATGGCTTCAGTAACATGACCATACTCATCCTCTTTCCCCTCCAGCCCACTTTTTCCCTTTAAATAGGAAGCCCTCAAAATCATCTCTGGAAAAAGGCATGGACCACAGACTGTGCCTGTGATTTTGTGTTCCTTTTTTTCAGGCGTGTCCTTAATCCTGGCAAAATAAATTTCTAAATGACTGAGACCCATCTCAGATACTTTTTGGTTTACACAACCTCCACATGTTTGCCTCAGGGCCTTTGCACTGGCGTCTCTGCTGAGAAGCCATTTTCCCAAATACCCACCTGGTTCACTCTCTCACCTCTTTCAGGCACTCACTCATTCCTGGGCACCCTATCTAAAAGAGCACCCCCATTCCCCAACCCTAATGCCTTCCTCTCTCTGGCTTTTTTTTTTTTTTTTTTTTTTTTGAGGCAGGATCTCACTTTGTTGCCCAGGCTGGATTGGGCCCAGTGGCACAATCATGGCTCACTGCAGCCTCGACCTTTTGGGCTCAAGTGATCTTCCCACCTCAGCCCCTAAGTAGCTGAGACTACAGGCCTGTGCCACCATGCCCGGCTAATTCTTTTTTGTAAAGATGGGGTTTCACTATGTTGTCCAGGCTGGTTATTATTATTTTTTTTTAGCACCGATCACCCGTCTAACATACAATGTATTTTACTATTTATTTTTCACTGTCTGCCTCTTGCACTAGAATGACCTGTCCAAGAGGGTGGGATTTGTGTCTGCTTTTTCACTGCAGATGTCCCAGGGTCTGAACAGTGTCTTGCACAAAGCACATAAAGTCTGCAAGTCAAAGAGAGAGGCCTCAGAGAAATGGACCCTTCTGAAACCTTGATTTCAGAACTGTGAAAAAATAAATATCTCTTGTTTAAGCCACCCAGCATGTGGTATTTTGTTATGGCAGCCAGAGCAAACCAACACATTAGATTACACCATCGTCTCTCAAAAACCCTCCGTGGCTTCTCACTTCACTCCTTGTTAATGCTGAAGTTCTTTAATAAATTCTTTGAAGTTTTTTTGCATAAATGAATATATGATTTGACAGGCAAATTTAAATTTATTTAGTTATCAATGATGCAGACCACTTCTTCCAAAAATGTTTCAGTAATTTTACTCTAGGTTTTGTCTATTCATGTTCTTCAGTTATTTTAAAAGTTAGGGTCCAAGCTAAGCATGGTGGTTCACGCCTGTAATCCTAGCATTTTGGGAGACTGAGATGGGAGGATCGCTTGACGCCAACAGTCAGAGATTAGCCTGGGCAACAAAGTGAGACCCCATCTCTACAAAAAAATGTAGAAAATTGGCCAAGCGTGGTGGCATGTGCCTGTTAATCCTATTTGGGAGGCTGAGGCGGGAGCATTGATTGAATCCAGGAGTTTAGTTGCACCACTGCACTCCAGGCTGGATAGCAGAGCAAGACCCTGTCTCTTAAAAAAAAAAAAAAGTTAGGGTCCAAAGATAATGCTTTCTCTATATTGCTACTGCCTCTCCTTCGAACATTACTAACTAGTATGAGTTATGTATTAAAAAGATTAAACCCTCTCTCTGCCATATTTTATAACATAATATTTTCGGTTTGTGGTTAGCCTTTTCATGATTTTTTACAACAAAATAATTTATATTTTTTATGTAGTTAAATTTACTGTGAGTACTTTTTCTGAGGTAAGGTTGGTCTTAAAACAGCAGCTTTTAAAAATTCTGTCAATTTCCCAAGAAATCTCCTGGTATTTTATTTCCAGAGACTCCTCTGATGCTCATTCATCTGAAACTCACTCACTTGGGACAGGTGACAGTAAGTTGTTTTTCTATACGGAGTGCAATTTATTTATTTATTTATTTTTAAAGAATTTTGGGGGGGACTTTCTGGTAAGAACAGGAAAGCCTGCTAGACAAATTCTAAAACAGCTGTAACACAAAGAGTGTGAGTTTTTATAGCGGAAACCACACATGGATTTTACCCTCATGAAATTGTAATTGTCAGCAAACAGTCATGTGCGTTTAGGATTTTTTTATTGGTGCCATCCAGGGCCCAGTCCCACTGGATTGGCCTTGGGTTATATGGCTGATGGTCTATTTCAGCAGCAATGTACAGGGCTGTCTAATTTCCTATGCTGCCTCCCATCCATCCTCCTATGCCAGTCGCCAAATTAGTAGCCTCCTGTACTCCAGTCCCACAGGGCCTCCTGGCCTTTGGCAACAAGACGAGGAAACTCAGGCACAAAAATGTTTAAGCAATGTTCTAAAATTTACATACTGAGTAAGAGAGCAATATTCAAAACATTTAAAACTAGCAAGATGTTGCTAGGAAACAGAATAGACACACACACATACACACAGCAAAAAGAAAAAAGCCTGACCAATCAGAACAGACACCAGTATGAACTCTAACCAGTCAGAACAGAGGCCAGCTGTGAATGACAAGTATGGTCTCGCTACCAAGAACAGGCTTTATTCCAGGAGCCTGGCAGCCTCTATTCTTGAATGCATCCCCCTATACTGTCTCATCACTAGACTTCACATCAGAGAAGCCTGATAGCCAATTTCAAGCTCTCCTGTGCCATTGAGGAATCTCTTCCTGTTCCTCCTAAGCCTTCAGCAAAGCTGAAATAAATGACTCAGCACAGGTTGAAAGGTTGATACTCACCTCTGTGTATAGCAGAGTCATGAAGGTGAGAGGGAAGAGTGAAGCTGGGCACACACATTGAAAAGATGCAGTGCTAGGGGCATTTAGGGTAATCTGCCACCTGGAGAAAAGTTATGAGAAGGCAAGACCAATCCACGAAGCAACGGGGAACCACCATTTATACAAGGAGTCACAGTAATTCAGCATTCCCCAAGAGCTCGAGAAATCTGTGTTAGGAAAATAGATTTCCGGCAAATATATAGAATGTGGTTTCAAGATATTACTATTATTATTATGTTATTAAAGGAATGGAGGCCGGGCGCGGTGGCTCACGCTTGTAATCCCAGCACTTTGGGAGGCTGAGGCGGGCGGATCACGAGGTCAGGAGATGGAGACCTCGGTGAAACCCCGTCTCTACTAAAAATGCAAAAAATTAGCCGGGCGTGGTGGCGGGCACCTGTAGTCCCAGCTACTCGGAGAGGCTGAGGCAGGAGAATGGCATGAACCCCGGAGGCGGAGCTTGCAGTGAGCCGAGACTGCGCCACTGCCCTCCAGCCTGGGTGACAGAGCGAGACTCCGTCTCAAAAAAAATAAAATAAATAAAGGAATGGGTGAGCCTGGAAGAGTAAAATGTTAGGCATGCTTAGCACACACACATTGAAAAGACTGGGGAAGGTTTAAGAACATCATCTTCAGAGTCAGACAGACCTCTAGATGTGGCTCTGACATTTACAAATTAAGTGACCCAAATCAAGCCTCCTCCCATAAATCTCCTTAATCTGTACAATGGGTATAATAGTGGTGTCTACTCCCATAGGCTAGCTGTGAGGGCTAACAAGAATAACATGTGTGTCCAGTGGCTGGGCACAGTGAATGGAATGTTCAGTCAATGTTGGGCACTGCTGCACAAAGCAATGACATCACTACCGTCATCATCATCATCATGATCTCTGAAGCATTCTTAAGTGCCTAAAAATGTACTCACAAAATGAACCTTGCAGCAAAGTGGCCAAAAAGAAGCTTCCAGTGATCATCCCCTTGGCAGGAACACCAAATTGAACAACTATCCACACAGAAAAGTACCTTCATAAGACCCAAAAATCAGGTGAGCAATCATATGTTAAGGAAATCACATCATGTTAAGGAAAGAGGCACTGAAGAGGGTAGGAAAGACATTCTTGAATCACTTACACCACACACCCCCATCCGCTGGCAGCAGCTGCTTGGTGCAGAGAATCTGTGCTTGGGGGAAGACAGGGCAGTGATTATGGGACATTGCATTGGCACTCATTGCTGCCCTGTCACAGCAAAAAGAAACAAGGGGCAGAACTCTGCTGGTGCCCGCAGGGGAGCATTTAGACTAGCCCTAGGCAGAGGCAAATCATCTATCCCAGCGGCAGGAACCTGAGCTCCAGCAAACCCTGCCACCCTGGGCTAAAGTGCCCTGGGGTCCTAAATAAACTTGCAGTGCAGGCCACAGGGACTGCAATTCCTGGGCAAGTCCTCCTGCTGTGCAGGGCTTGGAACCAGTGAACTTGGGATGCACGTGACCTAGTGAGACACCAGCTGGGGCAGCCAAGGTAACGCTTCCATCACCCCTCCCTCAACCCCAGTAGCACAGCTCACAGATTCAAGAGGGATCCTTCCCCTTGCTTGAGGAGAGGGGAGAGTAAAGAGGACTTCATCTCGCCAGTTGGATACCAGCTCAGCCACAGTCCAGTAGGACACCAGGCAGAGTCCTGAGGCCGCCATTCCAGGCCCTAGCCCCCGGACAACATTTCTAGACACACCCTGGGCCAGAAGGGAACCCACTACCTTGAATGGAAGGACTCAATTCTGGCAGAATTCATCACCTGCTGGCTACAGAGCCCTTGGGCCCTGAGTACTCAGCAATGGTAGCCAGACAGGACTCATCACAAGCCTGCGGGGAGACTCAGAGCCATTCTGGCTTCAGGTGAGACCCAGCTCATTCCCAACTGTGGTGGCCACAGGGAGAGACCCCTTCTGCTTCAGGAAAGGAGAGGGAAATGTAAAAGTGACTTTGTCTTGAAGCTTAAGTACCAGCTCGGCCACAGTAGAATAGAGCACCAAGTAGGTGCTTCTAGGCCCCAGTTCCAGGCCTTGGCTCCTGGGTAGCACTTACGGACCTGCCTTGGGCCAGAGGGGAACCCACTGAACTGAAAGGAGAGACTCAGGACTTGCAGCATTCACCACAAGCTGCCTAAAGAACTCTTGGGCTGGCCAGGCATGGTGGCTCACACCTGTAATCCCAACACTTTGGGAGGCTGAGACGGGCAAATCACCTGAGGTCGGGTGTTCGAGACCAGCCTGGCCAACATGGTGAAACCCTGTCTTTACTAAAAATACAAAAATCAGCCAGGTGTGGTGTGCATACTTGTAATACCAGATACTTGGAAGGCTGAGGCAGGAGAACCACTTGAACCCAGGAGGCAGAGATTGCAGTGACCTGAGATCGTGCCATTGCACTTCAGTCTGGGTGACAGAGCAAGACTCTGTCTCAAAAAAAAAAAAAAAAAAAAAAAGTAAATAAATAAATAAATAAATAAAGTGCTGAAGGGAAAAACAAAAACAAAAACTTTTATCCTGGAATAGTATATCCAGAAAAAATATCCTTTAAACATGAAGAACAAATAACGATTTTCCTAGACAAACAAAAGCTGAGGAATTTCATCAACACCAAACCTGTCCTACAAGACATGCTACAAGGAATTCTTCAATATGAAAGAAAAGGATGATGTTCATGAGAATAAGAAATCATCTAAAAGTAGAAAACTCACTGGTAATAGCAAGTACACAGAAAAACAGTATAACACTGTAATTGTGGTGTGTAAAAACTACTCCTATCTTGAGTAGAAAGACTGACAGGTGAACCCATAAAAAATAATAACTACAACAACTTTTCAAGAATTAGACAGTATAACAAGATATAAATAGAAGGAACAAAAAGTTAAAAAGTGGGGGAGGCCAGGCGTGGTGGCTCACGCCTGTAATCCCAGCACTTTGGGAGGCCGAGGCGGGCGGATCATGAGGTCAGGAGATCGAGACCATCCTGGCTAACACGGTGAAACCCCGTCTCTACTAAAAATACAAAAAAATTAGCCGGGCGAGGTGGCAGGCGCCTGTAGTCCCAGCTACGCGGGAGGCTGAGGCAGGAGAATGGCGTGAACCCCGGGGGGCGGAGCCTGCAGTGAGCCGAGATCGCGCCACTGCACTCCAGCCCGGGTGAAAGAGCGAGACTCTGTCTCAAAAACAAAACAAACAAACAAACAAACAAACAAAAAAAGTGGGGGATAGAGTATAAATAGTTTGTTTATGCAGTCAGTGTTAAGTTGTCATCAGTTTAAAATAATGGGTTATAAGATATTATTTATTTGCAAGCCTCATGGTAACCTCAAATCAAAAAACATACAATAAAAAGCAATAGGCCTGGAGCGTTGGCTCATGCCTGTAATTCCAGCACTTTCGGAGGCTGAGACGGGTGGATCACTTGAGGTCAGAAGTTCAAGACCAGCCTGGCCAACATGGTGAAACCCTGTCTCTACTAAAAATACAAAAATTAGCCAGGCGTGGTGGTAGGTGCCTGTAATCCCAGCTACTTGGGAGGCTGAGGCACAAGAATTGCTTGAACCTGGGAGGTGGAGGTTGCAGTGAGCCGAGATTGTGCCACTGCACTCCAGCCTGAGCAACAAAAACAAAAACAAACAGAAAAAAAAAAAAACCCAATAAACTAAAACATACCACTTGAGAAAATCACCTTCACCAAAAAGTAGACAGGAAGAATGGAAAGAAGGAAGAAAAGAAACCACAGGACAACCAGAAAACAGCAAAATGACAAGAGTAAGTCCTTACTTATCAATAGTAACATTGACAGTAAATGGACTAAACTCTTTAATCAAAAGACATAGAGTGGCTGCAGAGATTAAAACAAAAACAAGACCCAACGATGTGTTGCCTGTAAGAAACACACTTCACCTATAATGACACATGTAGACTGAAAATAAAGGAATGGAAAAAGATATTCTACGCAAATGAAAACCAAAAAGAGCAGGAGTGGCTACACTTACACCAGACAAAGTAGATTTCAAGACAAAACTATTCAAAGAGACAAAGAAGTTTGTTATATAACGATTAAAGGGTCAGTTCAGCAAGCGGATATAATAATTATATATGCACCCAAAACTGGAGCACTCAGATATAAAGCAAATTATTATCAGACCTAAAGAGAGAAATAGGTCCCAATACAATAATAGCTGGAGATTTCGGCACTCCACCTTCAGCATTGGACAGATCATCCAGACAGAAAAAGCCACAGAGAAACATCAGGCTGGGCGCAGTGGCTCACGCCTGTAATCCCAGCACTTTGGGAGGCCAAGGTGGGCGGATCACAAGGTCAGGAGACTGAGACCATCCTGGCTAACATGGTGAAACCCCGTCTCTACTAAAAATACAAAAAATTAACCGGGTGTGGTGGCAGGCACCTGTAATCCTGGCTACTCAGGAGGCTAAGGCAGGAGAATGGTTTGAACCTGGGAGGCAGAGGTTGCAGCGAGCTGAGATCATGCCACTGCACTCCAGCCTGGGCAACAGAGCGAGACTCTGTCTCAAAAAAAAAAAAAAAATTAAAACAATTGAACTCAGGGAGATAGAGAGTAGAGTGATGATTCCCAGAGGCTGGGAAGGGTAGTGGGGATAGAAGGAAGAGGGAAGTGGGGTGGTTAATGGATACACAAATATAGTTACATAGAATTAATAAGATCTAGTATTTGATAATACATCAATTTATTGTACATTTGAAAACAGCCAAAAGAGTATAATTGGATTGCTTGTAACACAAAGAAAGGATAAATGCTTGCGGTGATGGATATCCCATTTACCCTAATGTGATTATTGTAAATTACATGCCTATATCAGAATATTTCATGTACCCTCATAAATATATATGCCTACTATGTACCTACAAAAATAAAAAAATTAAAGTTAAAAATAATTTTTAAATACTCACATATACAGAATAAAAACCCAAGTAAGACTGGGTGCAGTGGCTCATACCTGTAATCCCAGTACTTTGGGAGGCCAAGGTGGGAGAATTACTTGAGGCCATGAGTTCAAGAGCAGCCTGAGGAACATAACAAAATCCCCATCTCTAAAAAAATTTTTTCTTTTTTTTGAGACGGAGTCTCGCTCTGTTGCCCAGGCTGGAGTGCAGGAGCACAATCTCGGCTCACTGCAAGCTCTGCCTCCCAGGTTCACACCATTCTCCTGCCTCAGCCTCCCGAGTAGCTGGGACTACAGGCACCTGCCACTACGCCTGGCTAGTTTTTTGTATTTTTAGTAGAAACGGGGTTTCACCATGTTATCCAGGATGGTCTTGATCTCCTGACCTCGTGATCCTGCCCACCTCGGCCTCCCAAAGTGCTGGGATTACAGGAGTGAGCCACCATGGCTGGCCTTTAAAAAAATTTAAAAGAAAATTAGCCAGGAGTAGTGGCATGAGACTATAGTCCCAGCTACTCAGAAGGCTGAGGGAGTGAGATCACTTGAGCCCAGGAGGTTGAGGCTGCAGTGAGCTATGATTACACCGCTGCCCTCCAGCCTGGGCAGCAGAGCAAGACCCTCTCTCAAGCAAAACAAAACAAAACAAAACAAAACAAAACAAAACAAAACAAAACACCCAAGTAGGGATGCTTGCATATATCCTTTTAACTTACAAATGACAGAGGAATAGAAAGCAATGCTAAAGTAGCCAGGCATGGTGGTGTGTGCCTGTGGTCCTAGCTACTCAGGAGGATGAGGCAGGAGGATCACTTGAGCCCAGGAAGAAGAGGTTGCAGAGGAGCCGAGATCATGCCACTGCACTCCAGCCCGGGCAACAGAGTGAGGTTCTGTCTGAAATAAAGAAGGAAAGAAAAAGAAAGGAAGGAAGGGAGGAAGGAAGGGAGGGAGGGAGGGAGGGAGGGAAGGAAGGAAGGAAGGAGGGAGAGAAGGAGGAAGGGAGGTAAGAAATGCTGCCAATCAGGAGTAGGAGAGGCCAAATCAGTGAGTGATGAGATCAAGTTGCTGTGGGCAGGGAAATGGGCTGTGAGTTCAGGAGATTCCCAAGGAGCTAACCAGGAAGATTTAAAAAATGGGGAGATCGTTAATGTGGCTTGAAGGAAGAAGAGAAGGGAAGCCTTTGGGGCAGGGGTTTGATTGTCCACAGATCTGTTAAGAGAATTGGGGAGCAGGTAAGTAGTGGTCATAAAACAAGGCAGGTAATGAGAAATGCACTGTATAGACTAAGAGGGCCCCTCCATTGGTCAAATTTTATCCTTTGCTTTTTCATTGCCTCTCTGGGAAGTGTAAGGTGGTCATTGAGTAGGACCAGTTGATTTCATCCTTTTACATAGTAACTTGATTAACATGTTTTCTGTGTAATTTTTGTCACATTGGTGAGGGGAGGGGAGGCCAGGGGAGGGCAGGGGAGGGGAGGGAGGCTCAGTGGGGCTCAGTAAGGTATGTACTCTCATGTCTTGTTGTAGAAAATGTGAATTAGTACAACCTCTTTGGCAAGCAACTTAGCAGTATATCTCAAAATAGCTTAAAAATGGCCATCCATTTGGGTGCAAACTTTGAAGCAAACTTATAGAAATAAATGATCAGAAATGTGACTAATGAAAGGGAGGCCATCAGTGTTGTATATATGAGTAACAAAAAGCATAACATATTAAAAAGAAGACTGTAAAGAAACTCATAAAATTTTGAGCAGTTGTTATATCTAAGGATCCTAGGTAGCAAGGAAAAAAAAAATCCCATGATGTGCCAGAAACTTGGATTGTGCTTACAATCCCGGTGAGTTTTTCCAGTCAAGCTCTCTTGCTTTGCCCTCTCCAGTGTCTCTCCTGTGGGGGTAGGGCCTGTCCAAGTCCCGTCATGCTTCAGTACCTAAGCAGGTGCATTCGCTCCCTTCCTGTGCCTGGAGTCCTGCCATCCATTGCTCAACTCCAATCTCTTGTTGTTTTAACATTTGGCCTTCATCCCCAGGGCTTCTCCTGGCTGCAGTTCTTGGAGTCAAGTTTCCTTTCATGAAGCTGCAGTTTGCCAGCTAAGCCAATCACAGATCTTGGGACTGGATAGAAATGACCTTCTCCCCACCCGCATTTTCTTGACTCTTCCCTCTAAGGGTCTTCTCTGAAATCCCTAGATATGAAAAGAGTGATACATTGAAGCTAACAGGCCCAGATTTGTTAATTGTGGATGTGGGCAAGTAATCTGACCTTAGGAGCCTTGGATTCCTCACCTGGGAAGAGAAAGGAAATCTTTTAACTACAAAGATTTCTTGAGCTGCTGAAGCACAGCGATCATGATTCTAATCAGAGCGTCTTTTTTCTAAAACTCTACTTCTCGGGTTCTGGACTTCTCTGGCTCTCCTGCTCCTAATTCTGGTTTGCAGTATTTCTATCTCCTTTGTCCATTTTGACATATTAGTTAGAAAGCCACAATAAAAATGGAAATTTTCTATTTTTTGCTCTACCCGGAGTCCTCCCACCCGTTATCATGCATGCATTGCCCTAAATCACTCAGCATCAGGAGTCTGACTTTTCTGGGGTCACAGGAGCACAGTAGAGGGGCCAGGCTTTCAGCATTTGATCTTACCATACTGTATGGGAGTCAAATGTCCTTGTCATTTGCTCAGTAAATCTCAGATGATCCTGGTTACATTATATTCCTTTTTGACAATATGGACTGCAACTTTAGAATCATATCTTTGCTCCTTGGTTTTACTCTGAAGGAGGAAAAAAGCCACACAAAGCGATCTTTGTTTATTTTATTTAATTAATTAATTAATTTATTTTTTGAGATGGAGTCTTGCTCCATTGCCAAGGCTGGAATGCAGTGGCACGATCTCGGCTCATTGCAAC
>NW_026652292.1:50573508-50713524 GCF_009828535.3 Hylobates moloch | reverse complement strand
AAAAAAAAAAAAAAAAAAAAAAAAAAAAAAGAAAAAAAGTGCAAAAACTATTACAATGGGAGGAATAATTGTGGGGATTAATGTGCTTTTCTCTTCTAATTTTTTCCTTACTGGCTGGAGGAACTGTTTTATCTGGAGAAGCGGGGCGGGGTGGGGGGGGTGGGCGGGGCATGATGAGAGTGGCTCCTGAAGGAACTGAAAGCAAGCAAGCTAGTATTCAGTTTCTGACATTCAAAATGGGATTTCACAGCCAGCCAATGACTTGAATGCTAGCTTTGGAGTGAAAGAAAGGATTTTTCTGAATCTCTTTAGCTCCCAGTTGGTCTGGATCATACAGTTTCTCCCACAGGAGAGAGAAGGTAACAGTTTATGATTTAGGTTTAGCCTGGAGTCTGACTACAGGAATAAGGAAGTTAGAAGGTGGAGGAAGTCAATGAACTGACTGCCTCTTCTTGTCCTGGGGGATTGTGAGAAGAGGAGGCCATGAACAGATGCCGGGTTAGGAGGGAGGCGTGAGATGTGTGCTCTGACATCCCTGTGAAAGGTGTGTTGACAAGCTGAGAGGCACACGGAAGACATGGCTCTTCCTCAGTCCTTGTTTAGAACTGTGGGAGGAGAGTCCTTTACTCTAGTACTTAAAGCAAGGATGGGGTGAGCAGTCCAAATGGAGCAAAAGGCAGGTCACATGTCAGGCAGTGAGAGGGCCTACTCTGCAGCCCCATTGGAGAGCCTGCAAGCTAGGCCTGATGACTGCAGTCCAGGATGGCAGAGGGAGGGGGTGCAGAGCTCTGATGCGGCCACTGCTCCAGAAGGAGTTGGGGAGAGGTGAGGACGCAGGGGGAAAATAAGAGGGAACCCAGGCCAGGCGCTATGCCAGCTGAAGGCTCCAGTCGTGGGCGCCAGCTGAACCCATAGGGTTCAGGACTTGCACAAAGCCAAGGTGCCTTCTTCTCCTTGATGCCATGGGCCATAGGTTCAGACACCTTCTGATGAGGAATGGGGGAGGAGGCAGCAGAAATCAGAGACCCTAAGCAGGACCCAAAGGGACCAATTAAACTGTTGATTTGAACTAAGGTTTAAGCTGAACCGGACATTTAGCTCTATTTCTCCTCTTTACCTAGCAAATAACAAATGAGATGACAACACGAAATATTTTCCCTGCACACCCAAGCTGTATGGTGAGCACATTTAAGTGTGCCACTGTATATTTCAATAAAAGAAAAGTAGCTGTTCTATCAGGCCCAGTGGTTTCAGATCTTTTAACTTTTCTCCTTATTTTATCTTCTTGGTTCGAATTGCTAACCTCTGTGTAGTTTCTGAATGTTCATATCCCTCTGAAACACCAGAGTATGTTCTCTTCTTCTCCCTCCTCCTCAACATCAGCAACAACAAAAAGAAGCAGGAAAGTGTCACGGTTCCTGGGTTGAATTGTGTCTCCCAAAATTCATACATTGATTTAGAGATAGGACCTTTAAAGAGGTGATAAGTTAAAATGAGACATTAGGGTGGTGCCTAATCCAATCTGACTGGTGTCCTTGTAAGAGGAGACAGGGGGCCGATCATGGTGGCTCATGCCTATAATCCCAACACTTTGGGAGGCCGAGGTGGGCGGATCACTTGAGCTCACGAGTTTAAGACCAGCCTGAGCAACATTGTGAGACCCCGTCTCTACAAAAAATACAAAAATTAGCCAGGCGTGCTGGTGTATGCTCCTATAGTCCGAGCTACTCAGGAGGCTGAGGCAGGAGGATCACTTGAGTCCAAGAGTTCGAGGCTTCAGTGAGCCGAGATCACGCCACTGCACTCCAGCCTAGGTGACAGAGAGAGACCCTATCTCAAAAAAACAAAAAACAAAACAAAGAAACAAACAAACAAAAATGCCAGGGATACACACACAGTGCATGCAGAGAAAAGACCAGGTGAACATGCATCAAAAAGGCAGCCATCGGCAAGCCAAGGAGAGAGGCCTCAGAAAAAACCAAACCGGCCAACACCTTGACCTCACACTTCCAGCCTCCAGAACTATGAGAGTAAATTTCTATTACTGAAGCCACCCAGTCTGGTATTTTGTTATGGCAGCCCTGGAAAACCAATAAACTCACCTTTCTTTGTTTTTGCTCAGGTAACAGAATTGTGCAAGTGAGTGTCTCCATAGCTAAACAGAGCCACATCTGGGCAACACGGCGTCTCTGCAAAAAATACAAAACTTAGCCGGGCGTGATGGCGTGTGTCTGCAGTTCCAGCTACTCAGGAGGCTGAGGTGGGAGGATTGCCTGAGCCTGGGAGGTCAAGGCTGCAGTGAGCCACCGTGCCCGGGCTTTTTATGTATTTTTTTTTTTTTTTTTTTTTTTTGAGACGGAGTCTCGCTCTTTCACCCAGGCTGGAGTGCGGTGGCGCGATCTCCGCTCACTGCAAGCTCCGCCTCCCGGGTTCACACCATTCTCCTGCCTCAGCCTCTCCGAGTAGCTGGGACTACAGGCGCCCGCCACCACGCCCGGCTAATTTTTTTTGTATTTTTAGTAGAGACGGGGTTTCACCATGGTCTCGATCTCCTGACCTCGTGATCCGCCCGCCTCGGCCTCCCAAAGTGCTGGGATTACAAGCGTGAGCCACCGCGCCCGGCCCATGTATTTTTTTTTTTGAGGGGTAGGCATGAAATTAGCAGCACAAAATGAGAGACGGTATAAAAACTGAAACATGATCCCCGGAAGTTTATCACAGTACAAGCTGAGAAGAGAAAACGTCAGGAAGGTTGTCATTTAGCAGAGTCCTTCCAGCTGCGAGGGTGACAGAAACTCTGTGACTTGTCAGCCAAAAGCCTGGGGTCTTGTGAATGTCCCTAATGAGCGGTGCTTTCTACCAGCTAGAAACCAGCTGCTTCACTGACATCTGGAAATGACTAATGGAAATGAGGGGAGGCCCCAAAAGAAATCAGGCTCTGGGAAAACACGGATTATAGAAGCCCTACACATTTCTAGGATTATTCTATTCTAGAAATACATAGAATACATATATACATATAATACATTGTATGTATTTCATATGTGTATGTATATGTATGTACATATATCTATACATATATGTATTAGATACAATCCTGGGTTTTACTATTATTTATTTATTTTTTAGTTTTAGTTTTTTGAGATAACATCTCGCCCTGTCACCCAGGCTAGCGTACAGTGGTGCAATCTTGGCTCACTGCAGCCTCCACCTTAGGGGTTCAAGGGACTCTGGTGCCTCAGTCTTCCAAGTTCCTGGGAATACAGGCGCGCACCAGCACGCCTGGGTAGTTTTTGTACAAATTTTTAGTAGAGATGGGGCTTTGCCATGCTGGCCAGGCTGGTCTGGAACTCCTGGCCTCAAGTGATCTGCCCACCTCAGACTCTCAAAGAGCTGGGATTACAGGCATGAGGCACCACACACCTGGTGGGTTTTACTCTTTTTTAAAACAATGGTTTCTTAAAATGTAAATCGGTTGACCCAAGCTATTCAGGGAATGAGCCAGATTGCTCATCGCTTGGATTGCTCAGCATCCCGCCCCAGGAACCCAGGTATGGGGAAAGGTTTTCCCTCTGCTTGTGTTCAAGGTACTCAGTCCTTATCCCATGATGTGCTTGAGTTCGGGATTAGGACAGCCCAAAATATTAGGCAAGGCTAAGAACATCAATAGGGTTCCACCTGCCTTCAACCTACCCCTCCATCCCCTCCAACCAGGAAACACAAGCATTGACTTCATCCACCCATCTCTCTTCCTTACTTTTTTTTTTTTTTTTTTTTTTTGAGACAGAGTCTTGCTGTCACCCAGGCTGGAGTGCAATGGTGCGATCTTGGCTCACTGCAGGCTCCGCCCCCCGGGGTTCACGCCATTCTCCTGCCTCAGCCTCCCGAGTAGCTGGGACTACAGGCGCCCGCCACCACGCCCGGCTAGTTTTTTTTTGTATTTTTAGTAGAGACGGGGTTTCACTGTGTTAGCCAGGATGGTCTCGATCTCTTGACCTTGTGATCCGCCCGCCTCAGCCTCCCAAAGTGCTGGGATTACAGGCGTGACCCACCGCACCCGGCCTCTCTCCCTTACTTTATGATAATCACGCACAAGCCCTCATTTGGAGGGAAAAGTTTTTGCCTCATTCAACCAGAGTCCAGAGAGGAATTTTCTTCTGAAAGTGGAGATCCGTCTTATCTCCCCCACCTCTTGCCTTGGGGTTAGAATCCCAGGAGACGGTGCTGGGCCCCTGAGCAAGTGGTGGCATACCTGTCATGACCTTAGCCCTGCTCTAGGCAGTTTGCAACACACGCAGGTCCTGCTGCCCAGCACCCCCGCCTCCTTTCTAATCCTGTGTTGAGAGAAACTCTCCAGTTTGCTCCTTGTCCCACAGCCTCAGAACTCAGTTCAAGGGGAGGGAGTGAACAAGCCTTCTCAGTTGTCAAAGGTCTTTGCTATCTGAGCATTGCAACAGCAAAAGCAAATGGCCTAATCTCTTACTTAGATAGGCAGGGCCAGAGCTAAGGCAAAGAATCTTGTTTGTCGTAGAATAATAGAATGCAGAACTGGTAGATGCCTCCTAGATCATCTGGCCCACAGTGCACAAATGAGGAAACTAAGACCCAGAAAGATGAAATAACTTGCCCAAGGTCACGCAGGCAGTATGAATAACACCAGTCACCCCAACTTATTAAGCTCCTACTATGTTCCCTACTATAGGGCAAAGCTTTTACCTGCCTTATGTCTCCTCACCACAACCTTGCAGGATAGGTACTATAACCTCTGATTCACAGAAAGAAAATGGAAGCCCAGAGAAGGCAGGTGACTTGCCCAGGGGAACCCCCCAGCTTAGCACAAAGTCTGGTTTCCTTTTCTTTTATTTATTTCTTTGCTTTTTTTTTTGAGACAGAGTTTCACTCTTGTCACCCAAGCTGGAGTGCAGTGGTGTGATCTTGGCTCACAGCAACCTCCACCTCCCAGGCTCAAGCGATTCTCCTCCTCAGCCTCCCAAGTAGCTGTGATCACAGGCTCCTGCCACCACATCTGGCTAATTTTTTTTTTTTTTTTTGTATTTTTAGTGCAGACAGGGTTTCACCATGTTGGCCAGGCTGGTCTCGAACTCCTGACCTCAGGTGATCAGCCTGGCTCGGTCTCCCAAAGTGCTGAGATTACAGGTGTGAGCCACCACCCCCAGCCAAAGCCAGGTTTCCAGCACTCTCTCGGCCACCACTCTCTAAAGTGAGACCCTGTTTTGTTGGTGGGGTTGTTAGAATGCTGAATTTTCCACAACTAAGACATGACATGACATGATTGGTAGGTTGCAGGCACTGCTGTTTCATAAGAGACCAGTATAACAGGGAGAAGAAACTACTTGGCCTCCGCAGAACGAAAGAATTATAGCTCTCAGCTCAGCTTTCCATAGACCTCTCCAAAAAGGCTGTGAAATGTTGACAAACGAGTTAAAATTGGATCAAGTGCCAGCCACTGTGCACTTACTTCCTGATTAGTTGTATGCATGGCCCTTGTTGCGGAGGACACAGAAAGCAAAGAGGATGTTAGCTTTCTCACGCGGTGGTGTGAAATCAGAGGTTCCTCACAGCCCTGGGAGGTGGGGCCGAGCTGGGTTTGTGTCTCTTCTTGCCCCATCCCTCTCCTGCTGCTTGGTGTCTTTTCCTTCCTTCATGTCCCAACCGTCCCCTTCAAGGCCCTACTCCACACCAGAACCTCTGCCCCAGTCCTCCTTCCCTCTGTCCTATAAACACTACCTGTCCCATGTGCCTTTCCTCTGGGGCCCTTTTCTCTGTCCTCCGGGCTGACTGATAAGCTGATCCATGTGACGTGCTCAAGGAAAACTTGCACCACTTAGGTAACACATTTGAGATTTAAAAGGTGGAGTTGTCAAGTTTCTGAGCCGTCTGTCAGGGATACATCTGGGGAGCCGGGAAGGCCTTGGAGGGGCCATACAATCACAGGCTGAGTCACTCATTTCTAGGGTTGTCACAAGCTTGATACTCTGCTTGCCCTCTTCCCAAACTGCTGGAGAAAAGGTTTCCAGTGCTCTGTCCATGCAAAGTATATAGTAAGCGAAACTTCTATGCATCTGTTTCCTCACACAAATGCCACACTTAATGAGGGACGTGGTAACTCCCAACTGTACCCTGGGTCACTCCCAGTTATCTTTCTGTGTATCAAGAAAAATTAAAGCTGTACTTAAAGGTATAGCAAAATAAGATTATTCTGGTAATTTTGAACCCTTATTATGGATCAGTCTCTACATATTGATCTCTAATCTTTATCACAACCTCAAGAGGTTAATATTATCACCCATTTTATTGATAAAGAAACTGAGATTCAGTGACTGGCTCAGATTCTCTTAAGAAGAAAGTCCGAGAAGGGTCTGTCTGACCCCATGGACCTTGCTCTTCCTTTTGTGCAAGGACGTGTCCCTTAGCTCAAAGTATGCCTATAGCCCAGGCTGGAGCTGGCTTGTGCTCGTTCCTGAGAGCTGATTGTTAAATTTTCAGAAATTAAACAAGCCAATGGTTAAACACAGCCATTACTGAACGTAAAATATATAAACCTTATGATGTTAGTTGTGGGCTTGTACATACAAAAAAAGTAGAAATAAAAAATATATAAACTCGGGTATGTCTTTATGAGCAGCGTGAAAACAGACTAATACAGTAAATTGGTAACAGTAGAGTGGGGCACTGCTGAAAAGATACCCAAAAATGTGGAAGCGACTTTGGAACTGGGTAACAGGCAGAGGTTGGACAGTTTGGAGGGCTCAGAAGAAGACAGGAAAATGTGGGAAAGACTGGAACTCCTTAGAGACTTGTTGAAGGCCTTTGACCAAAATGCTGATAATGATATGGACAATGAAATCCAGGCTGAGTTGGTCTCAGATGAAGATGAGGAACTTGTTGGGAACTGGAGTAAAGGTGACTCTTGTTATGTTTTAGCAAAGAGACTGGCAGCATTTTGCACCTGCCCTAGAGATTTGTGAAAATTTGAACTTGAGAGAGATGATTTAGGGTATCTGGCAGAAGAAATTTCTAAGCAGCAAAGCATTCAAGAGGTGACTTGGGTGCTGTTAGAGGCATTCAGTTTTTTTTTGTTTTGTTTTGCTTTTTGAGTTGGAATTTCACTCTTGTTGCCCAGGCTGTAGTGCGATGATGCAATCTCAGCTCACTGCAACCTCTGCCTCCCAGGTTCAAGCAATTCTTCTGCCTCAGCCTCCCAAGTAGCTGGGATTGCAGGCATGCACCACCAGGACTGGCTAATTTTTTTGTATTTTTAGTAGAGACGGGGTTTCACCATGTTGGCCAGGCTGGTTTTGAACTCCTGACCTCAGGTGACCCACCAGCCTCGCTTCCCAAAGTGCTAGGATTACAGGCGTGAGCCGCCATGCCTGGCTCAGGCATTCAGTTTTATAAGGGAAGCAGAGCATAAAAGTTTGGAAAACTTGCAACCTGACAGTGTGATAGAAAAGAAAGTCCCATTTTCTGGGGAAAAATTCAAGCTGGCCACAGAAATTTGCATAAGTGATGAGGAGCCAAATGTTAATCACCAAGACAATGGGGAAAATGTCTCCAGGGCATGTCAGAGAACTTTGCGGCAGCCCCTCCCATCACAGGCCCAGAGGCCTAGGAGAAAAAAAATGGTTTGTGGGCCAGGCCCAGGGTCCCCATGCTGTGTGCAGTCTAGTGACTTGGTGCCCTGTGTCTCAGTCACTCCTCCAGCCATGGCTGAAAGGGGCCAATGTACAGCTTGAGCCATGGCTTCAGAGGGTGCAAGCGCTAAGGCTTGGCCACTTCCATATGGTGTTGAGCCTGCAAGTGCACAGAAGTCAAGAATTGGGGTTTGGGAACCTCCACCTAGATTTCAGAGAATGTATGGAAACACCTGGATGCCCAGGCATAAGTTTGCTGCAGGGGCGGGGCCCTCATGGAGAACCTCTGATAGGGTAGTGTGGAAAGGAAATGTGGGGTCAGAGCCCCTACACAGAGTCCCTACTGGGGCACTGCCTAGTGGAGCTGTGAGAAGAAGGCTACCATCCTCCAGACCCCAGAATGGTAGATCCACTGACAGCTTGCAGCATGTACCTGAAAGTGACAGACACTCAACACCAGCCTGTGAAAGAAGCTGGGAGGGAGGCTGTACCTTGCAAAGCCACAGGGGTGGAGCTGCCCAAGACCATGGGAACCCACCTTTTGCATCCATGTGACCTGGATGTGAGACATGGAAGCAAAGGAGGCCATTTTGGAGCTTTAAGACTTGACTGCCCTGCTGGATTTCAGACTTGTATGGGGCCTGTAGCCCCTTGTTTTGGCCCATTTCTCCCATTTGTAATGGCTGTGTTTACCCAATGCCTGTACTCCCATTGTATCTAAGAAGTAACTAATTTGCTTTCAGTTTTACAGGCTTATAGGCAGAAGGGACTTGCCTTGTCTCAAATGAGACTTTGGACTGTAGACTTTTGACTTAATGCTGAAATGAGTTAAGACTAGGGGACTGTTAAGAAGGTGTGATTGGTTTCGAAATGTGAGGACATGAGATTTGGGAGGGGCCAGGGCAGAATGATATGGTTTAGCTGTGTCCCTACCCAAATCTCACCTCGAATTCCCACGTGTTGTGGGAGGCACCTGGTGGGAGGTAATTGAATCATGGGGGCAGGTCTTTCCCGTTCTGTTCTCATAATAGTGAATAAGTCTCATGAGATCTGATGATTTTATAAGGGGGAGTTTTCCAGCATGAGCTCGCTCTTTATCTCCCACCATCCATGTAAGACATGACTTGCTCCTCCTTGCCTTCCACCATGATTGTGAGGCCTCCCCAGCCATGTGGAACTGTAAGTCCATTAAACCTCTTTCTTTTGTAAATTGCCCAGTCTCAGGTATATCTTTATCAGCAGTGTGAAAGCAGACTAATCCTGCTTCTCTGACTGTGGCTTCTCAGACACACACGGGCTCCTCCTTTTCTAACTGCCCTCTAATTGTTGATGTTCCTCAAAGTTCTATTTGCATCCTGCCTCCTTTGTCATTGTGCATGTTCTTCCTGTCTGATCTTCTTCGTCTCATGTCCTTGGCTGCCAAATGTATGTATATCAAGTTTTGGTTTCTGAAAGAATCCTAGTAAATAACACTTCTTTTCCCGTTCCATATTCTGAATAATCTGAGAAATGAAACAAATAACTAAAATGGGTGCTAAAACCACACAAAAATCAGATGTAATTTTATATACTAGAAATAATCCAAAAATGAAATTAACAATTCCATTTACAATAGCATCAAAAAAGAATAAAATACTTTGGAATAAATTTAACTAAGATATAGGAGACTTGTACACTGATGCTGGGCATGGTGGCTCACACCTGTAATGCCAGCACTTTGGGAGGCCGAGGCAGGAGGATTACTTGAGCCTAGGAGTTTGGAACCACCCTGGGTAACACAGTGAGACCCTGTCTCAAAAAAAAAAAAAAGGATAAAAGAGAAACAAACAAAAGACTTGTACACTAAAAACTATAAAACATTGCTGAAATAAATAAAGAACACCTAAATAGGAAAAACATCTTGTATTCATGAATTGGATCATTTAATTTTGTTAAGAGAGCAGTACTTCCCCAAGTGATCTACAGATTCAATGCAATACTTACTTATCAAAATCCCAACAGTCTTTTTTGAAGAAATGGAAAAACTGATCCTAAAATTTATACAAAATTACAAGGGACCCCGAAAGCCAAAATAATCTTGAAAAAGAAGAATAAAGTTAGAGGACTCACTCTTTCCAATTTGATTTTATTTTACTTATTTATTTATTTTATTTTTATTTATTTCTTTATTTTGAGATGGAGTTTTGCTGTTGTTGCCCAGGCTGGAGAGCAATGGCATGATCTTGGCTCACTGCAACCTCCATCTCCCAGGTTCAAGTGATTCTCCTGCTTCAGCCTCCCTAGTAGCTGGGATTACAGGTACACACCACCACACCCGACTAATTTTTTGTATTTTTAGTAGAGACAGGGTTTCACCATGTTGGTCAGGCTGGTCTCAAACTCCCAACCTCAGGTGATCCACCCACCTTGGCCTCCCAAAGTGCTGGGATTATAGGAGTGACCTACTATGCCCAGCCTTATTTTTATTTTTGAAGGTACATTAGCACCTTCCCAATTTTATTTTATTTATTTTTATTTTTTTATTTTTTTTATTTTTATTTTTTATTTTTTTTTTGAGATGGAGTTTCGCTCTGTCGCCCAGGCTGGAGTGCAGTGGTGCAATCTCGGCTCACTGCAAGCTCCACCTCCCTGGTTCATGCCATTCTCCTGCCTCAGCCTCTCCGAGTAGCTGGGACTACAGGCGCCCGCCACCACGCCCGGCTAATTTTTTTTTGTATTTTTAGTAGAGACGGGGTTTCGCCGTGGTCTCAATCTCCTGACCTCGTGATCCGCCCGCCTCGGCCTCCCAAAGTGCTGGGATTACAAGCGTGAGCCACCACGCCCGGCTACCTTCCCAATTTTAAAACTTACTACAAAGCTATGGTAATCAAGATGGTGCAGTACCAGCATAGGGGTAGACATATAGACCAGTGAAATAGAATTGAGAATCTAGAAACAAACCCATACATCTATGGTCAATTGATTTATGATAAGGGTGCCAAGACTGTTCAATAGGGAAATAATAGTCTTCAACAAATTGTGCTGGGGCAATGAAATATCAAAAAGAATGAAGTTGGACCCCTATATCACACGATAAGCAAAGATTAACTCAAAATGAATCAAAGATCTAACTATAAACTATAAAATTCTTCAAACAAGACATAGGGGAAAATCTGCATGACCTTGGATTTGACAATGGATTCTTAGATGCGCCACCAAAAGTACAAGAAACAAAAAAAGTCCTGGTGTGGTGGCTCATGCCTGTAATACCAGCACTTTGGGAGGCTGAGGCAGGTAGATTGCTTAAGTCCAAGAGTTCGACACCAGCCAGAACAACATGACATAACCCTGTCTCTAAAAAAAAAAATTAAAATAAAAAAAAAATTAGCCCCGTGTGGTGGTGTGTTCCTGTAGTCCCAGCTACTCAGGAGGCTGATGTGGGAGGATCGCCTGAGCCTGGGAGGCGGAGGTTGCAGTGAGCTGAGATTGTGCCACTGCACTCCAGCCTGGGTGACAGAGTGAGACCCTGTCTTAAAAAAAAAAAAACCAAAAACCAAAAAACAAACAAAAGGAACAAAAAAATGATAAACTGGATTTCATAAAAATTAAAAACTTTTGTGTATCAAAGGACATAATCAAGAAAATGAAAGGACAACACATAGATGGGAGAAAATATTTGCAAATCATGTATCTGACATGGGTTTGGTATCCAGACAACCCAAACCAAGTAGGCAAACCAAATAAGCAAAGAACATAAGCAGACATTTCTCCAAAGAATACATAGAATGGCCAATAGGCACATAAGAACATTCTCAATAGCATTAGTCATTAGGGGAATGCAAATGAAAACCACAATGAGATACTATTTCATACTCACTAGGTTGGCTAAACTTTGTTTTAATGGAAAATTACAAGTGTAGGCAAGAATATGGAGAAATTGGAACCCTTTATACCACTGCTGGGAAGGTAAAATGGTGCAGCAGCTGTGAAAAACAGTTTGATAGTTCCTTGAAAGTTAAACAGAATTACCATAGGCCCTAGCAATCGTATACTTCCATATATGTCCAAGAGAAATGAAAACAGGTGTTCATTCTTCATAATAGCTATGAATAATGTGGAAAAAAAATCACTTTTTTTTTTTTGAGACAGGGTCTGGCTCTGTCACCCAGGTTGGGGTGCAGTGGCATGATCTTGGCTCACTGCAGCCTCCGGAGCTCAAGTGATCCTCCCACGTCAGCCCCCCAAGTAGCTGGGACAACAGGTGTATGACACCCCTTCCGGCTAATTTTGGCATTGTTTGTAGAGATGGGATCTCACTATGCCCAGCTGGCCTCAAACTCCTTGGCTCAAGTGATTCACCCCCTTTGACTTCCCAAAGTGCTAGGATTACAGGCATGAGCCACTGTGTCTGGCCATATTACATATTTTTTGTAAAAAAAATTTTTTTTTTTTACAAAAAGTGGAAACAATACAAATATTTATCAACTGTGGAACTGAGAAAATGTGGCGTGTCCATGCAGTGGATATTATTCACACATAACAAGAAATGAAATACTGATACCCACAACAATATTGATGAAACTTGAAAACATGGCACTAAATGAAAGAAGCTAGTTGTGAATGGCCACATATTGTATGATTCTATTTATATGAAACATCCAGAATAGGCAAGTCCATTGAGACAGAAGGCAGATTGATGATTTCCAGGGGCTGGGAATAGAGGATATGGGGAGTGACTGCTTACTGAGTTTGGTTTTTGGTGTTTTTGTTGTTTTTGCAAGCAGGTGATGAAAACGGTCTTGAATTATGTAGTGATGATAGTTACACAACAATGTGAATATAATAAAAACCACTGAATTGTGTACTGTAAAATGATTACAATGGCAAATTTTATGTCATGTTAATTTTACCTCAATTAAAAAAGTAAGGGGGCCAGGCGCAGTGGCTCATCCCTGTAGTCCCAGCACTTTGGGAGGCTGAGGTGGGTGAATTGCTTGAGCCTAGGAGTTCTAGACCAGCTTGGGCAACATGGCAAAACCCCATCTCTACATAAAAAATAAATAACTAAAAAAGGTAAAGTATCATGTTTCTTACTGATGGAGGAGATTGGAGGGGGTTGGAGGACTTAGCTTATATTGGAGAAAAATGAGCTTGCTAGATGAGCCCCCAAATTAAGCAGATTTACCCCATTCAGTCAGAACACTGGGCTTGAGATCATTAGGAGAGGGAAAAACAGAGGGGAACCCATCTATTGTTAGACTTCTCCCCAAGAAGAAGAGGGACTTGCATAACCAAGAATGTGCGGTCATTCTCAAATTTTTCAATCAGATATGAAAGTCTATCACTCCAGGAGTGAAGAGAAAAAGGGGGCAGAAGAAGGGTCAGAGTTGTATTTATTGAACTCCTTACACTACCTATGAAAGGAAATGTCAGAAGGGATAGCATTTTCCTTATTATAACAGAATCAGAAATATGCACTCAATATTGAAAATGAATATAATTTCCTTTGTTTTATATAACAGTTTACATCTTTGCTTTCCTGGATAGCCAGAATAATAGCAACACCTGGTATTGCCATTGAAGGTATCTAGGGCTCTTTTAGTCTATCATAATCTCTTTCAGATTAAAAAGTTTCCTTCCGGTAAATATTCAATCAATTTAGTTCACCTCCCTGCCAGAGCTCTTCCTGCCCTCTTGCTCCTCCTCCCCAAGATGGTGCTGTGCTTGCAGGGAGCTTAGATAGCATCATGGCAGGAGGTGAGGAGCTCTGCATCTTCAGGCTGGTCCATGAGTCTTTGCTGGTTTCTGATGCAGTGAGATGATTTCATCCAATTCCTGGGCGCTTTGGTCCTGGTGCCTTTCAGTGAAGTCTATGGCCAGTGAAGCTGCACTAAGTTTTCTTAGCCAGGCATAGGGAGTTTGGCCCCATCCTTCTATTAGATTGGTGCAAAAATAATTGCAGTTTTTGCCTTTAAAAGTATGAGCTTAAATCCTGATTCTGCCACTTACTAGCTGTGTAACATTGGGCAACCTACTTAAACTCTAAGAACCCTCAGGTTCTTAGTCTGTAAAATGGAGTTAAGAATATTGTCAATTTACGGAGTTGTTAAGAGGATTAAATGAGTCAATTCATGTAAACTGCCTAGCACAGAGTTATGGACTGTCAGCTGCATAAAACTGCACCATAGCTACCCAATTACCCAGGTGAGAAACTCAGGAGTCATTCTTCATCCACCCATTTGCCTTTAAAAATAATGGCAAAAACCGCAACTACTTTTGCACCAACATAAGAGATTACCAGGGCATTTGGTGGTGTTGGAACTGCAGACCTTTGGTGTCTGTCACATCCTCCACCAGGCCCCTGCCTTGGGTGTCCATGGCAACTTATGCTGTGGGTCACCCTGGTTATCTTTCCTTCCCCTCTGGGTTGGGTGCTGTGGGGAGAGGGGCAGAGAGCACGTGGGAACACATCAAGATAAGGCTTTGGAGATCCAGGAACCAGCAGCACCATCTCAGAAGCACATCTATCCAGCCACCTGCCTTCGACACATCATTCTGCCTCTCTGGGCCATATTACCTGTGAGACGAACATCGCACTGGCTGTAATGTTCTTTGACTCTTCTTGAACAAAGGATATTAGATGATCTCATCCTGCTGCTCTGCACTGAAACATTTAAAAAATCCACGCTCATCCACTAGTCAAGTTTTTTTGACTCTGGACCAGAACTTTTGTCACTGACTAGCTGTCCTTTTTCCTATATTTTGCCTTTTCTTCCTTTCTTCCTGTTAGATGGGCATGTCTCTTTAGTCGTATCCTGGCTTCTCTGTGTGTGCGTGTGTGTGCACAAACATGTGTGTGATAATAAAAATATTTAACTACCTGTATGACACAGAATCCACCAATCAGAATAGATGCTGATCAATCAGCCTAGCTCTTGGCTGATACCCATATGCTGTCTACTGACCAATCGTGAGAATGTTCAACAGTCTGAGTTGACAGGACTGGCCCTTGAAAAGGGAACTGTCACAATGCAGCAATTCCTCTTTTCCTTAGATAAGACCTGAGTCTCAGGACTATTGTCTCACTGCGGACTGAACAGAAACTGACTTGATGGTCAATGCTGAGGGCTGATGGACATCTGGCTGGCAGCCACCCTTCCCTGAATCCCACTGATGTCATGTGTGTGGAGTCTCGGAGCACCATGATTTAAGGCAAATGAAAAATACATCCATTTATATTTTCCAAAAGTAATATACTGTCTTATGTTAAAATGGGTCCTACTTTAAAATTCATAGTTTTACTCCACCTCCTTATATCCAACTACCTTCTAGACTTTGCCTGGATCTTCCACAGGCATCTCAAGCTCAACACGTCTCAATATGTCCCAGTATGACTGGGCTTGTCATATGCTCAATCAAATTTGCCATTCTGTCTGTACTCTCCATTTAAGTAAATTGCAATCCAGTGGTGGGGTTTAAGAAATGAATTCTGGGTTGGGCGCAGTGGCTCACGCCTGTAATCCTAGCATTTTGGGAGGCCAAGGCAGGTGGATCACTTGAGGTCAGGAATTCAAAACCAGCTTGGCCAATATGGTGAAACTCCATCTCTACTGAAAATACAAAAATTAGCCAGGTATGGTGGCACGTGCCTGTAATCCCAGCTACTTGGGAGGCTGAGGCAGGAGAATCACTTGAACCCAGGAGGTGGAGGTTGCAGTGAGCCGAGATCACGCCACTGTACTCCAGCGTGGGCGACAGAGCGAGACTCTGTCTCAAAAAAAAAAAAAAAAAAAAAAAGAAAAGAAAAGAAAAAGACGAATTCTGTAGTCAGACTGTATGAGTCTAAATCCTGATTCTTCCACTTACTAGCTGTGTAACCTTGCGTAACCTACTTAAACTCTCTATGCCTCAGGTTCCTAGTCTGTAAAATGGAGTTAAGAATATTGTCAACTCATGGAGTTGTTAAGAGGATTAAATGGGTCAATTCACGTAAACTGCCTAGTGCAGAGTTATGGACTCTCAGCTCCATAAAACTGCACCATATCTGCCCAATTACCCAGATGAGAAACGCAGGAGTCATTCTTCATCCACCTCCCTTTGCCCTATCACTTACTAGTCACCAGCACTGATAGACTTCAACTTAGCACCTCCTGAGTCCATTTCCTGTCCCTTTGCTATCACCTTAGCCCAGCCCACCATCATTTCTCACCTGTTTCTGCAACCGCCTCCTAACTGGTCCCCCTCCCTTCAGCATTTTTCCCCTCCAGTCTAGTCTCATCCTCTGGCCAGAACATTCTCTCTAAAGTGCAATTCTGATCAAGCCACTCTTCTGTTGAAAATCAATTATTTGCTGGGCACAGTGGCTCATGCCTGTAATCTCAGCACTTTGGGAGGCAGAGGCAAACTCTGGACCTGAGGTCAGGAGTTTGAGACCAGCCTGGCCAACATGGCGAAACCTAGTCTCTACTAAAAATACAAAAATCAGCCAGGCATGGTGGCATGCACCTTTAATACCAGCTACTTGGGAGGCTGAGGCAGGAGAATCGCTTGAACCCAGGAGGTGGAAGTTGCAGTGAGGGAAGATCATGCCACTACACTCCAGCCTGGGTGACAGGAGAGAAATGTTGTCTCAAAAAAAAAAACAAAAAAAAACCAATCATCGACTCCTCACTGTGGTCAGGATAGAATGTTACACCTGAGTTGCCAACTGGGCACAGCGTGCACCAGCTCCCTCCCACACGCACCTTCCAGCAATTCTCTTCAGCCTCATATCACTGGCCTCACCTCCCATTCTAGGCTTTGCTTATTTTATGTTCTTTACAGATCCATTGCTCCCTTTATCAGGATTCCTTCTGCCCTGTCTGAGCCTTCAGAACTCAACTTAGAAGTCCCCGATGCAGGAGCAGCTCCCTGAACCCCAAGTCTGGGGTTAAGTATCACTTCTCTGTGCTACCCAAGCACCAGGATTTATCTCTGTCCTAACACTTCTCCCACTAGTTTATCACAATCTTTTAACTTTTCTGTGTTCTCACTAGACCAGTACCTTCTTGAGGACAGGACTTTTAGCTCTCTATCTTCAATGCCTAGCCCAAGTATATATATAGTAGGTGCTCAATAAATACTTGATGAATAAGTGGGAGTTTGTTGGGTGGACACTCCTAGAGGGAAGGGAGCCTTTTTTTTTTTCTTCGAGACGGAGTCTCACTCTGTCGCCCAGGCTGGAGTGCAGTGGCCAGATCTCAGCTTACTGCAAGCTCCGCCTCCCAGGTTCACGCCATTCTCCTGGCTCAGCCTCCTGAGTAGCTGGGACTGTAGGTGCCCACCACCACGCCCGGCTAATTTTTTGTATTTTTAGTGGAGACGGGGTTTCACGGTGTTAGCCAGGATGGTCTTAATCTCCTGACCTCGTGATCCGTCCGCCTCGGCCTCCCAAAGTGCTGGGATTACAGGTGTGAGCTACCGTGCTCGGCCGGGAAGGGAGCTTTTTAAAGGAACTGCAAATATTAATAGTTCGGAATAATGGGAGAGAATGGTAAGCAGGTGAAAGACAAAATCAAAGTTTTCAGTAACCAGGACAGGCACTGGTCAGTCAGAGAAACATGGGCAATAAGTGACCAAAACGGCCATACCAGTGCATAGTGGATATCAGTTCTGCCCATATGCAACTGGCAGGATATAATTCTGAAGACATGCACAGAAGCCAGTTTATAAAGGGCCTTGTGTGTTTTAAGCTAAAGTGTCTGGACTTGGTACAGTCAGCAGTGGGATACCCCTAAAGACATGTGACATGAGTGACACTCAGATTTGATTTTAGGAAGACCACTGTGGCCCCAGGGTGGAGGGCAAATGAAAGAGAAGCAAGAGGCCAGGCGCAGTGGCTCACGCCTGTAATCCCAGCACTTTGGGAGGCTGAGGCAGGTGGATCACGAGGTCAGGAGATCGAGATCCGCCTGGCCAACATAGTTATTGTCTCTACTAAAAATGCAAACAATTAGCCGGCTGTGGTGGCACAGGCCTATAGTCCCAGCTACTTGTGAGGCTGAGGCAGGAGAATTGCTGGAACCCGGGAGGCAGATGTTGCAGTGAGCGGAGAGTGCACTGCGCTCCAGCCTGGGAGACAAAGCGAGACTGTCTCAAAAAAAAAAAAAAAAAAAAAAATTGAATTTTGAGTATCATTGTATCTTGAGCAAGTAACTTATCCTTTTTAGGCCTCAATTTCTCCCTTGATAAAATGGAGATCATGTTCACCATTTTGTCTTTAGGTCCCATCACAAAGCCTGGCACATAAATACTTGAAAAACAAAACATTTGTTGAATGAATGGGAAGGGGAGAAGAATGTCTTCTGTAACTATCTTACAGGATTGTCATGAAGGTCAAGGGAGATAGAGCTTTAGAAAGGCTTCTGTGGCCAGTGAAATGCTATTCAAGGATTAGCTGATTATCCTCGATTGGCATGTCTTTCCAGCATTTTATGTCGTATATCTTTTATTTGAGACACTAGTTGTTAATACTATTCATTGAACTGTCCAGAGGGTCTAATTGTTTGGCCCCTCAGCAACTCAGAAGGCCTGGTCTAGCCTCCCTAGATTGGGCTGCTTTTGTGGTACAGTGTCCTGGAGCTGGTGGAGAACCTCCTGACTCTTGAAGTCATTCTCTTTATTTGACTGGCTATGGCCTTAACTTCCAAAGTTAGGGCTTTCTTCCTTAGCTTAGTGGACAAGGGATTTGTTCAATGAAAACCACATAACTCAGGAGGCCAGCCACAGTGTCTCACGCCTGTAATCCCAGCACTTTGGTAGGATGAGATGGGAGGATCGCTTGAGCAAAGGAATTTGAGACCATCTTGAGCAACATGGCAAAACCCCATCTCTACAAAAAATACAAAAAATTAGCTGGATGTGGTGGCACATGCCTGTAGTGCCAGCTACTCGGGAGGCTGAGGTGGAAAGATCAACCGAGCCCGAGAAGTCGAGGCTACAGTGAGCAGGGATTGCGCCACTGCACTCCAGCCTGGGTGACGGAGCAAGACCCTGTCTCAAAACAAACAAACAAACAAAATACAAAAAATTAGCCGGGCGCGGTGGCAGGCGCCTGTAGTCCCAGCTACTCGGGAGGCTGAGGCAGGAGAATGGCGTGAACACGGGAGGCGGAGCTTGCAGTGAGCCGAGGTCGTGCCACTGCACTCCAGCCTGGGCGACAGAGCAAGACCCTGTCTCAAAACAAACAAAGACAAAAAGCCCCACATAACTCACCTCCTTGGGAGTGAATTTGTTTCTTTCTTCCCTTTCTGAGAGCAACATTTAATAAAAGACATGATAGAATGTAAGAGGCTTGGAGGCCACTGGGAAAAAAAAATGTAGAAAGGTAACCCTATAAGACCTTCAGACTCCAGAAAGTTTTGCATCTATATTCTGCAATGTGTGTAATTTTTAAACTTTCCTTTCCACTTGCTCCAATGTCCTTTATGATAAAGTGACTCTATTAGGAGATCGGTGTGACTTCTAGAACAAACAAATGACTCTACATCCTTACAAAATGGGTGATCTATAATCCCTCCAACCCCAGCCCCAGCTCTAGAGTTAGATATTCCAGGTTCAGATCTACACTGTTTCACTTACTCACCAGCGACGTGGTCTCAGGAGAAATTATTAAACCTCCTTCTGCCTCCTTGCTTTTTATCTGTAAAATGGGGTATTAATAGTAGCATGAGGTCAGGAGATCAAGACCATCCTGGTTTACACAGTGAAACCCCTTCTCCACTAAAAATACAAAACAATTAGTCAGGCGTGGTGGCGGGCGCCTGTAGTCCCAGCTACTTGGGAGGCTGAGGCAGGAGAATGGTGTGAACCTGGGAGGCGGAGCTTGCAGTGAGCCGAGATCGCGTCACTGCACTCCAGCCTGGGCAACAGAGCGAGACTCCGTCTCAAAAAAAAAAAAAAAAAGTAGAACGCTGAAGTGTGAAAACCTGATGCATGCAAAACTAATCTATGCTGTAGATTTGGCTGTTTCCCTTGTTGAGGTGGTCACTGGAGAGGACCATGAAAAACCTCTGGAAGGCTGGTCATGTTACTCATCTGGATGTTGGTTACATGGATGTGCTCAGTTTGTGAAAATTCATCAAGCTCTCTATGGTATGTACACTACTGTATCTATGTTACTCTTTTAATAAAAAGTTTAAAAAATACCCATGTAAACTGCTTGACCATTGGCATACATGGTAAGTTACTGTCAGCCATTATTCTTATCTCCTGCTGAATGATCATCATCTAAGACTTTAACATTATTCCCAAACACAAGGGAAATGAGGAACAAAAAAAAGATATGCTCACCGAAGGCAGCCTTGACTGAGCACTCAATGGCATGGCTATTTGCACTAAAGGGTTGGGTAATTTCTAAGTAGATTATTTTGACTGTTGTCTCTTATGCACAAGAGATTCCCTCTATAAATGCTAGAGCACATTTAGAATCAGTTGCATTTCCAGAATTTCTGTCCTTAGAGGAGTGTCTTATTTGGAAAGCAGACATTAGGGGTTTGTTGGCTAGCTGAGTCTGCATAGTACTCTATATAAAGATTGAGAAAGGGTCAAATGGCCAAATTTGAATTGGGGTGAAGGTGTGAGGATGGTGAGGTCGATGGAAATAAAACTATCTCATGGTGCCATCAGTTTGGAATAAAGGTCCTGAAAAAGGAGAGGAAAAATCCCAGCAGAACCAAACTGGCATGGCCCAGTGTTATCACAATACCATTAAGCGCAAATGTTTTGACCCAGCACACCCCCAGCAAGGTCATCTCAGAAACAACTGGGCTTCAGTGACATCTCTTAGCTGCCTCAGAATGACTAAGGTTATTTAAACCTCATGGTTGGTTAATCATTAATGAAGATTTTTGACAAACAAAGTAGAACAAGCCAAGAAAGAAGGGTGGCTAAAAATTAGCCTAGGAAAGGTCATATTTCTTGCATATGCAGGGATTTGTGTTGCTTTTGTTTCTGGTAACTGTGCAGAATGGAGTTTCAAGGAAATACAGTCCTGTTGGGGAAGCCAATGTGTCTCTGAAGATTTTACTTGGGACTCTCCTCCACTGTATTAGTCCATTTTCATGCTACTAGTAGAGACATATGCGTGACTGGGTAATTTATAAAGGAAAGATTCAATGGACTCACAGCTCCACATGGCCAAGGAGGCCTCACAATCATGGCAGAAGGTGAAGGAGGAGCAAAGGCATGTCTTACATGGCAGCAGGCAGGGCAGCGTGTGCAGGGGAACTGCCCTTTATAAAACCATCAGATCTCATGAGACTTACTATCATGAGAACAGCACGGGAAAAACCTGCCCCCATGATTCAATTACCTCCCATCAGGTCCCTCCCATGACACGTGGGGATTATGGGAGCTATAATTCAAGATGAGATTTGGGTGGGGACACAGCCAAACCGTATCATCCACCCTCAGTCATCTGGAGGACTATAGGCCTCCATCACCTTGCTGAGAAGCCTGCATTCCTGTCCCATGGGGGGTTTACACAGGAAAAGTGGGGACACCCAGATGCAGCTGCTGTATGATCCAAGAGGAAAGGGTGAAGGTCCCAGAGGTTGGAATCTGGACCTGCACAAGAAACGGGTGGGCAGCCTTAAAAGCTTTGATTGCTGCTATAAACTCCTGGACAAGCTCAGAGTTGGGAGGCATCCCCCCTGGGGCCAGGAAGGCAGCAGGAAGGGAGTTTTTCACTAGGGGCAGCTCTAGCTTCAGCAGTGTAGATAAATGCAGGGCTCCACCATTTCCTGAAAGTCCTGAGGAGGAATGAATGATTGAGGGTTCTTTCCACGTGATTACTGGCTCCCCTAGCTTCCTTGTCATAGGGACCAAATCTCTTCCTCCCACAGCTAACGCAGGGCGATGAACCCTATTTAATGTTGAACAGTGCAAAGGTTGGATTTCTTCACACTTTCTCCTCCTTTAAGGCAGCCACCCTGAACTGCTTTCATGGACTTGATGATACCGTGTTCTTTCCTCCGGGCCCAGGCATTCCCGCTCCCTTTTCCCCCTACTCATCTGCCTAACTCCTATTCATCTTGTAGGTCTCTGGCTTGAGCCTGGGTGTGTGCCCCTCCCATAAAACAGCCTTATCATGCCTGGGAGTTTCCAGAAGGCAGAGGGTCAATTTTGTTGACTTATTTCTCTGGTGAATCCTGCATAGTTGGCACTCCAGCAATGAATGTTTATGGAATAAACAGGTGAATAAAAGAATAGAAAATTTCAGTGAATGAAAGAGTTAAAAAATAATAAAAGGATTTAAAATGGAAAGCCTTGATAGAATTAACAAAGAGGAATGCAGTCACACTAGAGTTTAAAAAGGAGATGGGAAAGGAAATAACTAAATAACTGTCTATAACTCGTCTCATCTTTTTTTTTTTTTTTTTTTTTTTTTTTGAGATGTTGTCTTGCTCTGTCACCCAGGCTGGAGTGTGGTGGTACGATCTCGGCTCACGGCAACCTCTGCCTCCTGGGTTCAAGTGATTCTCCTGCCTCAGCCTCCTGAGTAGCAGGGATTACAGGCACACACCACCATGCCCAGCTAATTTTTTTTTTTTTTTTTTTGAGACGGAGTCTCGCTCTGTCACCCAGGCTGGAGTGCAGTGGCACAATCTCGGCTCACTGCAAGCTCCGCCTCCCGGGTTCATGCCATTCTCCTGCCTCAGCCTCTCCAAGTAGCTGGGACTACAGGCGCCCGCCACCACGCCCGGCTAATTTTTTTGTATTTTTAGTAGAGACGGGGTTTCACCATGGTCTCAATCTCCTGACCTCGTGATCCGCCCGCCTTGGCCTCCCAAAGTGCTGGGATTACAAGCGTGAGCCACCGCGCCCGGCCCCAGCTAATTTTTTATATTTTTAGTAGAGATGGGGTTTCACCATGATGGCCAAGCTGGTTTTGAATTCCTGACCTCAAGTGATCCACCAGCCTCAGCCTCCCAAAGTGCTAGGATTACAGGCGTAAGCCACCACGCCTGGCCAACTCATCTCATTTTTATAATAACCTTATGAGGTCAGGATTATTATCCCTATTTTACCAGTTAAGAAACTGGTGCTCAAGGCCGGGCGCGGTGGCTCACGCTTGTAATCCCAGCACTTTGGGAGGCCGAGGCGGGCGGATCACGAGGTCAGGAGATCGAGACCACGGTGAAACCCCGTCTCTACTAAAAATACAAAAAATTAGCCGGGCGTGGTGGCGGGCGCCTGTAGTCCCAGCTACTCGGAGAGGCTGAGGCAGGAGAATGGTGTGAACCCGGGAGGCGGAGCTTGTAGTGAGCCGAGATCGCGCCACTGCACTCCAGCCTGGGTGAGAGCGCAAGACTCTGTCTCAAAAAAAAAAAGAAACTGGTGCTCAGATAGGAAAGGCATCATCTTCAAAGTCTCATGACTTGCAAGTAGCAAAGCTGGGGTTTCACCCCTAGACATTCTGACCACAAACCCAGCCTATTTTAGTAGTCCATGGCACTTGCTCATACAGGTAAGCATTTGGGTAATCACATTTGTCCCCTAAGTTTATTGGCATGAAGAGTTAGAAACAGGAATGCTGGGTACTAATAAGTGAAAAGAGGAGACAGGAGAAAAGGCTGTATCCAGTCCAGGAGCTTAGACCTTGGAATTGAAGTAAAACATTCTGTGGATGTCCCCTGAGTCTCTTTCTATATTTAAACCTAATCCTCCCTTTGACTTTGGGGGTTCAGAAATGGTGAATGTGTCAAGGAAAAGGTAGGATAAGGTGAGAACATCTGTGTCATCCTACCCAGTAGTTTTGTAAAAAGCTGAAGATGGATTTTGTTTTTAGGGTCATGGTGTCAAAACGTTATTTCATCAAAACAGCCATGCCAAAATGTCACACTTCCTATGACTTAAAAAATCAAATCCAAGGCCAGGCGCGGTGGCTCATGCCTGTAATCCCAGCACTTTGGGAGGCTGAGGTGGGCAGATCACGAGGTCAGGAGATCGAGACCATCTTGGCTAACAAGGTGAAACCTCGTCTCTACTAAAAATAGAAAAAGTTAGCCGGGCGTGGTGGCGGGCGCTTGTAGTCCCAGCTACTCCGGAGGCTGAGGCAGGAGAATGGTGTGAACCCGGGAGGCGGAGCTTGCAGTGAGCTGAGATTGCGCCACTGCACTCCAGCCTGGGCGACAGAGCGAGACTCCGTCTCAAAAAAAAAAAAAAAAATCAAATCCAAACAAAACAAAACAAAAAACTCAAATACAAAGCCTCAGTGCCCAGAAGGCTTTATAATAAAGAAATCATATAAAAATGGAATATACAAGAAAAATCAGATGACGTTTTCTAACTCTTCTTTCAATTAAGTGCTTTGCATGTTGTCATGACAGACATTTTTGGAATCAAAAAAACGAGGCATTTAGAACCTGGGACAAGGAGTCTTCAGCGTAGACTTTTTTTTTTTTTTTTATGACAAGGTTTCACTCTGTCACCCAGGCTGGAGTGCAGTGGCATGATATCGGCTCACTGCAACCACTGCCCTCCTGGGTTCAACTGATTCTCCCGCCTCAGCCTCCTGAGTAGCTGGGACTACGGGTGCCACCACCATGCCCAGCTAATTTTTATATTTTTAGTTGAGATGGGGTTTCACCATGTTGGTCTTGAACTCCTGACCTCAAGTGATCCACCTGCCTTGGCCTCCTAAAATGCTGGGATTACAGGTGGCAGCCACTGCGCTTGGCCTTGAATATAGATTTGAGTCCTATTACCAGCTGTGTGATCTTGACCAGTCACATATCTTTATCTGTCCTGCCTGTTTCACTGAGTTCTTGTGAGGTCCATCTGAGGTTAAGGAAGCCTAACAGCCCAGTGAATCACATGGTCATAGTCATTATCCTCATGTGACACGCTATTGGCCTCCTCATTTTGATTGTTAGTTCTTTTTCTAAAGAGATCAATCTAACCTGAATGTGATCCTGCAACTTGAAGACCTTTTGTACTTGTTTCCTAGAACAAGAAGATCAACAGATCTTGTTGCCCCTAAAAACACTGCCTAATAAGCTGTCATCTTGGGAAGTTTCCCGGTCTGTTCTACCTCTAAAAAGGCCTTTATCTATTTAAGAGGAAGCAGAAAGTTAGAATTCCAAGAATGCAGGTTGGGAGGCCATAGTCCAGGTTTAAATCTAAGAAGGTAAAATTCTTAATCACTGGCAAATCCAAGTGGAACTTTATTCTATTGACAATCCACCACCTTCCCTTCTGTCATCTGATTGGCTTTGATGATAGATACTGTCTGAAGTTAGTGATGATCTCTAGAGAAAAGGAAAGTGTCCTGTTAACATTGCTATGCACTGTGAAAAGGAGAAACAAGAAGGTTTTGGTTTCAAATGCAATGACCAACATCAAGGTCATCCCAGCACTTTCATGAGACCATCAAAAAACTCAATGTACATCAACTCTCTCCATTTAAAATTCTGCGTGTAAAGCCTTTGGGATTATAAATCAACTTTGGCACTGAGGGTAGTGACAAGCTTTGTCACATCCTATTCCAATCCAGATTTGAGTATTATTTGAGTGTTCAATCTCCTACCGCTTGAGCCAAAGTTTGAGGATACTCATAATTCACAATTCAGCTATGTAACCCATCTTTTTTTTTTAGACGGAGTTTTGCTGTTGTTGTCCAGGCTGGAGTGAAAAGCATGATCTCGACTCACTGCAACCTCCGCCTCCTGGGTTCAAGCAATTCTCCTACCTCAGCCTCCCACGTAGCTGGGACTACAGGCACCCACCACTATGCCTGGCTTATTTTGTTTGTATTTTTAGTAGAGATGGGGTTTCACCATGTTGGCCAGATGGTCTCGAACTCCTGACCTCAGGTGATCTGTCCGCCTTGGCCTCCCAAAGCGCTGGGATTACAGGAGTGAGCCACCACACCTGGCCAATGTAACCCATCTTCAATGGTAGTCCCAAGACAAACACATGACCGTAACTTGCTGATTTCTCCAACGGAAAATATCGAATTAGCCAATCCTTCCTATTGCTGTAAGGCTTTTCCTAATTTTTTTAGAAAAAATAAATCAGTATAAAGAAAACACAATTTAAAATAAGGTCTTGCGATTGCTTTAAAGAAAGCTTTATTTACTACATACATCCTAAGAATGTACTGTAAATGGAGCAAGATCTAAATAAAAGCTTTTCAAATATAAAGCAGCTAAAGTTAACTAAACCACTAGCAATGTTTGAAAACAGAACTCTAAAACTTTTTTTTTTTACATTTATATAATTTGTTCTTAACACTAAAAAAAAAAAGTTCACATTTCAAGTTATAAACTTACCTCAGTAGTGTACGTGAAATGGTTTTGAAACAGTAGGAACAGAAAAGTCCCAGATAGGAGGCTCACTGATACTTAATTGGCCATGTCACCAACGTTTGTTTTTAAGGGAGTTTGGTGGTTGCCATGTTAAGGTATCATTGTTTTTTTATTCTCTCTTTCTTTCTTTCTTTCTTTCTTTCTTTCTTTCTTTCTTTCTTTCCTTCCTTCCTTCCTTCCTTCCTTCCTTTCTTTTCTTTCTTCCTCTTCCTCCTTCTTCTTTTTTGCAAATAATTTACAGGCATATGTAAAATACAGTAACAATACTGGGTCACAGTTTCGTCCAGTGAAACTCTGTGACAATCCTTCACTAGAAGGAGAGTACTTTTTTCACACAGTCAGGGGATGAGGATCTGATCCGAATTACATTTTGCTGAGTCACTCATTCCAACAGATTTGAGTTTGAATGCAGCTTGTGGGGTACATCATCAGGAACATTGCACAATTACTTTATGTCATTTAAAAGAATGATGGAAAGGAATGTTAGGGTTGCTTAAAGGCCTCAGTAGGCACTCAATAATTTTATAGAATAGTTAAATAAATATTGCTTACACATAAAAACTCATCTCATTTCAAGATGAGGGGGAAAAAGGCATTTGGGAATCTCTTAATTTAAAACAAAACAAAAGTACTTGCTAAGGGCATGATCCTCTTATGAATCCACAAGAATTCAGCCATCAACAAAAATCCCGTGGGTGGAAAGATTGTATGGATCTCTAACATGACATAAAAACGCAACTGCGTACTTGCTACCTTATTGCACACCTCACTTCCTTGATTGAGCCTTTAAAAAAAATTCCAAGTTGATATATTTTTTTTAAAAAGCAGATGACAATCTTAACATTTTACTGTATTTTACATTCACTCTGCTAAACAAAAGCCTTTAAACAGGCACAAAACACTGCAACAATACATTAACTTCCTAATAAAACAAACCTTTTTAATAACATTGAAATAAAATGGTTTCATTTTGCATTAAACTACATACCATGAACTTCTGCAACATAAAAGGACTAAAAACAAGCATTAGAAGATATTTACAAACTATCTTTAAACTTCTACAGGTCTCTCCTCCTCCTCCTGGATGTGCACACCCCAATTCAGTTCACCCATCAAGTGCACAGCAAAGGAAGAGAGGCCCATTTAATAAACATAATGTTTCCAACACCCTTGAGGACCACGGACAGTTTTGCATGAAACATGGTAAGGCAACTAGAAGCATAACTTTCTGCTGACAAGAGTCTCTGGGGGTCTTGTCTACGATAACATACATTCTTTGTCCCTACAAACTCATACTTCAAAAATGAATAAAAGCATTAGAAATGGCATTAAAGTTTTATATTGGGCAATTAAATAGCTATGCAAAGGTGTCTTATGCAACTCGATTAAAACCTTGTGCTTACTCTGCTACTGAAAATAGCACACATAGAAGATAATACTTCCCCAACCAAACCAAAACAAAACAAAAAACAACAAAACAACAAACCCCAACAAAAACCCAGGAAGAAGTATAAAAGCCACCAGCTCCTCTATCAGAGCTATTCATCAGTCCTAGGCTTGCCAAACATTGCGGTGGGACTGGGAATCTGGGGAGGAGGGGACAGGGTGAGAGATGGCAGGGAGCAGGGGCATGTTTAAGGCTAAGGCACATGGAGAATGAGCCCCGGCTAATGGTGGCAAAGGAGAGCTTTCCAGTGTTTGGACTCAGAAGTGTGGCAAGTCTTTTCAATGTTGGCTTAAGGAGAGATCCAGTGTTTAATTTCTTTTAAAAAATAGTACCGCCATGATGATACATGGTAACACCGTCAACCCTTAATGCCAGCAGAAATACAGAGGTTTTACTCATTTTAAAATTGCACTTTCCAGTATAACCTTTAAAATAATGTTTTATGTAGTATTTTTAAGCACTACTGTTTGTATCTTTAAATATTGTATACATTTTTCAAAATAGTTCCCTAGCTGCTCAAGTGTGCTTTTTTTAATATATAGTTGATATATTATTGAAGGTACTACAAAATAGAAATCTCTGGAGTGCAGAAGAAAATAACCTTCATACTGAAAATATATCCTTAAAAAAACAACAACAACAACAAAAACCTCTATACAAATGTAGTACAGCATACAAATTTTTAAAAGATGGTATGAAGGCACGAACCATTGCAAGTCTTTTGGAAATGTATGAACGTAGGCCTGCTAAGTTGAAAATAGTCTTAAAAAACTAGTGAAAACTTCATGTATATAAAATATTTCAGAAATAAATCTGCTAACATTCTTCACTTTCAGGTTGCATGTGCGAATCCAACATGTTCCTTCTTCATAAATAGTCAAGCGTTCCTTCAGTGGTGTTTGTGGGGTCTGTCTTCGTGCTGGTCACCAGCCTCAGTATGTCTGGTAGACGTCGGGGATAGGGACCTGAATGGCAGCAGCAGGGAAGGCCTGAGGTATGTAGCCTGCGTATCCTCCATACACGGCGGCCGCGGCTGCCGCATTCTTCTGTAGTGTGGCGATCGTGGCTGTGGCTGGAGCAGCAAATGGCACGTAACTGGCCCCATAGATCCCGGCAGTGGGAATTCTCTGAATGTTTGGAGCCACCGTGTATACTGGAGTTATTGGGCGGCCCTGAGGAGAAGAGACAAAAAGGAGCCTTCCTGAACACGTGTATGTACCTATCATCCATTCATTCAACAAGCGTCTCCCAGAAGATGGGAATACAAAGACACAAAAGCAAGGGAGAGGAAGGCAGAGGGGCGGGCAAATAGCAATTATTGTAAGGAAGTGGGATAAGAGCCACTGAAGAGGTAAGGTGGAGCTGCATCCTCAAACTCAGTGATGCCACCTTGTGAAAGTGAGAGGCCTGGAAGGCTGAGGGAAAGATGAAATACAGTTGCCCCTCAGTATCCTCCAAGGGGACTGGCTCTAGGACCTCCGTGGATACCAAAATCCTCAGATGCTCAAGTCCCTGAGAGAAAATGGTGTATTTGCATCTAACCTATGCATATCCTCCTGTATACTGTAAAAAAATATTTTTGCATAGAGACAAGGTCTCACTATGTTGCCCAGGGCTGGTCTTGAACTCCTGGCCTCAAGCAATCCTCCTGTCTCAGCCTCCCAAAGTCTTGGGACCCATATACTTTAAAAATAATCTCTAGATCACTTATAATACCTAATATGATGCAAATGTTATGTAACTAGTTGTTACATTGTATTTTGACATTTGTTTCTTTTTATTGTTGTATTGTTATTTTTTATCATCTTTATTTTTTCAAGCCACGGTTGGTTGAATCCAGATGCAGAACCTGCGGATAAAGAGGACCTTCTCTGTACTGTATTTGGGAATCTTCTACTTACCATTCCACTCAATCAGTCTATGCCCCAGAGTGAGCTAGAGAAGGCAGTGGAGAATCTACCATCCACACAATTGATTTCACAGTAATTAAAAATCAGTATTTTTTCTTAAACATGGCCTCTAGATACATGCCAGCTGCCTCAATTCATACTTAACTGATGGAATACGATCTGTCTCAAAGACAGAGAGAGGAACAGACTGTGTCAACTTAGAGAAACAAAATATACTGATCTCCAAAGGGACAGCTTCTTAAGCTGTGACCTTAAAAATTGTGACCATACACAATTTTCAGCCAATGTGATGGTTTCCATCATCTCCCACCTAAGAGATGACACCATTAATGTATACAAATTATTGTAGAAGCTTAGAGAAAGAACCAACTAATGGAGAAGTTGGAGAAAACATCTCAGCAGCAGGGATATTTGAGCTGGGTTTTGAAGGACAAGGAGCAGTTTCCAAATGAGGAAGAAGTGGGGAAGGACAAGCTAAGGAAAGCTGCCTGAACTGTTGACGGCCAGCACTGGCTCTAGAAAAGCCCCTGCTACTTCCTTCTGTCTACTTGAAAGTGCAACATAAGATGTTTTTAGAACAAACAGGAGTACAAATGGGAAGACTGTGGTTCAGTATTTCCCAAAGTGTTTGCCATGGAACTAGTTCTGTGAGATGCTTAATTGAAAAGAGATTTTGAATAAAATAAAACGTTCATTTAACAAAATATTTGGTGCACCTCAAGAGCCATAGAATGCCTTGTAGTAAATGCTGGTATGGTCTCCCTATATGTTAATACATCTTCAAAATAAACGATTCAGCATAAATGAAATGGTGAATTAAAATAATTATTTCTTCCTGGATTTTTATAAAGGAATTAGCTCTAATTTCTGTTACAAAATTTGCAAATCAGAGTACCAAAATTGTGCTCAAAGGAACTTATGAACTTCTAGCCTAAGATTACTTTTTAAAACCATAATCAAATAGTAATTATAATTTATAATAATTTTAATTTATAATTATAATGATAATTATAACAATTAATAACTCAGAGGCTGGGTGAGGTGGCTCATGCCTGTAATCCTAGCACTTTGGGAGGCTGAGGTAGGAGGATGGCTTGAGGCCAGGAGTTCGAGACCAGCCTGGGCAACATGGTGAAACCTTGTCTCTGCAAAAGATACAAAACTTAGCCAGGCATGGCGGTGCGTACTCCTGTAGTTCCAGCTACTCAAGAGGCTGAGGTGCGAGGATCACCTGAGCCTGGGAATTCAAGGCTGCACTGAGCTGGGATCGCACCACTGCACTCCAGCCTGGGCAATGGAATTGAGACCTTGTCTCAAACAAACCAAACCAAACCAAACCAAACCCCCAAACTTAGGCACTATTCTAAGTGCCTTATTTGTATGACAGTATTGAATCATCACAGCCACCAGTAGAGTTGGTACTATGATTATATGGAGTTGTACGGAAGTGTTAAATGACCTGCACAAAGTGACACAGCTTTTAAGCAATGCAATGTGTGACTCTGGAGCCTGCATTTTTAGCCCTACATTAACTTGCTTCTTACAACACTAAACAATGAGTGTCTCATCAGCGACATTTTACAATCAGGGAGAGGAGCTCCAGAACTGGAAAGACTGTGGTTCACAGCAAGACACGAGCCATCTTTTCCACGTGTGGACGTAGGTTTAATAACCAGTGCCAAAAGGGAGAGGAAATGGCAGGGAAGGCAACATGTGAGAGAGACTTTTCCATGTGCTACAGGCCGGCCCAACACCTGGGTTCAGGCTGCCCACTCCAACACCAAGTTTTGCACAGAGACGTGCACTGGCTTACGGCCTGGAATCAAGAGTAGGTCCCCAAACCCATGGCTTCTTTTTTCATTCGTGTGATGTCCCTTTTATGATGGCATTCACCACACTATAAGGACAAAGCATGCAGAGATCAGGCATCTGATCTCCCAATCCCAATTCTACTCCTGGCCAGCAATTCTGTCTCCTTGCTGGGCCTTAATTTTCTTATCTGTAAAATGAGAATATATGGGGAAGCACTTGGTTTTGCTTTCCATGGTTTCAGTTACCCGTGGTCAACTGAAGTCTGAAAATAGTAAACAAAATTTCAGAAATAAACAATTCATAAGTTTTAAATTGTGCACCCTTCTGAGTAGCTCCATGAAATCTCATGACATCCCTCTCCATCCTGCCTGGGACACCAATCATCCCTTTGTCCAGGAAAACGACACTGTCTGTGCTCCATGCCCATGTCACTTAGTAGTCATCTGGGTTATCAGATTGACCGTCAAGGAACCCTTATTTTACTTAATATCAGCCCCAAAGTGCAAGAGTAGTGATGCTGGCAATTTGGATATGCCAACAAGGAGCACTAAAGGCCTTCCTGTAAGTGAAAAGGGGAAAGATCTCTACTTAATAAGGAAAGAAAAAAATCCTATGCTGAGGTTACTAAGATCTACAGGAAGAAAGAAATTTTCTATCTGTGAAATTGTGAAGAAGGAAAAAAAAATTCGTGCATAGTATATTATTAGTTTGGTAATATCTGTGTTTCAGGCATCCACTGGTGGTCTTGGAATGTATCCCCCATGGATAAGGGGGGACCAGTATACAATTGCATTAATACAGCATCATCAAAGAGCAGGAATAAAGAAAAATGCAATGATGGTAGTGGGAGAAACATTTACCCATCTTTAAGAAGTGCCTCTAGCAGGAGAATCGCTTGAACCCTGGAGGCGGAAGTTGCAGTGAGCTGAGATCCCGCCACTGCACTCCAGCTTGGGTGACAAAGTGAGACTCCGTCTCAAACAAAAAATAAATGTGCCTCTAATTCAGATGAAGAGTCCCTGCAGTCTTCCCTCCTGTCAAGGAGGAGCAGTTATCCTTGCTCTAACTATACCAAGAGGTGTTGTTAAATTGGCTAAACAGGAACACCCCTGAGCGCCTCCAAGGTAGGGGAGGATGATCAAAGGTAGGGGAGGATAAGCAAAGACTGCAAATAAGAACCCTGACGGTGGCCGGGCGCGGTGGCTCACGCCTGTAATCCCAGCACTTTGGGAGGCCGAGGTGGGCGGATCATGAAGTCAGGAGATCAAGACCATCCTGGCTAACAGGTGAAACCCCATCTCCACTAAAAAAATACAAAAAATTAGCCAGGCATGGTGGCACGTGCCTGTAGTCCTAGCTACTCGGGAGGCTGAGGCCGCGGAATCGCCTGAACCCGGGAGGCGGAGGTTGCAGTAAGCTGAGATTGCGCCACTACACTCCAGCCTGGGCGACAGAGTGAGACACCGTCGCAAAAACAAAAACAAAAACAAAAACAAAAAAAGACAAAAACAAACAAAAAAAAACCCTGATGGCAACAGCCAGTGTGGACTGATAGGGGACAGAAATAGTCAGAACATGATTATGGTGCCTGGAATTTGGACCTGACCAGAACTCACAGTGCACATCAAAGACAAGCGTTCATGAATTTCTTAGTAAAGGAGAATTAGAAATTATTATCAGAATTCCACTAAGTACTGCTGCTAAGTTATTGTAAATATTTACCATCAGTCCACAAGTATTATAACTACACTTAGTTGTTATTCTACAGTGTCATTTACAACCAATTCCTCTTTTTGTCTTTCAGAGATCCCAAGTTAAAGAATACTTAATGACATATTGAAAGATAAATAAGCTTCAATTAGTCTGCCCTTTCTGAATAACACAGTCAAGACTAGTGTTCAGAGCGGGCAAAAGCAAGTAAACAGCATCCTACTGTGGAGGGTCACAGGCCTGCTTCTGTTTCAGAATCATTGAGGAGCTGTGCAAAATACCAGTTCTAGGACCCCAGCCCAGTTTGACTGAATTGGAATCTTCAGGGATTAGAGTCTAAGAATCTCTGTTTTTTAAAAAATGTAGGCGATGGCTCATGCCTGTAATCCCAGCACTTTGGGAGGTTGAGGTGGGAGGATCGCTTGAGCCCAGGAGTTCAATACCAGCTTGGGCAACATAGCAAGACTTTGTCCCTACAAATAAAAAAGTTAGCTGGGCATGGTGGTGCGTGTCTACGGTCCCAACTACTTGGGAGGCTGAGGTGGGAGGATTGCTTGAACCAGGAAGGTTGAGGTTGCAGTGAGCCATGCACTCTAGCCTGGGTGACAGAGTGAGACTCTGTCTCAAAAAAATCAAAAATCAAAAATCAAAAAAAGTGGCCTGGATAATTCTTGTTCAATTGGATAAGGGATCTTGGGCCTGAGTACTTGTGATTGGTATTCACAATTCACTGCCTCACAGAGAACAGCTTTAACAAGATTTTCTTCGGTTAAATGGATGTCCTCCCTATGTCCTATGAGGTAAAGATACAAAGAAACAAGGCACAGTCTTTGGTCTGCAGGAGCTTCATTTTCCTTGGGAGATAGAACACATTGGCAGCCGTAGGCCAAGTAACGATGTAGTAATGAGGAGTACAAGAGAGAAATTTTCTCTAGGAGGTGGATGGGGAAGATTCTATGGAAGAGATGAGAATAAAGAAACCAGGATACACTATGAACAAAGGTGGGGAAGGAGGCCAACATGGTAAGATGAGTTTGGGAAGAGATAGGGGAACAGTGGGAGATACGGTTGGAGGAGAGGATTATGGGCATATTTTGTAAATTTTTTTTTGAGACAGGGTCTCACTCTGTTGCCCAGGCTGGAGTGCAGTGGTGCAATCACAGATCACTGCAGTCTTGACCTCAAGGCTGGTCGAGTGGTCCTCCTGCCTCAGCCTCCCCAGTAGCTGGGACTATAGGCATATGCCACCATGCCAGGCTAATTAAAAAAAAAAAAATTGTAGAGACAGTGTCTCACCATGTTGCCCAGGCTGGTCCTGAACTTCTGGCCTCAAGTGATCCTCCCATCTTGGCCTCCCTGTGTGCTGGGATTACAGGCATGAGCCACTGTACCCAGCATAAAATTTTACATATCTATACAGATGTTCTTTCTTTCTCTCCCTCTCTTTACACACACACACACACACACACACACACACACACACACTGGGGGTTAACTTTTTTTTTTTTAAATCTTCATTGAGTTGCAGTTTGAAATGTGAAAATGTGAAATCACTCCCTGGACTTTGTGTGTCAGCTCTTTAACAATATGAGCTAAAAGTTATCCAGTGCTATTTTAAAAAAACAGATGCACAACATTATGACACTGTGAAAAATTACACATCATTTTTGCATATTGATTCCCACCCTTAATACAATGATATTATTAGGGTAGTACAATTAATTAAAATTTTTTTTTCTGTCATGCTTCAAATTCAAAATGCTTTGTGTCACCCAACCGCATATCTGTAACAGAGAGCCAGGCACACAGTAAATTCTCAGTGCTGAATACTAAATGAATCCATGTTAGAGAAAGGCTTCACACACAAATGACAAGGACTGCAATAAGAACTCTACCTGGAAAGGTGGTGGCGTTGACACAGTGGGAATGACAGCGGCTGCGGCGGCTGCGGCTGCGGCTGCGGCGGCAGCAGCACTGGCTGGGTCTGGCTGCACAGCAATGGGGCTGATCATGTGCTCCACTGTGTGGATTTTGCCATCTTCAATCATTTTAGGGGCTGGAGCTGCTGGAAACATGGAATACTGAGCCCCAATGGCAGGGATGGCTACTGCAAGAGAAGCAAGAAGGAAATCACTTTCAGTCGCTGAGGGGGGTCCAGCACTTGCTCTAAGATATTTTTTATTTTTTTATTTTTTAAACTTTTCTTTTTTTTGAGACAGGGTCTCACTCTGTGGCACAGACTGGAATGCAGTGGTGTGATCAAGGCTCACTGCAGCCTCAATCTCTTGGCCTCAAGCGATCCTCCCACCTCAGCCTCCTGAGTAGCTGGGACTACAGGTACAGGCCACCTTGCCCAGCTTTTTGTTGTTGCTGTTGTAGAGACAGGGTTTCGCCATGTTGCCCAGGCTGGTCTTGAACTCCTGAGCTCAAGCTATCCAACTGCCTTGGCCTCCCAAAGTGCTGGGATTACAGGTGCGAGCCACTGCGCCCAGCCTGAGATATTTTTTAAAACCACATTTAGAGGTCCTGGGCCTCTCCATGCTCACTATTGTTCTCTCCGTACAAGCCATGTACCCAGATGCCTGCTCCCCAAGAGGAAGGGATGGGCGGTGGCAGGTAACTCCCCCTGCCTGTCGTGGAAGAGACCCCTAGAGTTAGGCTTTTGCACCAATATTTTCTACTATTTCTACAGAAAAATCACAGTTTGAATCTTATTCTTGATGTCCTACTGAGCAAGAAAGTGCCTCTGACTATGGGAAAACAGGCTTAGACGAAGAAGTGAGATCAGAGACTTGAAGCCTACTGCCTGTGAGAGTTGGGCCCGCCTGTTCCTTCCTACTCACCTCACTCATTACCAGCCGCACTGCCTTTTTTTCACTTTCACCACTATTTAAGAAACAGGTGCTGTTGAGGGTTTCATTCTGAGAACTCAGACCTGTGTACATCCTCCCCACCCTGTATTTCAGATTTCAACATTACCGATTCAAGGAAAAACACATGGTAAAAAAAAATAGCACATTCCCCAATTTCCTCATGTCCACTCAAAGCAGTGAAGCTGTGGAGTGATTGGCTTTTAGTGGGACCTCCCAATTCAAAGAATTTCTGCAAGTAAAGTCCAAAATTATGATTTCAACCAGAGATTCAAACAGATAGCAGCTATTGAATGTCAAGGTACAGTAAGAAGAGATCAAAAGGAAAAGATATCAGCCCTGGTGTGTGAGTGTGTGTGTGTGTGTGTGTGTGAGTGGGGGGGGCGTGTATGTGTGTGTTTGTGTGTGTTGAAAGGACAAGCAAAAATATGAAATGCGTACACAAAGAATCTTTCTATTTCTGGTTTTCTCCAACGGCAGGTACATTTATTCTAAATAGGACAGACTCAATCAAAGGTAAAGAGACAAATGATTTTAACAGCTAAACAATGGTACAGCCATTTGATAAAACACACCTAAAACCTTAATCAAATATTTTACCTGCTTTTCCAACCATATCTTCCACTGGTCCTGTGCCCAGATACTTCACCACCACCCTGGTGCCTCTCCTAAAATACAATGTTCTCATTTTCTGGATGATCAGAAATACACGCCAACGGATGGGGCCCAGAGAGGGTTGTGAGTTTAAGCTACAGGGGGTTGTATGAAGTAAATGAATTGTTCTGGCTATCAGCCCACAGGAATTTCTATCTCAGGCTCCAGGACACAACTTTACATAGTTAAAGATTATTTAACAGTTCTTTTCTCTTGTTAAACCTTAAGCTACTGTAACTTGCCAAAAGGAGTTCCCTCCTCAACAAGTAGAAGCGACGACTCCCATATCTAGGCTCTGTTTTATTAAGTTACAGAGCTGTAGGATCAGTTTTACTTTGCCCACAGCGCCAATGACATTTAAAAGGCGATCTAGTCTAAGGAGTCATTTAACTGCAGAAATTGCAGAATTTTTACACAGGCAAAAAAAAAAAAAAAAAAAAAAAAAAAAAAAATCATTACTAGAATCATCAAAAGAAAGTTCAATTGGGGAAATGCTTTTTAACCCTATGAGGCCAATGTGTACCTATGTCCCAAATGCACAGATTCCTTGACTCTATTTTAGCTAGGGAAAGAAGTGTACAATCTCAACCAGAAGAAAATCAGAGTAGCTGGGCTCCAAACAGTTCTTCAACTTCCTCCTGCTGAAGCCAGGAGGGGGTCTGGAGGAGGGTGGCGCCAATTACCCACAGACTGAGCTTTCCATGTGTTTGGAGGCTTCTGCAGGGTGCTACGTGAGTTCGTGCTAGACTCACACAATGGAGTTAATGTTTTTTGCAGGTTCGGATCAGAAGACCGGCCTCACATTAGATGGCCATGGGCACTAACGACATTAATAAACAGGTTTGTGGGGCCTGGAGGTGAAAGCTAAGTTCAGGGTCCCTGGCTTGAAATACCTGAGCATCCCTACTCCCAACCTACTGATCCAGCTAGAGGAGGAAATGAGTGCTGGAAATGAGAATCCAGGGAATTAGCTGCAAAAGTTTTCACCAAAGGCCAGGTGTGGTAGCTCATGCCTGTAATCCCAGCACTTTGGGAGGCTGAGGCGGGTGGCTCACTTGAGGTCAGGAGTTCGAGAACAGCCTGGGCAATGTGGTGAAACCCCATCTCTACTAAATATACAAAAATTAGCCGGGCATGGTGGTGCGTGCCTGTAGTTCCAGCTACTCGGGAGGCTGAGGCAGGAGAATCGCTTAACCCGGGAGGTGGGGGTTGCAGTGTGCCGAGATCATGCCACTGCACTCCAGCCTGGGTGACAGAGCAAGACTCCATCTCAAACAACAACAACAACAAAAACTTTCACCACTGCCTTGTCCTCAAGCATTCTTATTTGCTCAGACCATGACAAGGGACAAAAGGTGCTGCTTACTCCTGAAGGGGAATTTTCTGCCCTTCCAAACAACTCTCAGAATGGGGCAATAAACTCTACCCTCTGACTTCAGATGGTCGGGGCAGAAATAGGCCTGAGTAAGGAAAAGACGGGTTTTACCTGATAGAAGATACAGAGAGCCTCATGTTCTTCCTTTCTTCCCCCTACAACTCTCCCTACTTAGCCACAGACTGAGAAAAAACCTAACAATGGGTGACAACCCTTTGAAAACCTTACTGCACGGCCAGGTGCAGTGGCTCACTCCTCCAATCCCAGCACTTTGGGAGGCCGAGACAGGTGGATCATAAGGTCAGGAGATCAAGACCATCCTGGCTAACACGGTGAAACCCTGTCTCTACTAAAAATACAAAAAAAAAAAAAAAAAAAAAAAATTAGCAGGGCATGGTGGTGGGCACCTGTAGTCCCAGCTATTCTGGAGGCTGAGGCAGGAGAATGGTGTGCACCCGGGAGGCAGAGCTTGCAGTGAGCCGAGATCACACCACCGCACTCCAGCCTGGGTGACAGAGCGAGACTCCGTCTCAAAAAAAAAAAAAAAAAAAGAAAACCTTACTGCAGGCAAGTTTGATTTGAACATAGTCAAAGCTATACCATCCTCTGAAGTTCTAGATAAGGAGGTCCAGGGGCCACTTTATTTTTGCCTTGTCTCTAGCTGCCTAGGAGAAGAGGAACCCCTGTGCAGATGTGAGAGCCTGAGAAAGGCTTGGATTCACTTCAAACAGAAGGGCTGGGGTTTATGCTGAATGGGAGCATTCTCAATCTGGTTCATACTGACCTGTACCAGGTTTAATGGCAACTGGGTTGACGGTAGGGATTTCCAAATTCGGCACAAGTTCATATCCTTTTTCTTGCTGCTTTCCTTTCCCTTCATGATATCGGCTATATATACCACGGCCAGCAGAATATCCCCCGAGGTAGGAACCCCTGGGCCCCGGGGCTCTGTTGCCAGCTGCACCTCGCCCTCGGCCTCTTATGCTGCCTGCTTGTAATAACAACACAAAAGATGATCAGCAACCAACAGTGACGGTGCTGGAGGCAGACCTCAGCCCTCGGTTCTCGGCATTTAACTGCCCCAGTCTAAATTGCAGTTGGCTACACCTTTGCTCTTTAATAGGCTGGTAAAGATGCTTCCAACGTTCTATTTCAGCCTAGATTTGCATCCTAAGCATGTCTTCTTAGTACAAGAGACAAACTTGCAGGGTGAGTTTCTGGGATTGTATCTGCAATTTCAGTAAAGAAAAACATTCATAGACTACCCCCCACCACCCCCGCTACCAAAAAAAAAACTGGGGCCAGGTGTGGTGTCTTATGCCTGTAATCCCAGCACTTTGGGAGGCTGAGGCGAGAGGATGGCTTGAGCCCAGGGGTTCAAGACCAGCCTGGGGAACATGGTGAGACCCTGTCTCAAAAAAAAAAAAAAAAAAAAGAAAAGAAAAAATATGTATATATATATTATTAAATAATTTTTTTTTAAGTTAGATTTGGAAGGGGATTTGCTAGTCCACCTTCCTCATTTCATGCTTGAGAAAACAGGCCAGGGGAGATTAAAGTGACTAACTAAAGTCACAGACCCATTTAATCAAAGAAGAGGAGCCAGAACCTATGTATCTTATTTTCCAGGTAATGCTGAGTTTCATTATATCCTAATCAATGACAACAAAAAACAAAATTAAAAATCATTGACTCCACCAACATCTTAAGATTTAATATCACAAGCAGGTTTTAACCTAAGCACCAAGAGACTGGTGGACTAGCCCCTAACCCGGTGGACCTCGGCAAGGCAGAATTCCAGCACTTGCATATTCCTGTGATTTTACCGCTCACCCCAGAACGATCTGTATTTCTATCAGTGCTGCGTAAGTGACGGCCTTCGGTGCCAGGAGAGAATTAGACCCAGAATGCAAACCCAAAAGGGGGGTGGGAGGGCCTTCACCACCTACCAGCTCAGCAAATGCCAGCCACGGTATCCCCGGTGCCCCCTGCCTAGGAAGCAACGTTCTTGGGGGCCCCACCCAGGAGAAGAGGCCCCACTAACCTTTCACAAAGTAGTCCCTGTTGGGCCCGATGAGCGCGTTGTAGGGGTAGCCATAGTAGGCCAGTGTGTAGGGGTCGCAGGAGTACACGTAGCTGGGCTGCTGCGCTGCCTCAGCCGCGCCGCCACCCCTGGCTGCCTTCTGGTAGCGCGAGTACTGCTCCTTGTCCACGGGCTTGGCCAGCGTGACCTCCAGGCACGAGCCCTCCAGCTCAGTGCCGTTGAGGTTGTTCATGGCATGCACAGCATCCTCGCGGCTGGTGAAGTGCACGAAGGCATAGTCGCGGATCTTCTTGACGCGCTCCACGCAGCCGGGGTTGAACTGGCCGAAGCTCTTCTTGATGGTGTCCTCGGTGGTCTCGATCATGAGGTTGCGCACGTAGAGGATCTTCACGGTCTCCATCACGTCCTCGTCCACGTCAATCTCGGGCTCGGCCCAGTCCACGGCGATCTGGTGGCCCCACAGCTGGATGCGGCCAGGCATGAGCTTGCGGCGAGCCATGGCAGCCGCGCGGTGGCTTTCGTACTCCACGAAGGCGAAGCCGCGGTTCTTCATCTTGTCGGCCGCGCTGGCGTAGACGATCACGTCCAGCACGCCCTCGGTGACCTTGGCGATCTCCTCCAGGATTTCCTCGCGCTTCTTCATCTTGGGGATCCCGCCGATGAAGAGGCGGCAGTTGTCCACGCTGCAGCACACGCCGAGCAGGCGGCCCGGGCGGATCTCGTAGTTGTTGAGCTCGCGTACTGCGCGCTTGGCCTCGTGCTTGTGGCAGTACATGACGAAGGCGTAGCCGCGGTTCTTGCCGTCAAAGTCCATCATGAGGCGCAGCTCGTAGATGCGGCCCACGGCTTCGAACACGGGCACCAGCTCGTCCTCGTACACATCGCGCGGGATCTTGCCCACGAAGACCTCGCAGCCGCGCTGCGGGTGCGGGCCCTCCCAGCCGGGCGGTGGGCCGCCGTACTTGCGCTGCCCGTTCTCTTGCACCATGCTGTAGCCCGTGCGCTCCATCAGCGCCAGCAGCGCTGCCTCGTTGGGCGCGCCCGCCACGCCCTCGGGCACCTTGGCCGAGGACCCGGCGGCCGAGTCACTGCTCATGGCTGCAGTGGAATCCTCTGCGGTCATAATGTCAAAGGCATCCACAGCTGGCGGAAACCTGGGGAAGCAGAAAGAAGCGTGAATGGGGAAGCGCTGGATCTTGCCTCCTTTGGATTGTGTTTCGCAGCCTTGCAAGTATGCATTAATAGGCCACGGGGGAGGGGAGGTGGTTTACATGAGAAATAGGATGGAGGCGTTCTGGAAATGCAGCAGCCCTACACTTGTCTAAAATAGTCAAGTTGTCTTGCAGCAAAACCCAGAAGTGAGTTAGGAGACAAAAAAAATCAGAATGAGCAAGTACTTCCACTTCATCAGTACCCCGACAACTTTGAAGTTTTGCGAAACTGCTATCATTGTTGGTAAAAACTTCACGTTCTTTTGCTTCATTCCTGCACCGTTAACTCCGCCTGATTTCCTTGTTATATGGAATTTGACAAACTCCATGTATTTCTTTGGTGAACACAGCTTTTTTCTTTTCTTTTTTAAGGGAGTCTTCTTAATTGTAGGAATGGAAATACAGTGAAGATTTTAAATTATTAAAGAAAACTTTTAGGAGGTGTCATTGTATAAAGAGAGCTGTGTATTAAAGCTTTTTACAAGGAAGAAATGAAATGTCCCATATTGCCACGGGCTTGGTCTAGGAACTGTAGTAAGAGCTAATCTGATATTGATGGTGGCATTCAGGTAAAATTCTTGGTGTGAAGCAGTCAAAGATTTGGAATCAGTCCTCAAAAAGCTAGACTGACTTCAAGCTGGGGGACTGGGAAGCAGCACCTACCTGGTAAACCACACTATTGTTTTCAGAGAACTGTCACTTGCATTGTCTTAATCTTCTTAACCTCTGTATATGGTACAAGGTATTATCTTCAGTCCCAATTTGGTCATGGGGAAATAGGCTTAGGTTGAGTAAACTGCCCCATTTCACACAGCAAGTGTCAGCTTGTAGGCAGACTTGATTGCAAGTTTTCTGGCTCCAGGTCCCCTGTTTTTTCTTCCAAACCAATGCTGGGCAATAGAATTTTCTGTGATGTTAGAAAAGCTGTCACTTGCCACATGTGGCTACTGAGCACTTGGAATGGGGCTAGTGTGACTGAGGAGCTGGATTTTAAATTTTAATTAAACAGCCATATATCACAGTGCAGGTCCGAACTGTGCCACCTTCACTTATATGGCCGAGGGCTCTGTGGAAGTGATTCTAAATTATGCAATAAGATTATCATGAAGAGCTGAAGACTGTACTTTTGTAATGAAAGGCTCCAATTTGCCTTTAAAAAAATGAAATCTATTTCACTTTTTGGACTATAAAAGTATTCAGTTAAATTTTATAGAAAGTTAAGAAAACTACATAGGAAATTATTCCTAATTTTCCTACCCAATGATAGCACAATGAAACTTTCCCATCTGTTTTCTAGATGTTTTCTTGAGGAGGTGGGAGGGGGAAGCCTGGCTTCCTCCTAATTTACATAGTGCTACTTTATGTTATAAGCATTCCTCTGTATTCTTAAAAATCTTTGTAAAAACATCATTTTTAATGGCCATATAAGGTTTCATCAATTAATTAGAACCCGGAGTATCATTCATTTTTTAAAATTTAGGACTAGGAGATGTATACAAGAATATTAAGGGAAATTTCAAGGATAATAAAAATGAATTTGATCATTGAAGGAAAAAACAAAACTATAATGAAACAAAATAAATCTGAGCTATTTATTTGCCAGATGGCCAAAATAGTCCTTCTGCGGTTAATTTGCTCTAATATCAAGCGGCAGTACAGTTTAGCAGGTAAGTATGTGGCTTCTGGAGCCAGACTGCATATGTTTGTGTGTGAATCTCAGCTCTAATACTTGCTAGTGTTAGCTGCTCCATGCCTTACCTCAGTTTCCCTACCTATAAAATCAGAATGATAATAATAGTATTACCCTCATTAAGTTTAGAGGAGTGAGTTAATACATACACAGCATTTTGAATGGTGCCCAGAATATTATAAATGCTCAAGAAATGTCAGTTATTAATTTCATCCAAACTTTTGAGTAAAATCTTAGACCAATTCTTTCAATTTTAGAGTAATTCTTAAGATAAACATTTTCAGTTCTTTAAAAATATCTGTTACATGTGGCTTCTATTCTTATTATTTTTTTCCTCTTCAAGCGCTTGGAAGCTGGTTTGACCTCTCCAGTTATCATGAAATATTTTTGTAGTATACTTGGAAAACTAGTTTCTGTAGTTTCAAGTTGAAAAACATTTTTTTTTTTTCTTTTTTAAAAATAGAGATGGAGGGCCAGGCACAGTGGCTTGTGCCTGTAATCCCAGCTCTTAGGGAGGCAGAGGTGGGAGGATTACTTGAGCCCAGGAGTTTGAAACCTGCCTGGGCAATATAGAAAGACCTCGTTCTCCACAAAAAAAGGAACCAAAAAAAAAAAAAAAGATCCCAATTAAAATAGAGATAGAGTCTCACTATGTTACCCCAGCTAGTCTCGAACTCCTGGGCTCAAGCAATCCTCCTGCCTCAGCCTCCCAAAGTGCTAGGATTACAAGCATGAGCCACCACATCCAACCAAGAAATTTCAACATTAAATCTGAACATGAAGACCTTTCCCTTCTTCCAAATGAAAGATAAGGATATATTTTTAAGAAGACTATTTGCATAAATACCCATGTAGTTACAATTTGTGACCTGGGCAGGAAATGCCAGGTACATATATAATACATAGGAGACAATTCAAGATCTTACCTGTTGTACTGTATACAACATTAACTGACAAAAGTCCCAAGGGAATAGAACTTATCTCTCTGCTGAGATAGGTGGAGTTGCCTTCCTGTCACCCCAACTGTACTTTGAAACTACTATTCTACCCACAAAAACAGTCTTACAGCAGTCAGGCTGTGGAGTCATTGCCAATCCCAACCCCAATAATATAAGAAAAAATCCTGTTTGCTTTCAGTCTGAAATCTGCTGGTGTCAGTAACACAATTATCTCTACATATTTTAAAATAGAGATAGCTTATTTCTTACATCAATGAGCCAGGAAAAACCTTTTTTCACCTATGCTTTCATCTTCTGTAATAAACAAGCCATGTTAGCGACCCTGTTTTTATTTTTACTTTGGCCACTAGGAAGTTCACGATTGATGTTTTTCACTCCCATTTTAGTAACTGTAGGGGACATTACAACACACTTTCATGTTCATCTAATTTGGGTTATAGTTTCATTTTCATTTTTTAGTTTTCTTCTATTTTTTCACTTTTCCCAGTGACACAAATTGAGCTGTTTGTATTATTTATCTTATTGTTCACATGTTCTTATAAACCATGTTGTAATTTTGGAGGAGAAGAATCAGTGCATACATACATGCACATATATCTAATTAGAGCCAGACATTGATTAATGCAATATCCAAATTTGCTGTGTCTCTTACACCAACTACAAGTATTGCATACTAACAAGTGAGAACAATGAGATACTACTTCACACTCATTAGGATAGTTATTATAAAAACAACAAAAAACAGGAAATAAGCATTGGCAAGGATGTGGAGAAATTGAAACCCTCATGCAATGCTGGTAGGAATATAAAATGGTACAGCCACTATAAAAAACAGTATGGTGGCTCCTCAAAAAATTAAACATAGAATTACCATCTGATCCAGCAATTCCACTTCTAGGTATATACCCAAAAGACTCAGATAGATACTTGTAGAATGATGTTCACAGCAACAGTATTTACAGTTGCCAAAAGATGGAAGCAACCCAAATGTTGATCAATGGATTATGATAAACAGAACGTGGTATACATATACAATGCAGTATTATTCAGCCTTTTTTCTTTTTCTTTTTTTTTAGACAGAGTCTCACTCTGTCACCCAGGCTGGCGTGCAGTGGTGCAATCTCTGCTCACTGCAGCCTCCACCTCTCAGATTCAAACAATTCTCCCACCTCAGCCTCCCAAGTAACTGGGACTACAGGCACACACCACCACGCCTGGCTAATTTTTGTATTTGTAGTACAGATGGGGTTTCATCATGTTGGCCAGGCTGGTCTTGAACTTCTGACTTCAGGTGCTCCGCCTGCCTTGGCCTCCCAAAGTCCTGGGATTACAGGTGTGAGCCACTATGCCTGGCTTATTCAGCCTTGAATAAAATTCTGATACGTGCTACAATATGGAAGAACCTTGAAGACATTATGCTAATAGTGAAATAAGCCAGACACAAAAGGATAAATATTATATGATTCCACTTATATAAGGTACCTAGAGTAGTCAAATTCATAGACAGAAAGCAGACTAGTGGTTACCATGGGCTGGAGAAAGGGAGGAGTGGGGAATTAGTGCTTCATGGGTGTGGTTGTTTTAATTAGGGATAATAAAGGTCTGGAGACGGATGGTGGTGATGGCAGCACAACAGTGTGAATATACTTCCTGCCAATGAACCATACACAAAAATGGTAAAATGTTATGTATAATATACCACAGTAAAAACAAAATCCTTAAAAAAAACAAGAAGGTTCAGAGATGCAAAAAAGACAAAAATTAGAGTTGATAAAATTAGGATTTCATTAGAGGCCATTAAAAAAATGGTACACTGGGCTGGGCACAGTGGCTTACGCCTGTAATCCCAGCACTTTGGGACTGAGGTTGGATTCGAACCCCTGACCAACAGGAGAAACCCACTCTAATAAAATACAAAATTAGTGGGATGGTGGACATCTGTAAAAAAAAAAAAAAAAAAAAAAAAAAAGGTGCACTGACTCAGGTTAACACATTCAAGAAAATCTTATGGCCTACAAGTTTTATTCTCCTTATCATCATGTTTAATATACCATATTAAATAAATTATATGGTGTGCTACTCTACTCAATGAATTCAGATGCCAAACACTTAGATATATTAAAACATAAATGAGGCTGGACACAGTGGCTCACGCCTGTAATTCTAGCACTTTGGGCAGCTGAGGCAGGCAAATTGCTTAAGCTCAGGAGCACGAGACCAGCTTGGGCAACATGGCAAAACGCCATCTCTACAAAAAGTACAAAAATTAGCCAGGCATGGTGGTGTGTGCCTATAGTCCCAGCTATTTGGGAGGCTGAGGTGGGAGTATCACCTGAGCTCGGGAAGCTGAGGCTGCAGTGAGCCGTGACTGCGCCACTGCACTCCAGCCTAGGCAACAGAGTGAGACCCTGTCTCAAAAACAACAACAACAACAATAACAAAAAGGAAAAGATTTTCAAGTTACTTTGAAAAAGACAACTGTACAGCTAACATGACCCTTCTCTCAAAGATGTAATGAAATGCTTAACTTATTGTAATTATATGTGCTTTAGATTAGCATTGGCAAGCTATGGCTGTGGGCCGAATATGGCCTGCTGTTTGTTTTTATAAATAAAATTGTATTGGAACACAACCCTATCATTTAAAAAAAAAAAAAGCAAAGATAATGTATGGCTGCTTTTATACTACAATGGCAAAGCAAAATAGTTGAGACTCAGAGAGTGTGGCCTATAAAGTCTAAGGTATTTACTCTCCGGCTGTGTTGACCCCTGGTCTGGGAGATGTGGAAGAGCACATCCTTGAAGCTCTTAGAGTCTGCTTGCTACATATAATCGTTTTCCTATGCTGAATGAGAACTTAATTTCAGGACCAATTTTTAAACTCTAACTTTTTTTTTTTTTTTAGATGGAGTCTCACTCTGTCATCCAGGCTGGAGTGCAGTGGCGCGATCTTGGCTCACTGCAATCTCCACCTCCAGGATTCAAGCGATTCATCTGCCTCAGCCTCCTGAGTAGCTGGTATTACAGATGCGTACCACCATGTCCGGCTAATTTTTGTATTTTTAGTAGAGATGGGGTTTCACCATGTTTGCCAGGCTGGTCTCGAACTCCTGACCTCAAGTGATCTGTCTGCCTCCTAAAGTGCTGGGATTACAGGCGTGAGTCACTGTGCCCAGCCTTAAATTCTAACATATTTTAAAGACAGTGTTGTTTGGCCAGGCGCAGTGGCTCACGCCTGTAATCCCAGCACTTGGGGAGGCCGAGGAGGGCGGATCACAAGGTCGGGAGATCAAGACCATCCTCGCTAACACAGTGAAACCCCGTCTCTACTAAAAATAGAAAAAATTAGCCGGGCGTGCTGGTGGGCACCTGTAGTCCCAGCTACATGGGAGGCTGAGGCAGGAGAATGGCGTGAGCCCGAGAGTCAGAGCTTGCAGTGAGCCGAGATCACACCACTGCACTCCAGCCTGAGCAACAGAGCGAGACTTCGTCTCAAAAAAAAAAAAAAAAGAAAAAAGACAGTATTGTTTAGCTGCCTTTCTCCCTCTTCCAAGCTGTTTTCCGTTTAACTCCAATGGCCAAATTTATGAGACATGGAAGAAGAAAATGTCTGATGAAGGTTGTTGGCTCAGCTCCTGACACTTATATATTAATAATTTCTTAAAATTCCAAAAGAGATACAAGAGGGTTTGTTTTCATTCATTCATTCATTCATTCAGCAAATAGTTATCGACCACCTGCTATGTGCCAGATACTGTGCTAGCTATGGTGGACCTCGTCCTTGTGGAGCTGACTTCTGAGTTAACTGAACTCAGTTAACTGAATTACACTTCAAATGACAAATAGGTGAGAGTTAAGGTATTTGTACTGATGGTTACTGACCAGAGCCTGCTTCAAAAGGGTCGTACGCCTTAAAATTGTTAACATTCGTTTCTGATAAGGCCATAGTTCCCCAAGTTAAAAGCCCATATACCATCAGAATTTTGCTTTTAAATATATCAGGGGTGTCTGGGGACTAGTCTGAAATACGATATCCTGAATGTTGAGATTCTTGCTTGGGGCAGAAGTGTGGACAGAATGAATAATAAGTGTACTTCAGAAGTAGAAACTTATCTGTGAGCAAATCAAAATAGATAAATAACACAGAGTTCCCCAGTTTCATCCATTCACCATGTGACAGTTTCAAAAGGGACTGGGCATTCTGGTTTAGGCTTCATAGCATGTTGAATAAATGCAAATCTCTAGAGTCAGACAGTCTGAAGTCCAAATCTTAGTTCCTCTACTTCTAGCTGTGAACCTTGAGAAAAGCCATTTAACATCATTAAGAATCTATATTCTCATCTCTAAAATGATGACTGTATTAACTAATCTTTACTGAATGCCTATTATGTGACAGGCAGAGTGCTATGCTTGTGCATGTTAACTCATTCTAATCCTCACAGTGCCTATATGGGATATTACTAGGGTCTCCACCCTACAGATAGGGAAACTGAGGCACAGAGAGGCTAAGTAGATTCTCAGTTAATGAGCATCAGAGCTGGTCTGTGAACCCTGGGAGTCTGATTTTCATCATAGGGCTGTGATGAGGATTAAATAAAATGATTTGTGTAAAGTTCTTCGTGCAGAACCTAGCACTAAGTGATCAAGGAATGTTAGCACAAGAAAATTGAACTTAAGGCTGGGCGTTGTGACTCATACCTTTAATCCTAACACTTTCGTATGCTGAGGCAGGAGAATTGCTTGAGCTCAGGAGCTTGAGACTAGCCTGGGCAACATAGTGAGACCCCATCTCTACAAAAATTTAAAAAATTAGCTGGGTGTGGTGGCATAACACCTGTGGTCCCAGCTATTTGGGAGGCTGAGGCGGGAGGATCACTTGAACCTGGGAGGTCAAGGCTGCAGTGAGCTATGATTGCGCCACTGTACTCCAGCCTAGGTGACAGAGCAAGACCCCGTCTCAAAAAAAAAGAAAAAAAGAAAAAAAAGAAAAAATACAATCAAACTTAAAAAAAAAAAAAATTGAACTAGAGGGAAGAATCTTGCCCCTATGTAGGATTCTGTGTTTACAGGAAAACAGGCAAGAGGTTATCCCAGCCAACTTTAAACCAGTCAGTAGAGAAGCCTAGCCTGTGAGTTCTGGTGGAGACTGGTGTATCAGAGTCTCCCAGATTCCTTTCATAGCAGGTAAGCTGTCTGGCAGTGTGATTCTCCACTGGTGATGTGGCTTATGCATCCATGTGTAAGCCTGTTTCTCACCTAATCCTTGGCTAAAGCACTTTGCAGAAGCTCTCCCAGAAAGAACACGAAGAGACTTGCCACACTGGATGCAAAAGGTCCAACCATCTATGTAGATGCCAAATCCCCTGAGGTAGGACCCTCCCAGCACACAGCTATTCTTCCCAACACTAAAAACGCATGAGTCTTCACTGAAGGCTGCTAGCATTAAATAAACATGGCAATGCATTTGAAATAAATCATTTACTCACAGTTTTGTATATAAAACAAGCAGAAAAAAAATACTTTCAAATCAAGCTATTATTATTCTGAACTAGGGATTTTTGTTATGTTTTAGGGAGAGTTTGAACTTGTTGGGTTAAAATAAAATTTCAAGGCAAACAGGTAAAGCAGACATCATCAAGGATTTGAATTCTCTTTTTAGCGTTGGTTCAGCGTAACTTTCATTAGGATTTTAACTTTGAACTGGGACATTTTAGAGGGCAAAGGATACCTGTACTACTGGGAAATATTTTCAATGTTTACATACCAGTCTTTACCTAGGATCAAAAACATGCAGTGGCTCAGGCCTATAATCCCAGCACTTTGGAAGGCTGAGGTGGGTGGATCACAAGGTCAGGAGTTCAAGACCAATATGGCCAAGATGGTAAAACCCCATCTCTACTAAAAATTCAAAACAGGCCAGGCGCAGTGGCTCACGCCTGTAATCCCAGCACTTTGGGAGGCTGAGGCGGGTGGATCACGAGGTCAGGAGATCGAGACCATCCTGGCTAACACAGTGAAACCCCGTCTCTACTAAAAATACAAAAAAATTAGCTGAGGGTGGTGGCAGGCGCCTGTAGTCCCAGTTACTCTGGAGGCTGAGGCAGGAGAATGGTGTGAACCCGGGAGGTGGAGCTTGCAGTGAGCTGAGATTGTGCCGCTGCACTCCAGCCCGGGTGACAAAGTGAGACTCCATCTCAAAAAAATAAAAATTAAAAAATTAAAAAATAAAAATACAAAACAATTAGCCGGGCATGGTGGCGGGCGCCTGTAATCTCAGCTACTCGGGAGGCTGAGGTAGAGAATTGCTTGAACCCGGGAGGCAGAGGTTGCAGTGAGCCGAGATCGTGCCACTGCACTCCAGCCTGGGCGACAGAGTGAGACTCCATCTCAAAATAAATAAGACTACAAGTTAACTTTGGTTCACAGCTCTTGGACTGTGACTGTGAGAGTGTGTGTGTGAGTGTGAGTGTGTGTGTGTGTGTGAGTGTATGTTTGAGATGAGTATGCAATTTGGAATTCTTTGGAGACCTTTATTTGCTGACCAACTGACAAATTACAATTCGAAGCTATATACAGTGGGGTACAGTGTCTTCCAATCACTGCCTGGAATTTAATTCAGTGGAGGGTTTTAAAATGTGTTGATCCAAGAGACAATTCTATCTTTGTGGTTAGATTTCTATTTTGATGTTCCTTATTCATACCATAACATTTTGTCCTAATAATCACGTCTTAAGCATGACCTAACACACACAATGCACACAAGAGCAAAGGTTTAAGAGTCAGAGATCCAAGTTCAAGTCAAGACTGTGCCACTTACTAGCTGTGTCTCCTCAGGCAAATCACCTTAGTTCCATTTCCACATCTCTAAGATGGTTCTAGTAATAGCATCAGGACTAAGTGACATTTGGCAATGTGTGGCACACAATTTGTTTAAAAAGGTTGGCAATTAGTATTATTACTTTAAAGAATGTCACTTAAAAGCCATAGTTTATGTTTTAGAGAGGAGTCTGTCACAAAAGTTCAGGATAACCTCATGGTTTACAGAAAAATTATCTGATTGTTTGGTAAAGGAAGATGTTGCCCCAAACTCGGGGTGAGGGAGGGGGTGGGGTAGGAAATCAGAGAGAAAAACAGTTTCTGCAAAAGGTTTCCAAGATTTGGCCTTACCCTGAGCATTTATCTTACTGCCTTGGTCCAAGTTACCACCACCCAGTAGAATAAACACTGGAGAGGACACGCCCACTCTCAGGCGGGCCTCTGGCACCAGGATGTTCCTATTACCTCAGAGTTTGAAAGTGGAAAAGGAGTTCCACTCAAAATGGAGGCAGAACACGGCATTTCCTTGGGAGGCCAAACAATAAGCCGAAGACTTTGAAACACGGGCTCTTTTTTCTATCACGGGCAGGGACCTCTTGCTATTGAAAAGCATGGCCCTTAGGGCACATAAACATCTCTCCTTGACTCTCCTTTCTTTAGGTAAAATCCTGAGAGGTTGAAGATACAAGGGAATAATGACATTCCGGGCCATGCCTTCTGCCCACCCCTCGCTCATCTGAGAAAGCGTTCATTCATAATGGGTCTTAATTGTGTTGATGATTGTACAGATTTTGTTATGTCAAAGCACATCATTCAATGAATGCTTGTGTATGATAAACAGATGCAAAGCCAAGAGGCTCAATTTTCCCAGGCGTTTCTATCAACACACACCTGAGAATGCGGCCTTTTGCTGTGGGTTCTCAGGGAGGCCTGCTGTGTATTACAAGACGGCTGAAGCCACCCTCCCGAAAGGGGTGGAGTGGGGAGATTTTCTGCAGGGGTTTGGCAGCACACAAATACCAGTTAGGAAACTATTATCTTGTTCCCTTTATTTATTTATTTAGACAGAATCTCCTTCTGTCGCCCAGGCTGGAGTGCAGTGGCGCGATCTCGGCTCACTGCAGCGTCCACCTCCCGGGTTCAAGTGATTCTCCTGCCTCAGCCTCCGGAGTAGTTAGGACTACAGGCATGTACCACCACGCCCAGCTAAGTTTTGTACTTTTTTTAGTAGAGACGAGGTTTCACCATGTTGGCCAGCCTGGTCTCGAACTCCTGCCCTCAAATGATCCGCCTGCCTTGGCCTCCTAAAGTGCTGGGATTACAGGTGTGAGCCACCGCACCCGGCCTTGTTCCCTTTAAATAAGCATTACTGGCCGGGTGCGGTGGCTCAAGCCTGTAATCCCAGCACTTTGGGAGGCCAAGGCAGGCGGATCACGAGGTCAGGAGATCGAGACCATCCTGGCTAACACGGTGAAACCCCGTCTCTACTAAAAATACAAAAAAATTAGCCGGGCATGTTGGCAGGCGCCTGTAGTCCCAGCTACTCGGGAGGCTGAGGCAGGAGAATGGCGTGAACCCGGGAAGCGGAGCTTGCAGTGAGCCGAGATGCGCCACTGCACTCCAGCCTGGGGGACAGAGCAAGACTCTGTCTCAAAAAAAATAAAAAAAATAAATAAATAAATAAATAAGCATTACATATACTTTGTCTCAAAAGGTTGATGGGGTAATGCTGAAACAAACAAAAATGAAACCCACAAATTCAGCACACATATGCCTCCCGGGCCAACGTTTTTCCAATCCATGAACAAACAGTAGGAGGGACTTCTAGTTTCAGTCCTTACCTTGGCTCCTTTGACCTAAGCCTTTGAGGGATCTGGCAAGGAACAGAAAGGCCGACTGGCAGACACCAGAAAGGAAAAGGAAGGAGAAGCCACAGTGGCTTCTATCATTTAACACTAGCTTGAATTCATATAGTGTTTTGCAATTTATAAAATTCTTTCAGGCTGGGCAAGGTGGTTCACGCCTGTAATTCCAGCACTTTGGGAGGCTGAGGCGGCCAGATCACCTGAGTTGAGGAGTTTGAGACCAGCCTGGCCAACATAGTGAAACTCTGTCTCTACTGAAAAAAAAAACAACAACAAAAAAAACAGCCAGGCATGGTGGCATGCGCCTGTAGTCCCAGCTACTTGGGAGGCTGAGGCAGGAGAATTGCTTGAACCCGGGAGGCGGAGGTTGCAGTGAGCCGAGATCATACTAATGCACTCCAGCCTGGGTGACACACGAGACTCTGTCTCAAAAAAGAAAACAAAAATTATTTCACATACATTATCTAATTTCATAAAATCCCAGAATTTGAGCTGCGCAGGGAATATAGGTGTTCTCTAACTCAGGGTTTCTGAACCTCAGCCCTATTGATATTTGTGATAATTCTGTTATGAGGGGCTGTCTTGTGTGTTTTAAGATGTTTCATAACATCCCTGTCCTCTACCCACTAGATGCAAAAGCGCCCCCACCTCCACAATGTTGTGACAACCAGAAATGTCTCCAGACATTGCAAATCTGGGGGCAGGGGGTGCGCACAAAATTGCTTTCTGTCGAGAATTACTGGTGGAGCCTATCTTGGAGCTGTGTAATATGATTATATACTGGCACACATGGTAGGTACTTTTTAAATAGAGAAGAAGTTGTTATTTTCTACAGCCCTCCCTCAACATGGGCCTGTTGTCTTGATCTGGCTCTTATGAATAGTCAAGGCTGGCCGGGCACAGTGGCTCACGCCTGTAATCCCAGCACTTTGTGAGGTTGAGGCGAGAGGATTGCTTGAGCCCAGGAGTTCGAGACCAGCCTAGGCAACATGGCAAGACGCAGTTGCTACTAAAAAAAAAAAAAAAAAAAAAAAAAGGCTGGGCGCGGTGGCTCACGCTTGTAATCCCAGCACTTTGGGAGGCCGAGGCGGGTGGATCATGAGGTCAGGAGATCAAGACCACGGTGAAACCCCGTCTCTACTAAAAATATAAAAAATTAGCTGGGCGTGGTGGTGGGCACCTGTAGTCCCAGCTACTCGGAGAGGCTGAGGCAGGAGAATGGCTGAAACCGGGAGGTGGAGCTTGTAGTGAGCTGAGATCACACCACTGCACTCCAGCCTGGGCGACAGAGTGAGACTCGTCTCAAAAAAAAAAAAAAAAAGAAAAGAAAGAAAAAAAGTCAAGGCTATCAAGACTGAGAAATGTGCAACATTTTTCAAGGGTTTGAGGTGTCTCTATGATACAATAATTCTCATTTAATTTGATTGAAACACTATCAATTTAATTTTCAAACAAAACAACAACTACCATAAAGGCTTGTAAGACTGGTTCTGTTGTCTAATTGACTTGTCATCACAGCAAACTGACAGGCCTGGGTCATACAAACATCACTGCCGAAATCAGTCTAAAGCATCCAACTGTCTCATTTAAATTCAGACCCTGCTGCTACATGGACACATGAGAACTGCTGACAATCTGGTTTTTAAGACTTGGGCTGTTTTCAAATGTCATTACTGGTTTCTTCAATAATGCAATAACCCTCACTTAAAATTTACAGTTTTTTTTTAAAGACACACTATGAACAATCACTGAAAATGGGCTTCTGGGATACAGTCAATTCACTGGTACTAAAGTCAGCATCTGTACAGGTCTGTAGGCAAAAGGCAATGATGTGGTAGAATAAATGATTAAACAATATTTGCATATGAACTGATTCATTCACTCGCTCATTCAAACACTAATTGAGCACTGGCTACACTTGGGGATACAGTGGTGGCAATACTTCACAGTCTAGCAAGGGTAGATGAAGAAGGAAGGGGAGGCCAGGAACAGTGGCTCATGCCTGTAATCCCAGCACTTTGGGAGGCCAAGGCGTGCAGATTGCCTGAGGTCAGGAGTTCGAGACCAGCCTGGCCAACATGGCAAAACCCTGTCTCTACTAAAAATACAAAAATTAGCTGGGTGTGGTGGCATGTGCCTGTAGTCTCAGCTACTTGGGAGGCTGAGGCAGGAGAATTGCTTGAACCCAGGAGGTAGAGGCTGCAGTGAGCCGAGATCATGCCACTGCACTCCAGCCTGGGCAACACAGCGAGACTCCATCTCAAAAAAAAAAAAAAGAAAGAAAGGGAGGAGACAGAGCAGAGGGAACGTTATGAGCAAAGGTGGGCATTTGCAAAAATGCCGGAATAGTCTCGAATAGCTGAAATGTAGGAGGTGGATATGGGGCAGAAGATGAGGCTCAAAAAGAAAATGAAACCAGATTGTGAAGGGTCTAAGTCTCTCACGTTCTGTGGTAGACAGTGGAGAGCCACGAAGCTTCAGCCATGACTAGGAAGTTCAGGCTGAGTCCTCAATGAAAGAATGAGTAGCTCTTGCACCAGGAGTTTTATTTATTCAGAGGAATAGAAACGATTTTATAAATTTGTTTATGAAGTATTCTGCTAAGCAAGCAGGAGGCCTGAGTAGTGTTTATAAGGGGACAAGAGACCGAAAACTCAGGAATTAAAAGCATGAGATAAACCTGAAGTTCTGTATCTTGTCAGCCTTGGTCTAGCGTCCGCCAGGTCAAATCTACTGTCTATTATAAACATCCGCCTTTTCATAATACATACCACTACTGCAGTTTTTTTTAAGCCTTTTTTCTACAATTAGAATGTAAACTCTGAGGCCGGGCACAGTGGCTCACGCCTTTAATCCCAGCACTTTGGGGGGCCAAGGCGGGCGGATCACAAGGTCAGGAGATCAACACCATCCTGGCTAACAAAGTGAAACCCTGTCTCTACTAAAAATACAAAAAATTAGCCGGGCGTGGTGGCAGGCGCCTATAATCCCAGCTACTCGGGAGGCTGAGGCAGGAGAATCACTTGAACCCGGGAGGTGGAGGTTGTTTTGAGACAGAGTCTCACTCTGTCGCCCAGACTGGAGTGCAGTGGCTTGATCTTGGCTCACTGCAAACTCCGCTTCCCAGGTTCAAGCAGTTCTCCTGCCTCAGCCTCCCGAGTAGCTGGGACTACAGGCACGCACCACTGCGCCCAGCTAATTTTTGTATTTTTAGAGACGGGGTTTCACCATGTTGGCCAGGATGGTCTCGAGCTCCTGACCTCGTGATCTGTCCGCCTCAGCCTCCCAAAGTGCTGGGATTACAGGCTTGAGCCACTGCACCCAGCCAATTTCCTTCTTAATAACATAATCAATAGTGATAAATATTTAAAGATTACTTATTTTTGTACAAGGCACTGTGCTAGAAATGGGTGGGCGGGAACATAAAAAATCATATAAGATTGTTCAGCCCTAGGAGGTCACAAAACTTCCTTCAACAAACATTGATTGAGTGCCAAAATGAAGACAGTGGCTTAGTAAAGTGCACAAGCAAGGATGGACTGTGGGCCGAAACAGACTTCAGGGAATGAGCCAGCTATCACATGTAGCCGAGGACTGAAAATCTGCACGTTTCTTGTTTAATTATATTTAGAGACAGATGGAAATTATGCAGCAGTAGAAGTTCTACTTATCCTCTTACACTTAGAACTAATTATGTTATCATATGCCATATTATTGCCAATGTAATACACAATGATGTTAAATAATTGATTAAGATGATGAAGATGAACTCCATTTTATTGAACATCTTTATGAGTGAGACCTTCTGCTGACTGCCAGCAGTTAGCACCATGAGAGAATTTCAGAGGAGGATACTGTCCCACCCTATGTCTAATATTTCTGGAAAAGTGGCTGGAGAGTGTATTTCACTTATGTGCTAAGAACAGAGCAGCGCTAAAAGAGAATAGCCAGCTTAAATGCAATCCTCCCTACAGGGAAGGAGATGAATTAGAAATAATCTCTCTTGTTCTGTGCTCTCAGAGGTCAAATTTTTTTTTTTTTAAAAGAAAGAAATAATCTCTCCAAGAGTTTCCTTAATGTATGTTTTTAAAACTCCCAAGTTAATGATAGTTAACTATTTTTTTGAACACGTATGTGTAATTTGATTTCTCATGACATTTCTATGAGTGGAAATTTTAAATGTGGGCTCTAGAGTACGGGGTAGACGCCTGCTGGAGACCTGCACATTTGACTCCCTGGCTATTTTCATAAAGTTTTATTGGCACATAACCACAGCCATTTGTTTACATATAGTTTGTGGCTGCATTTATGGGGACAATGGCAGAGTTGAGTTAAGTAGCAGCAGAGGTGATACGGCCTATGAAATCTAAAGTGTTTACTGTCTGGACCTTTACTGCAAACATTTGCCGACCTCTACTCTAAAGTCAGATTTGCTGGGTTTGAGCCCCAGCTCTTCAGCTGTGTAGCTGTGTGACACATTGGTAAACTAACTGTTGAAAATCCTGATTCCTCATTATCCTCACCTGCAAAATGAGAATAGTGATAATTATCAGTATCTCAAAGCATCACTGTGAGGAATAAATGAGATAGCCAAGGGCTTAGAATGAAGCTAAGTAAGGGTGTGATCAGTGTTAGCTATTACTGCTCCCTTTTTATTTTTTATTATTTATTTACTTATTTTTATTCATTTATTTATTTTTTGAGACGGAGTCTCACTCTGTCACCCAGGTGGGAGTGCAGTGGCACCATCTCAGCTCACTGCAATCTCTGCCTCCTGGGTTCAAGCGAATCCTGCCTCAGCCTCTCGAGTAGCTGGGACTATAGACAAGTGCCACCATGCCCGGGTAATTTTTTTGTATCTTTAGTACAGACAGGGTTTTGCCATGTTGGCCAGGCTGGTCTCGACCTCCTGACCTCAGGTGATCCGCCCACCTCAGCCTCCCAAAGTGCTGAAATTAGGTGGTGGCTCATGCCTGGCCATACTGCCCCTTTTTAAAGATCAGGAGATTGAGGGTGTCAAATAACTTGACCCAACGTACAGAATTGAAGTGTAGGTCAATCTGATGACAAAGCCAAAGCTCTTTCTACCATGATACTCATTCTTTGCTACTGACTTACAGCAGGTTTAGCAATAGCCAGTGTTAACAGGATAAGACCACGATTGGTGAGAAATGGACACTAGCTGATAGAGTAGAAGGAATTTCCAGTACAGACACATGGTAAAGTTGTTGGGAAATCATTACTTTCTACCATCCCCATTGCTTCCCCTCTGCACCCTCCCCACCACTCTTCTAAGCTTTCAAAGAGTTCTGCAAACTGTCCCATAGGCTATTTCTGGCTCTTTGTAAAGGAGTTAACATGTTCAAACTATGTTTTTAGACTTAAAAACCTATGGAATCAAATTCTTATATGGAAATGTTGAAGGACTAGAATTCACATAATCACAACGTTTAAGTGAGAACATGGGACTGTGATGAGGCAGTGATTCCATGCCCAGGCTCTGGGGACAGACTGCGTCGCTTCCTATCTCTTGACTGTACGACTTGAAAAACAAATGCCATCACACAAGTCACTTTCTTTCCTTGAGCCTCAGCTTCACCGTCTATAAAATGGTGATAATATTAACATTAACAATGTTGGGAGGATTAAAAAGTACCTGGCTGGTTGGGCGTGGTGGCTCAAGCCTGTAATCCCAGCACTTTGGGAGGCTGAGGTGAGAAGCTCGCTTGAGCTCAGGAGTTCCAGACCAGTCTGCGCAACATAATGAGACTCTGTCTCTACAAAAAATACAAAAATTAGCCAGGTGTGGTGGTTCCAGCTACTCAGGAGGCTGAGGTGGGAGGATCGCTTCAGCCTAGGAGGTTGAGGCTGCAATGACCTGTGATCGCATCACTGCACTCCAGTCTGAGCAACAGAGGGTAACCCTGCCTCATAGCAAACAAACAAAAAGAAACAAAAAAGAAAAAAGTACCTGGCTACAGTAAATGCTGAAGGCCCTTTGTTATTATTTCAGATGGTCAAGAGTAAATGTTTTTCAAGGATCTTTTTTGTAGACAACTGTATAGTCACAGTTTAGAGCCATAAATTATCTGCCTGGCAAGATACTTTTTAAAATTAAAATGTAAAGAACCTGAGGGGATTCACTCCCAAATGTTTACGGACAAATTGAAAGGGCATTTACACAGATATTACCTTCTACATTTATGTGAGAAAGTGCTTTAAGATACTGTACATGTGAAATATGTAGTTATAATGGCTACTACTATGTTCTCTTTTATATTTGCTTAATTATGTAAGTATTATGTTCTTTTTATCACTACTTTGTATTCCTGCACGGGAGCTTTGTGCCTACCCATTGAATGTAGTAGGCCCTAAATATTGCCTGTTAACTAATTATGGTGTCATATACCATGTTAAAATTAAAATATTACAATTACTGAAGTAGGTTTAAGAGAGAAACCTGGGCATAATATTCTTAGAAAAACTTTATGTGCCAGAAGTTGAATATATGAATGGTAGTTTGATGCATGATTACTTTTTAATTATAAAAGTCATCTTTAATTGCAAAAAATTCATAATAGTGTTCTTTTAGATAGGAAATTTCCTGTGTTGTTAAGAATATGATTCAAATTACTGAGAATTTATAGATACATATTTCCTGTACATACTATTCCTATATATACCAACAACACTATACAAAAGTATTAGTCCCATTTTCTTTTCTTTTCTTTTCTTTTCCTTTTTTTTTTTTTTTTTTTGAGACAAGGGCTCTGTCACCCAGGCTGGGGTGCAATGGCATGATCACAGCACACTGCAGCCTCAACTTTTCAGGCTCAAGCAATCCTCCTACCTCGACCTCTCAGGCTCAAGGGATCCTCCCACCTCAGCCTCTCGAGTTGCTGGGACTACAGGTCCTCACCACCAGGCCTGGCTAATTTTTTGTTTTTTTTGTAGAGATGAGGTCTCACCACGTTGCCTAAAGCTGTTCTCAAACTCCTGGGCTCAAGCAATCCTCCTGCCTCTGCCTCCCAAAGTGCTGGGATTAAAGGCGTGAGCCAACACGCCCGGCCAGCCTCATTTTCTTGATGGAGAAACTGAGAAGGAGGGTGATCATGTGCTTACTTCAAAATCACAATTAGATAATGGCAAATTTGTGATTGTAATTTTATAAAGATGCCTTATCTTTGGGGTGATACTTTTACTTCTTTTTGGCAGTAGAGTTGTTTTATATCCAAAACCAAACCAAACCCAGAGAGTCCAAATATAAAAGATAGAATTTTTAAAAATTTTAAAATTTGTGGGGGCTGGGCGTGGTGGCTCACGCCTGTAATCCCAGCACTTTTGGAGGCCGAGTGGAGCGGATCACCTGAGATCAGGAGTTCCAGACCAGCCTGGCCAACATGGTGAAATCCCGTCTCTACTAAAAAATACAAAAATTAGCCAGGCGTGGTGGCCTGGCGCCTGTAATCCCAACTACTTGGGAGGCTGAGACAGGGAGAATCACTTGAACCCAGGAGGCAGAGGTTGCAGTGAGCCGAGATAGTGCCACTGCACTCCAGCCTGGGTGACAGAGTGAGACTCCATCTCAAGAAAAAAAAAAAAAAAGGCATTTTAAAATTTGTGTGTAAGAGGCTGTTTACTCAGGGTGGAATGTGGTGACACGATCTCGGCTCACTGCAACCTCCACCTCCCAGGTTCAAGTGATTTTCATGCCTCAGCCTGGGATTACAGGTGCGTACACGGCCAGCTAAATTTTTTTGTATTTTTGGTAGAGACAGGGTTTTACCATGCTGGCCAGGCTGGTCTTGAACTCCTAACGTCAAGTGATCTGCTGGCCTTAGCCTCCCAAAATGCTGGGATTACAGGCATGAGTCACTGTGCCCAGCCAAGGGTATTTTTCATTTGTTAAATTTCTTAAATTTTACTATCACATGGCAGATTAAGTTTAAAACAATTTTCTTAAATTTATGCTCAAACAGATTTAGAAAGTGAACTTCTTGCTGGGTGTGGTGTCCTAGCACTTTGGGAGGCTGAGGTAGGTGGATCACCTGAGCCTTGGAGTTTGAGACCAACCTGGACAACATAATGAGACCCCACCTCTAATAAAGTCAAATAAAATTAAATAAAACAAAATAAAATAAAATGAAAGTTCCCAAACATAAACTTACAGTCATTATAGTGGTGTGTGAATGCTAGTCTTTTCCTCCTAATTTGAAACTATATTAGTAATTTGCAAATACTAGTTATATAGTAACAGTATGGTCTGTTATTACTGTGTTATATTGCACATGAATACATGTACAATATGCACCTTCTGGTGGTATGTCAAATAGTAGTATACAAAAATAACATAGGTCTTTTTGTAAAACAAATGACAAAGTGCCTGTCCTGAAACAAAGGCTCTGAAACAGACTGACAGAGTCAAACATTAGCTTCAGTTTTAGGTGTGACCTTCTGCTTTTATTTGGTTAACAGTCATTTCAGTTGCAACTAGGAAACAGTATCTGCTACCACAGAAAAAAACAGATTCTGATTATGTTGATGTCATGTTCATTGACCAGTTATCTCAAGGCAATAATTATAGTAGAATAGCATTCGCCCAGGAATACTCTCAACATTGAAAAAGTCATGAGTTAAAATACTTTCTTCTATAAATGTTTTTTTTTTTTTTTGAGACGGAGTCTCGCTCTGTCACCCAGGCTGGAGTGTAGTGGCGCAATCTCGGCTCACTGCAAGCTCCGCCTCCCGGGTTCACGCCATTCTCCTGCCTCAGCCTCTCCGAGTAGCTGGGACTACAGGCGCCCACCAACACGCCCGGCTAATTTTTTGTATTTTTTAGTAGAGACGGGGTTTCACCGTGGTCTCGATCTCCTGACCTCGTGATCCGCCCGCCTCGGCCTCCCAAAGTGCTGGGATTACAAGCATGAGCCACCGCGCCCGGCCTCTTCTATAAATGTTTAAGTTGAATGTGGGGTATTTTGGAAGCTAAAAATATTTTCAAAATCAACTATATTTATGACAATATGACCATAGTAGGCTGTTTATGAGAAAATATAAAAAAGGAAGTGAGTTTTCTGGTGGGGGATCACTTAAAGACAAAACGCATTAAATCCAACTTTAATCCAGAAAAATACATGTTCTTTTTATTCATTGCATTGTTTCAATGTTGTTGTACCTTTCTAGCTCTGGTGATAATTGTTTTTTTTTTTCCCCTTTTCTTTTCTTCCTTTTTTGGGTACGTAGTGAAAAACAAAAAAAGGTAGCTTAAAAAACAGGGCCTTCTGCAAACATGGCTAAGGTTAAACTCTAATACACAATGGCTTGTTTACTTTAAAAATTTGGGAAAGTAAGCACCATGAGTTCATTGATATGAGTAGGAACCTGCGTCATCTTGTGGTATTTGTGAATATTGTGGGCCCTTTTATCAATTTCATTTGTTTCTAAGTCTTTTCAAAGAACTCTGTTAGAAATGAGACCATCTGAGACAGGTCCTTTAACACAGAAAAAGTAAAATTCACCTTCTATTATGAAGTGATTTTAGATATTAAAGGCTCCTTCCACTTCTTTATGCATTGTTTGAAATGTCTTAGAAAAGTTAAAACAATAGTGTTTATACCTTATTTTATTAGCTACACTTGAAGCATTTCAAAGGCAGTGATGCTTATTTTATCTCCAGTGGCTGGCACTGAATGAATGTTTGAATAAAAGAATGAACGGATAGAAGAATGAATGAATGTGTACTGTCTTTTGTAAGAAACATGGTAGGACAAAGCTACAAAAAGAGTTTTCCTTTTATATCTAACATCCACCAAATTGCTTTGGACATTTTTTTCATGTATCTATTTACATAAGTTTTGTGGGAGAGCCATGCATGGGGGTGTATGCCTGAAATCCCAGCTACTGGGGAGGTAGAGGTGGGAGGATTGCTTGAGCCTAGGAGTTCCAGACTGCACTGAGCTATGATTGTGCCACTGCACTCCAGCCTGGGCAACAGAGCAAGACCCTGTCTCAAAAAAAAAAATTAATAATAAAAATAATTAAAAAAAATTTTTGTGGTTTACCTGCATATAGAACTGGGTACAAATAGTCATACCCAGGTACTATGTACTATCTGGTGGTATTTCCGCATGGCCAAAAGGAGGCCATCAAAGAATGAATAGGCCAGCTTTGGTACAGGAGCTGGCATTTCTTTCTTCTTTCTTTCTTTTTTTTTTTTTTTTTGAGAGAGTTTCACTCTTGTTGCTAAGGCTGGTGTGCAATAGTGTAATGGCACTATCTCGGCTCACTGCAGCCTCCGCCTCCCGGGTTCAAGCAATTCTCCTGCCTCAGCCTCCCGAGTAGCTGGGATTACAGGCATGCGCCACCATGCCCAGCTAATTTTGTATTTTTAGTAGAGACAGGGTTTCACCACGTTGGTCAGGCTGGTCTCAAACTCCCAACCTCAGGTGATCCACCCGCCTCGGCCTCTCAAAGTGCTGGGATTACAGGCCTGAGCCACTGCGCCTGGCCAGGAGCTGGCATTTCTAACACATGCCCAGGCATCACGAATGTCACATGGAAAAGCCACACCAACCCCTAATGGATTATATTGAATGCCAATGTTAATATCCCTGGAGCCGTCTTGGTAAAATAGGTACTGGCCAGGGAGCTATAAAATTTCCATCACTGTTTTTTTTTTTTTTTTCTTTTTTCTTTTGGCCTTAACTGATACGCTTAGCTTCTGCTATTCTGTCTCAGGAATTTGGTAGAGATTTTATGCCACAAGGAAATAGGCACATAAATGGGGCCTGCCCATGAAGGCAGTTTTTAATCACTCTTTTATTTGAAGGTATTTTGAGAGGCTGCTTATTACAGTGCTTGAGCTCGAGCTTGTGCATGCCAGAGCTCAACTGCCTTAGTTCAATACCATTTATTAACTGTGTGACTTCAAGTGGGTGACTTACTCTTCCAAGCTTCAGTTCACTCAACTGGAAAATGGGAATAGGCCGGGTGTGGTGGCTCACGCCTGTAATCCCAGCTACTTGGGAGGCTGAGGCAGGAGAATTGCTTGAACCAGGAAGGTGAAGGTTGCAGTAAGCTGAGATTGTGCCACTGCACTCCAGAGAGGCTGAGGTGGGTGGATCACCTGAGGTCAGGAGTCCAAGATCAGCCTGGCCCACATAGCAAAACCCCATCTCTACTAAAAATACAAAAGTTAGTCAGGCATGGTGGCAGGCACCTGTAGTCCCAGCTACTCGGGTGGCTGAGGCAGGAGAATCTCTTGAACCCTGGAGGCAGGTGTTGCAGTGAGCCAAGATTGCACCACTGCACTCCAGCCTGGGTGGCAGAGTAAGACTCTGTCTCAAAAAAAAAAAAAAAAAAGATACTTATTAAAAGAAGAAGGAAGAGAAGGAAAACCAGTTTTCCCAGTCTCTATAATTAAACTAGGCAGTTAGAGACAATTGGAAATTCTTACAAATTTAAATAGAAAGCACAACTATATTAATTAAACTCAAGAAATATGCACTTAAGAATAGAAATGAACAGAAAATACATATCTAGAGTTTCACTGAACCTAGAGTATTTAAAATGAAAAATTCAGGTGTCAGGAAATTTATGATTTCCCAGGTCTACTAAACTCCTGGAACAATTGTTGGCATTTAATTGCTATCCATGTCTCGCGTACTCTGTACTTCCACTGAGTGCACTTGGAGTTAATATTTCAATTAAAAAACTAATACATCAGTAAAAACGCCCAGATTTGAGCTAATCATTTATTCCCAGGCTCACAGGGAAATACTGGATATTCTTCGAGTTAATAAAGTGTGAAATGACTTTAATGCTTCAAGGGAAATATAGTATACCAGTCTTGCAAATTGTTTTTTTAGAAAGCATGGTCTGTCTTATCCCATCCTACATCAGAAAATTTAATTGGCTTAGTTATTTCCTCTTTCCCAAATCCCTTTTTATGGCAAAGAGAAAATGAGGACCTACAGCAGCCCACATTGCTGAGGACCTAAGCCAGTCCCCGTGAAAACCAAAACTGGGATAGGCTGGATTTCAGTTTGTTTCTCATAGGTTCCGAAGTCAGAGTTTTAAAAGATTTAACAGGCTGGGCGCAGTGGCTCATGTCTGTAATCTCAGCACTTTGGGAGGCTGAGATGGGTGGATCACCTGAGGTCAGGAGTTCGAGACCAGCATGGCCAACATGGAGAAACCCCACCTCTACTAAAAAAATATATATACAAAAATTAGTCAGGCATGGTGGCAGGCGCCTGTAATCCCAACTACTCGAGAGGCTGAGGTAGGACAATCGCTTGAACCTGGGAGGCGGAGGTTGCAGTGAGCCAAGATCGCACCATTGCACTCCAGCCTGGGCAACAAGAGTGAAACACCATCTCAAAAAAAAAAAAGATTTAACATTAATTTATTTGGAATTTGGACAGCCAACTGCCAATGTCAAGCATTCCAATGATGAGAGCCTAATAGAGAGTCTTGTTCATGTGGGGAGACCCCTGAGACCCTGAGCTGCATTAGCATGGCAGTACTGTCATCTCCAAGACCGTCAGAGAGCAGTTTGTCCAGTGCAGATATTTGAAGCTAGGCAAGGCAGCTTACACAGCCTGGGGATTCTTTGTACTTTTCAGTATTCTCCAAGGGAAGTCTAGACAGACTTCACATTTTGTTAAGTACAGCTAGGTTCTGTCCACAAAAAACAGAACTAGGACAACTGTTTTGGAAACATAGTTAGCACATAATTGTAGCTAATTTATTTTCTCTGAAGCAGCATGAAAGGAAATTTGTTTTTGTACAAAAGATGTTTTTATCTTCTATAGCCCACAATTCCCAACAACAGAGTGTCCCCTCTCCTTCCCTCTGCTGCAAATATGTGTACCTACATAACACCCACATGCACGTTTTTTTCCTAGCCGAAGCCACTATCTACCCCCGCTGTTCTCTTTTTGGGGATTTCTTCAAGCATAGTTACAACAAAACACTTGCTGAGCCCAACTGCCGCCTCACTGCCGTATCCTAGTTACATGAGCCATCAGTTCCCCAAACGCTTTCTTTCACCTGTCTATTGGGAAACCACCTGAGCCTATACGAGGAAGAAAAATCATTCAGAACAAATGTTGGCTTGAATACTTGTGTCGTTTTCTTAACTGCTTGACACAGGCTTTCACCGAGATTTGGTGGGAATCAAAAGTACATCTTTAAAAGAATCCTGGCCTTTACCTTACACTATATACAAAAATAAACTCAAATAGATCAAAGAGCTAAAACTATAAAACTTAGAAGAAAATACAGGGGCAAAGTTTCATTTTATTGGATTTGGCAATGATTTTTTGGACAACCCCAAAAGCACAGCAACAAAAGAAAATATAGATAAAGTAAACTTAATCAAAATTAATAACTTTTGTGCACCAAAGGACACTGTCAAGAGAGTGAAAAGGCAACCCACGGTGTAGGAGAAAATATGTGCAAATCATGTCTGATAAGGAATTGATATTCAGAACATATAAAGAACTACAACTTAATAACAAAAAGCAAACAAGCTAATTTAAAAATGGTCAAAAAAGTTGAATAGATATTTTTCCAAAGAAGATATACATTATACATCCGCAAAGACATACATTATACATCTGCATTACACATCTGCAAAGACCCTTGACAAAATAAAGAAAGAAGACACACGGATACCCCTTAAGGACATGAGAAGATGCTCAACATCATTCATCATTAGGGAAATGCAAATCAAAGCCACAATGATATACCGCTTCACACTCACTGTGATGGCAATTATCAGAAAAACAAAACCACAAGTGTTGGTGAGAATGCGGAGAAACTGGAACCCTTGTGCATTGCTGGTGGGAATGTACAACGGTGCAGCTTCTGTGGGAAAAAGTATGGTGGTGCTTCAAAAATATAATCATAATAAATGGAAGCACCACATGAGCCAGCAGTTTCTCCTGATGCACAGTGCAAGAAATGAACATAAGCGGTAATAATAAATATTCAGTGAATGAATGTAGGCCTCACATATCTTTTTCCCATAGAGAGATTGAGGTTGATAAGTAATAACAGATCTGGTGACACTGTCTTCTACTTTAGAGACTTGACATTGGCTAGAGGTGGGGTAGGTAAAGGGGAGGGAATAGGCTTTTATTAGGTTGGTGCAAAAGTGATTGCAGTTTTTGTCATTACATTTAATGGCAAAAACTGCAATTACTTTTGCACCAACCTAAATATTTTTTGAGTCTCTATAAAAATATTTCTGGTTTTAAATCTTCCTAAATTGGTAGTACACAGTTTTTACATGTGCCCTGTGAAATGCACATTGTCATATATGATAAGTGGGGATAAGTGGGAAGGTGGGTAAAATTTGCTGTTTCTGAAAGAGTTGGACAATATCAAGAGCTTTACAGTGTTCATTAGTCAATTCTCATTAGCCCAATGATTCCATTTATATACATGTATAATCAAATACCCAAGCAAAGATTTACATTCAAATCTGTTTACTGCAGTGCTATTTATAACACAATGCAATGAACATAATAGTATATATTTACATGTAATGTAATAAGCACAAATATTCAATGGTATAAAAATGGTCAATACATTGTGGCATAGCCACAGCTTAGAGTACCTGTTTAATGTTCTCAGCTATTTTAACTTTGCTAAATAATATTTAAAGATATGTGGTAGTCCTCCTTCATCTGAGGAGCACCTGTTCCAAGACCCCCAGTGGATGCCTGAAACCTCTGATAGTACTAAATCCTATATATACTGTTTTTTCCTATACATATTTACATATGTAATACATACCTATGATTAAGTTTAATTTATAAATTAGGCACAGTAGGAGATTAACAACAACAATAATGAAATGTAACAATTATAACAATACTCTAATAATAAAGTTATGTAAGTGCGGTCTCTCTCTCTCTCTCAAAATATCATACCGTATGTCTCTATTTTTGGAATACATTTGACCACAGGTAACTGACACCGAGAAAAGTGAAACTGCAGATGGGGGCTGACTACTGTATATGAAAATTAAACAACCAGCCGGGCGCGGTGGCTCACGGCTGTAATCCCAGCACTTTGGGAGGCTGAGGCGGGCGGATCACGAGGTCAGGAGATCGAGACCACGGTGAAACCCCGTCTCTACTACAAATACAAAAAAAAATTAGCCGGGTGCAGTGGCAGGCGCCTGTAGTCCCAGCTACTCGGGAGGCTGAGGCAGGAGAATGGCGTGAACCCAGGAGGCAGAGCTTGCAGTGAGCTGAGATCGCGCCACTGCACTCCAGCCTGGGCAACAGAGTGAGACTCTGTCTCAAAAACAAAAAAGAAAATTAAACAACCAAATAAAATCAGAGTAAATACACCATGTTAATTCTGGTTATATTTGGATTGTGGGCTTATGGGTAGACTTTGTTACATTTTTCTATAATTTCCAGATTTCCTTCCATTAGTATACTTTTATAAGAAGAAAAAAATTACAGTTAAAAAAATTTAGCTCTCTGAGTCCCTGAATTCAATGGACTAAATCCAAAACCCAGCCTAGGGGACATGAAGACAAAGTACCTATTTTCTCTCGCAGGGATTGTTGGGCACATCGGTGTCGCCAGCAGCCCCTCCCTGACACACCGATATCTACTGCCTCCACCTTCTGGAGCTATGTGAGGGCTGGGGTCCAAGGTCAGGGTGAGGCTAGTCTTTCTCTTATCTTCCCTTCGTAGCACACACAAGATTATTGTCCATAGAATAATCTCACTCACTAGATCCATAGAAAGATCTCGACTCAGCAGGGCACGGTGGCTCACGCCTGTAATCCTAGCATTTGGGAGGCCGAGGGAGGCAGACTGCCTGAGCTCAGGAGTTCAAGACCAGCCTGGGCAACACAGTGAAACCCCATCTCTACTAAAAATACAAAAAAATTAGCTGGGCATGAAAATTAGCTGGGTGTGGTGGCGTGCACCTATAATCCCACCTACTCAGGAGGCTGAAGCAGGAGAATTGCTTGAACCTGGGAGGCGGAGGTTGCAGTGAGCCGAGATCATGCCACTGCACTCTAGCCTGGGCGACAGAGCAAGACTGTCTCCAAAAAAAAAAAAAAAAAAAAGAGAGAGATCTTGGCTCACTGCAATTTCTGCCTCCTGGGCTCAGTCCTACTTGGAGAAGATTAAATGGTTGTCAAAGTGCTTTTACATATGTTGTGGTTCTTTGGACCATCATGAATTGGGATGACAGTTATTTTTACCTTATATGACAGGTGAGGAAACAGAAACTTAGAGAAGGTATGAGGATTGATCAAAAACGCAAGATACTGTCACACTGAATCCTAGTCTAGTTTGTACCAAGAACCCTTCCTTGTGTCACACAATCAAAATACAGTCTGACTGAAACATAGTTGACTGGCTGGGTGCTGTGGCTCATGTCTGTAATCCCAGCACTTTGGGAGGCTGAGGTGGGTGAATCTCTTGAGGCCAGCAGTTTGAGAACCAGCCTGGCCAACATGGTAAAACCCCGTCTCTAATAAAAATATAAAAATTAGCCAGATGTGGTGGTACACACCTGTAATCCCAACTACTGGGGAGGCTGAGTCACGAGAATTGCTTAACCTGGGAGGTGGAGGCTGCAGTGAGCCGAGATCACGCCGCTGCACTCCACCCTGAGTAACAGAGTGAGACTCTGTCTCAAAAAAAAAAAAAAAGAAAGAAAAAAGAAATAGAGTTGACCTCTTTTTTGGGAGGTTAAGAGGCAGATTTATAAGCAACACATAGTTATATCTTGTCTCTTAAGTCACAAAGATGTAAAGTGTATAAAGACATAAAGGTTTATATTGAGGGTTCCAAATGACTTGTCACGTTCTATATTCCACTAACGTTGCCACATAAACACACAACAGGTACACATTGTCTAAATAGCAGGTATCTTGGTTGATCGGAATGAAAACTTATGTTCTTGCTTAAGTGGAAAGGAAAAGGACCAGAGGAAGTATACTCACCAAAACCACTAATTTGATTTGTCTGGTCCTTTATAAGATGCAGAACGAGAGTATATAGGCAAATTCAGGCAGCTTCCTTGGGATTCCTCTGTTCAATTTTTGCAGTGCCCTTTGAGGCAAATCCTAAGGGTTAAAAAAGAAATGGTGAGAAATATTTTCTATTTCAACATGATTTTCATATGTGCATTAGAAATGGGGGGGACAGATCCTCTTGTGTAGTTCCTAAGCATAATGGTTAGAAATTGGGGGGCCATTTTCTTCAAAAAATGAAATACCATTACTCTAATTATCATGTTCTCTACAAACCAAGAAGTGCAACTCCTTATCTGATTCTTAAAGAAACAAGGAAGAGTAATAATAAGAAAATGACCAATTTCTTCCTTTGTGTTTTTCTCTCTGCCTTCTTCAGAGTGTGCATGACTTCAAGATGCACATAATGTTTAAGAAGGAATACAGATGTAGCCTATATTTTACAGGTATAGACTCACAAAAAGAGGTAGTATCCTTTACAGAAATAATCATATCTAGCTCATGGACTTCCCAGCCAATTTGGGAGCTTATGCTACACATCACTAATAGATCTTCAAACTCTTCCTGCAGGGTCCAGAGAGGGTTCCCAAAACCACTGAAGCAAGTACTCCAGCTATCCACTACCAACCAGAGCTGGTATGAAAGAGACTTACTATCCTGCCCTAAAATGTAGAATTAAGACTCTTCTTTTTTTTTTGAGATGTTGTTTTGCTCTCTCGCCCAGGCTGGAGTGCAGTCGCGTAGTCTCGGCTCACTGCAAACGCCACCTCCCAGGTTCAAGCGATTCTCCTGCCTCAGCCTCCTGAGTAGCTGAGATTACAGGTGCCAACCACCACGCCTGGTTAATTTTTGTATTTTTTAGTAGAGCTGGGGTTTCATCATGTTGGCCAGGCTGGTCTCAAACTCCTGACCTCAAGTGATCCACCCGACTCAGCCTCCCAAAGTGCCGGGATTCCAAGTTTGAGCCACAGTACTCGGCAGAGTCAAGACTCTTTTGAGGATGTTCTTTGCATGGAGAGGCCTATGAAGAATATGATTTGGGGGATTAGAATAATCTTTAATAAGTAATGATATAGGAAATATTCACATGAAAAGAATTTAGCCGGGCGCGGTGGCTCACGCCTGTAATCCCAGCACTTTGGGAGGCCGAGGCGGGCGGATCACGAGGTCAGGAGATCGAGACCATCCTGGCTAACACGGTGAAACCCTGTCTCTACTAAAAATACAAAAAATTAGCCGGGCGAGGTGGCGGGCGCCTGTAGTCCCAGCTACTCGGGAGGCTGAGGCAGGAGAATGGCGTGAACCCCCTGGGGCGGAGGCTGCAGTGAGCCGAGATCGCGCCACTGCACTCCAGCCTGGGCGACAGCAAGACTCTGTCTAAAAAAAAAAAAAAAAAGAAAAGAATTTAAAGGTCAAGATAAAGATATTTCAGAGGAGGAATTAAAATATATCTTAAGCACAAAACTTTTATTTTTATTTCAATGTGTGGAAATGTAATTTGCCTGATTTTCCAAACTACAGAGAGCCCCTATCAAGCCAACTGAAGCTCCAAATAACTTATACAAGATTCAATATGGCACAGTGGTTTCAACACCAGACTGGGAACCAGAAGGCTAGTTTTAAGGCTACCTCTGTCATGCCCGGTTCATTTCACCTGTCTGAGCCAAAGTTTACTCCCATGGAAAAAAAAATAATAAAGGAGGCCAGGAGTGGTGGCTCATGCCTGTAATCCCAGCACTTTGGGAGGTCAAGGTGGGTGGATCACTTGAGATCAAGAGTTCAAGACCAGCCTGGCCAACATGGTGAAACCCTGTTACTACTAAAAATACAAAAAATTAGCTGGGTGCAGTGGTGGGCGCCTGTAATCCCAGCTACTCAGGAAGCTGAGGCTGCAGTGAGCTGAGATTGTGCCATTGCACTCCAGCCTGGGCAACAGAGCAAGACTCTGTCTCAAAAAAGTTAAATAAATAAAAATAAGAATAAATAAGAATAATAAAGGAGTTGGATTACCAATAGTTCTCAACATTAAAAAAAAAACATTGTGTTTGTTTTTTCTTTGTGGTTTAGTTGTAGCACACTTTTTTCCACCAAAAATCTAACTAGTTGCAGAAACAACACCAATAAAACAGGAGCTGGTTGAAGTATGGGTAGAGGATGTTGTTGGGAGGTGCCCCCACTTCCATCATTCATTGTGTCCCTGTGGAGACACCAAAAGACCTTTAGGACTCCATAGAGCACAGCTGGAAACCTTCTGGATTAAATGGCCTTTAATACCACTTATAGCTCAAAATTATTCTACCATAACTATCTTTATATTGGAATGACTGGGTGCTCAGTGAGATCCATAACGTTATCGGAACACGGCAATAATACTTCACCATGATCTAGTTTTAATCTTGTTAACAATGATCTCCTGAAAGAACAAAAGCCACACCCTCAAATAAATTATAGAGCAATAGCTGTTAAACGATTTGTGTTTTAATACACATAATCTTTACCCAACTCCGTGAAAAGATAATTCCCGAAATGCTGCATCCTGGATAATACCTAGTAATCAAGATCACAGTGGTTGATAAAAACTATGAAAATGAATGTACAAAGTACAAGAAGGTGTGTCTTGAAATTAATTGTACACAGTCTGGACAATAAAATAAAATTTAGACTCCTGCATCTCTCATCTACTAAGTAAATCCAGACAAGTATATTCAACTTTCCTGAGCCTCAGTTTCCACCTCTATAAAGCAGAAATCATTCCTGGCAGGACTGTTGTGGAGAACAGAGAAAATATTTATAAAGCACCATTCTTGACATATACTATTTGTGCAGAATTTTGAGTTTTCACTCTTTCTATAATGGTAAAATGTCTCCCTTTAAAATGTAATATCAAGGTAATGAACATGTAAACTCTAAGAATTGAAAGCAAATTATTAATATATAAGTGAAACACAGGATTCACATAGTTTTGTGCTACATCATAAAAAGGGAAAGAAGGATCACAGATGTGCCTTTCACGGCTATTCAAGTAACACAGGACATTTCCCCAAAATAAAACACTTAGGGTCAATATTTGTTTCCAGAAAAATCTGACTTTCCAGAATAACTCCAAACACAATCCATTCCATAATTTTTTTTTTTTTTTTTTTTGAGATGCCGTCTCACTCCATCCCCCAGGCTGGAGTGCAGTAGCATGATCTCGGCTTACTGCAACCTCCGTCTCCTGGGTTCAAGCGATTCTCCTGCCTCAGCCTCCTGAGTAGCTGGGACTACAGGTATGCGTCACCATGCCTGGCTAATTTTGGGAGGCCAAGGCCAGCAGATCAAATGAAATAGATTGTGTTTGGAGTTATTCTGGAAAGTCAGATTTTTCTGGAAACAAACATTGACCCTAAGTGTTTTATTTTGGGGAAATGTCCTGTGTTACTTGAATAGCCATGAAAGGCAAATCTGTTATCCTTCTTTCCCTTTTTATGATGTAGCACAAAACTACGTGAGACATTTTGTATTTTTAGTAGAGATGGGGTTTTGCCACGTTGGCCAGGCTGGTCTCCAACTCTTAACCTCAAGCGATCTGCTGGCCTCAGCCTCCCAAAGTGCTGGGGTTACAGACGTGAGCCACCATATGCGGCCAGAATGTTTAATATTGTTATGTTTGTCATAAAAATCTTCAAGCAAAACCTATATGTTATGTTTGTCCTGTGGCTTCACATTCCTCCTGACACAATATTGGATACTCCAGAGGACCAGTTTGAGAAGGTTAGTTCTAGTCCAAACCTTTGATTTTACTATGGAGGAAACTGTCTTACCAAAGGTCACACAATAGGTAGGAAACATAGTAATAAGATTTGTGGGGCAGTTTCTGGAGAAATGGGGTGGTTTCCAGACATTAATGGCATTAATTCATTCCAGCTCCCCCCGCCCCCCAGCCTGGTACCGTGAAATCGCATAGACATCACTCACCCCATCACGGAGCCTTTATAAAGACCAAATGGGGAAAAGTCTGTAGATTCCAGTAGGAGGAAAGCTATACTGACAGAACAACTGGTTTGTTTTAATGTTTTTGGGCATATGAATCTTATAGCTGCTCATGACTCCATCTTCAACACATGGGGGTACTTGAGGGCAAACGTTTATTGGATGCTTCTGGCATCATCTTAGTTTGCCTACCTTGATTTTTTTGCCCTCTCTTCTATTTGTGTCTTGACATGTCATATGTAGTTTTGAAAGCTGTTTCAAGTCCATTTTTGGAATGAAGCATAGCATACATAAAACACTTGAAATTAATACATTTATTTTTTGGAAAAAGATGCTCCGGTCTAATATCAAGTCATGTCCTGTTCTACTTCTCTCAGTCATAAAGCTAAGCTAAAAATAACTTTCTCACCACAACCCTTCACCAAGGAATGAGAATTCCATTTCTTAAAAACAGATCCTTTCTTTTCTTTATTTTTTTAAGAGGCAGAGTCTTGCTCTGTTGCCTAGGCTGGAGTGCAGTGCTGTGATCTTGGCTCACTGCAACCTCTGCTTCCCGGGTTCAAGTGATTCTCCTGCCTCAGCCTCCCAAGTAGCTGGGATTACAAGTGCACACCACCACACCCAGCTAATTTTTGTATTTTTAGTAGAGGCAGGGTTTCAGCATGTTGGCCAGGGTGGTCCTGAACTCCTGACCTCAAATGATCCGCCTGCCTTGGCCTCCCAATGTGCTGGGATTGCAGGCGTGAGCCACCGCATCTCGCCAGAACCTTTCTTAAGATAAAACCAATTGCCCTCGCCCAAGGATGCTAGTACATGGGGTCCTAAAGCTGCCAGGAGACCACCAGGTTGAGGGTCAAATAACTAAGTTCTAGTTCTCGCTTTGCCACCTGCACAGTTTGACCATGGCATGCTACATAACTTTCTGAGCCTCAGGTTGTCACCCGTATACTGAAAGATCACCATTATAAGGATTACACAAGACATGACATTTGAAAGCATCTCATAAACTAACCATTAGCTCCTGCCTGGACTTCTACAGTAGACTCCCAGCTGGCTTCTCCCTATCCACTCAGGCCTGCTACAGTCAATCTAGGTCTCCTTACAGGCAAAGGGACCGTTTAAAAAATATACAATTTGGTCAGGCACGGTGGCTTACGCCTGTAATTCCAGCACTTTGGGAGGCCGAGGTGGACAGATCATCTGAGGTCAGGAGTTCGAGACCAGCCTGGCCAACCTGGTGAAACCTCATCTCTACTAAAAATACAAAATTAGCCGGGTGTGGTGGCACACACCTGTAATCCTAGCTACTCAGGAGGCTGAGACAGAATTGCTTGAATCTGGGAGGTGGAGGTTGCAGTAAACCGAGATCGTGCCAGGCACTCCAGCCTGGGTGACAAGAGCAAAACTCCACCTCAAAAAAAAAAAGAAGAAGGGGTGTATCATCCTTCTGCTTATACCCCTACACTCTCCTCCCATTGCCCTTAGACTAAGTTTGTATCCTTTGTAAGGTTTGTAAGGCCTATAAAGAGATTCCACATCCTCCTCCAGCCTCATCTTGTGTTACTTCCCCCTTACACATGCTGTTCCAATATTTCAGCCCTCACCAATTCCCCTCTCTAGCCAGCTTGCACTCATCCCGAACTTCATTCCTTCTAGAAAGCTATTCCTGCAGCCCCCTGTGATATGCTCCCCCAACATCATATAGTCCTTCATATAGCACTAGGCTGAACCATATGAAATTGTCATTTTGTAGGACAAAAACAGTAGACTGTTGGCAATTTTCTTTGGTTTAGCCTTACAGTAACTGCTGTAATGCTAGTTATCTTGAGTCAGTTTTAAACTCTACCAGAGAAGAATCTAGATCTGACTCATAACTAGAATCCTAGAGTTCCACACCCAATCCAAGCCAATAGTAGGCACTTAATTGTTTAATTAGTCTGAGATGTTACTACCTTTTTAATGCCAAGCATATACATTTTATATTGTCATTAACAGTTAAAAATCGTTTTTTGCCGGGTGCAGTGGCTCCTGCCTGTAATTTCAGCACCTTGGGAGGCCAAGGTGGGTGGATGACCTGAGGTCAGGAGTTTGAGACCAGCCTGACCAACACGGTGAAATCCCGTCTCTACTAAATATAAAAAATTGGCCAGGCATGGTGGCGCATGCCTGTAATCCCAGCTAAGGCAGGAGAATCACTTAAACCTGGGAGGCGGAGGTTGCAGTAAGCTGAGATCACGCCATTGCACTCCAGCCTGGGCAACAAGAGTGATGCTCCATCTCAAAAAAAAAAAAAAACAAAACATGTTTTTCTTCAAATGCTATTGATACATTCCATAGGACTAAAATGAAAAAAATGGAATGAAAAAGAATCACTTTCATATTTTCATTTCTGGCATTTCTGGAAAGCATGAATTCTAGTAAGTGTAACATATATATAAATAAGGATAGAATTTAGCCCACTGGTAAGGTATCATTTATGGATTTTTTTAACTCAAATGTTTTTCACTGCTTGGCAGAATAAAGGAGCTCTCAAAGGAAACCAGATAATTTGGATTTATCTCCTCTTACAGTTTTTGCCATGTGACAGCAAATCAGCTAAAGAAAAAAGACAGCATCTAAAAGAGTGCTAGACTTGAAATGGAGGAATTTTATAAGCTTCCCTATGACATTCAAAAGAAATGCATCCTGAAACATTCCCAAATCACCTTATCCTATGCCGCATCGAACTATGTCCCTCATGAAATGAACACAGCCAAGACCAAGTCTAAACCAAATTGAGATGGTGTATGTGGTAGGCTAGGTGAACTCACAACCTAAGTAACATAATAATATTAATAACAGTAATGACCATCAACATTCATTGAATGTTTATCATGCACTAGGTATGGCACTAAGCATTCCACATACATCGTCTTATTTAATCATTGCTACAACCTCATGAAGCAAGATCTATGATTCTACTCATTCTGGAGATGCCAGAACTGAGGTATAATGAGGCTGCCCATTTGTTAAGGTCCCTTAGCTGGAAGTGAAGAAGCTGGGGTTCAAACCCCAGGCCTTCTACGGAAGAATTCAATTGCTGCTGCATTCCAACTTGGAAGAGTAGAAAACTGAAATCTGTGCTATAACAAAAATGACAAATGATTCCATATGCATTATATATTATAGCTTCAGAGTCAACATGAGGAGTTAAAACTGAATGGCAAATTCATGAATTGTTAAGGCCCACCAGGTAGGAATTTTTTCAAGAACTCCAATATTCAGCTTTAAACAGTAAATGATATTCTCAACCTGGGTTAGAAATATAGATAGGAGTTCAACTTTTTGGGTGAAGAATAGAGAATATCAGATAGGCATAAATATCATGGGCTCTGAAATACCTGGTGTTCTGACTTGTTTCCTAGCTTCTTAAAAAACTATCACACTTTAGAAAGTTTTTGAGAACTCAGAGACCCCACAAAATGAGTAAACAAAACTGCAATTTCACTTTCTACTGCTTAGTTAATAATCTCCAATCAGACAGTTCTTTCTTGCTAACACCTAACAAAATTATCTACCTCTTTCAAATAGCAAAGAAAATGAACATACTAACATTCTTACAGTGGAAATATAATTTTACAAATCAACACAAATTTCTGAATCTTTACATATGATTCACAGATGGTGGTGATGAGATTATCATGCCCCTCCCCACTCCGTCTTTGTGCACTGACATTTGACCCTTTTTATAATATGCACCTTGTACCAGTGAAACCTAAGGCACCAGCTAGTTACTCATTAAACTCGGGTGCTGAGGGCTGACTTGTACAAATTACGCTGTTAACTGCCCAGCCTGGCCTCTGTGCAGAAGTGAAAAAAAGCAATCATCATAGCTGTGAAATTCTGTCATATCGGCAGAATTGAACTACAAATTGCAGCAATTCGTACCTGACCTCTGATCTGTGAAGTTAGTCTAAACCTTTGAACCTTAGCTTGGAACTGAGAAGCAGCACTGACTTATACAGGAGAAGGTGGCTAGCAAGCATTCTCCATTGTGAATAGTTAACACTGTGACTGTCAGTTGCCCCCCACACCCACCTCCCCCAGAGAGTCAACCAGAGCAAAAGACACAAATAACAAGGATCTTGAGAATGGCAGGCATCTTACAAAAATGCATTTGGAACAAATCTAACACAAGTATACAATTTCAGGATGCAAGTCTTTTCAAATGAATATGTCAAAATAAGAAAACGGAATCTGCAATAACTGAAATTCTTGGATATTTAATACTTTGTGATACGTACATTAAAAAATTCTCTTTACAAATTAGACCAAAGTAGAGTTTAAAATGAAACATTTAAATACATTTTTAGTCAAATGGTGCCATCTCTCATTTGTCACATTTTAAAAGAAACGTATTACCTAATCTCTGTTATAAAATACAAACCCATATTAAGCCACCTTTGGAAAAAAGCAATCAGGGAAAACCAGTTACACTTTTCTTTGAACCCAAACTTATCTTTTGACACTAGATATCAGATGTAGGCTAATAAATAAGTATAAGAATATGCATTTCTCACATATACATTTTGTTGCAACATTGATTCATCATAATGAGAAGGGAGAAGGGTTCATTAAGACAGAAGAGGATTTTCCTTTAAAAGATTAGCTTCTACTTCAAATGCTATTCAAATTGCTCTATTGCCAGACAGAGAGAAGTGACTAAAGATTCTACTTCTCTGGTCATTTGAGTTAATATTAAAACAAATTTTGAATAGCATATAAAATATAACTAAACTATTATTTATAATGAAAGTGAAACTAACGTTAACGCTTTAAAGCATATAACCTACACCTAAATAATTCCACTTCATAAATTTAACTATTGGTTTGAAAACAATGATAAGAGTCTTCTTATACAATAACTTTTCTCTGAGAGGAAATGTAATCATTGTCAACCTTTATATGCTAATTATCACAAAGCTAATTCCATTAATTTTTCCTTATTTTAATTATCACATCTTAAAATTATAATTTCCTTCTCTAAACACTGATTCTGAAGTGGCTTTAAAAAACAAATATGGGCAACATTGCTGATAAATTCCTGCTTCTTACCCCATAGTTTAAATAACAGGGAACTATAAAACAACAACACTGTGAAGATCTAGATTTTTCAAGCATACAAAGTGAAAAGCTATTAGACAAATTGATTTTTTTAAAAGTGTTTTTAACTTAAGAATTTTGGTTTTACTGCTGGTAAGGCAGACTGTGCAGCAGTTGAAATTCTTACCAACTTCCAATTTTTTTTTTTGGGGAGGGGGTCTTCAATTAAAAAACAAACAATATGGATCATTTGTTTATCTGGCTTGATCTAAATTGCTTTAACCAAACACAATTATCTCTTCTTCTCTTCAATTAAAACAAATAAGGTTTCCCCTACCTTTCCAATCTTGATCTGGATGTGACAGGCTACCTGTAATGAAAGCTTTGCTTAAGCAACCTTCGCTCCCAATACCAGGAGCTGTGTAACTCTGTTATACATGGCACAGGGCTCCTCATTGGTCAACAAAATGAGCTTTGGCCACTTAATGCCTTGGGAGTCATTTGCTAAGGGCACCTGGAATGAGCTTGAGTGGGTGGTACAGAAAGAAGGGAGGTGTTAAAACTGCCACATAGATAATGCTCAACAGCAACCTGAAAAGGAATGGAAACCCTACTGTAACTGATGGATTTGGGGAAGGCTCAAGAAGACAAAAGCTTCATAGAAGAGGACAGTTAACAGAAATATTTTATTCAAACCCAAATAACGACCGCAAGGAAACAAATGATTTTTCAAAATCCACCATCCTAGAACCAGATAGATGCCCATTACGTTTGTACAGCTACATGCGGAGATAAAAAACAACAATGCCCACCTCGTCTAGGCTGTTGGGATTAAATAAATAAATAAATATATGTAAAGTGCTTAGAAAAGCTCCTGGCATATAGAAAGTACCCAAAAAGTGTTACTAGGATTTCTTAGAAGTGTTATATTTTTAGCAAGTGTTGTTTTTTCCCCTTCTCATTATATCTGGGGTAGGTAACTTGGGTTAAGTACTCTGTGTCTAAAAGACTGTCAACAATCATGTTTATGACGATCAGTCTGGGAGGAAAAACAATAGGAAAAAATTACACATGAACCAAACCCTCACCTTATTTTACTTTATCAGTTTGGAGCTAGAAATTGATTTACTCATAAGAAGTGGAGACAAGTAGAAGAGGCATAGAATGAAAGAGAAGCAGGCAGTACAGCAGGATTTATGGTAATAAAACCATCTGTACATAACAACGGATCAGGGGGACCTGAGGCACTTAAGCTGAGTAAATACACTCCTTTTCAAGCAGTTATGGGAGGGAACCTCATCGAAAGTCTCTCTGGAGGCTGAGTCTGTCAGTTCAGGCAATTGGGAGGTTAGAGGAAAAGGGAGCTGAAGCTGCCTGGAGGAGGTCCTGAAAGCAATGCGACTTCTGTGTCCTCTGCACTGGGATTAAAGTGAGCTCTGCGGCACATCAAGAGAGGAAGGAGAAACTAACTCCTACTAAAACAAAAATTTCAAAAAAATGTGGTCCCCAGTTTTCCCTGAGTCATCGTTTCATTGTCAACCTTATTCAGTTAAACCTTAGTAATTTGAAGGAGCCAGAGTTGGAAGTGAAAAGACCAGAATGGGCCGGGTGTGGTGGCTCATGCCTGTCATCCCAGAACTTTGGGAGGCGGAGGCGGGTGGATCACTTGAGGTCAGAAGTTCGAGACTCGGGTGTGGTGGTGGGCTCCTGTAATCCCAACTACTCGGGAGGCTGAGGCATGAGAATCGCTTGAACCTGGGAGGCAGAGGTTGCAGTGAGCCAAGATGGCGCCACTGCACTCCAGCCTGGGCAATACAGTGAGACTCCGTCTCAAAAGACAAGCAAACAAACAAAAACGGCCAGAATGACGACAAGAACATTTTCAATCTATTCATCTACCCATATATTTTTTAAAAAGACAGTTTTATTACTCCTAGATAAAATAATTAGCTATCAACAGTGACTATAAATTATCAACAAGTTAACATAGGGTCAAAATCCAAAACAAGTCTAAGATTATGTTAAATATTATATAAAACTAAATTGCTATGTTCTGACTGAAAGAACTCTGAAGCAATCCTTAGTTACTAAGGCAGTGTTTTCAAAAACTACTGATTTTAGACAAATTTAAATTCCTCTCGACTACAAATGGGACTTAGAAAGTCTGTTTTTCTGTAAGAGTAATTTAGTATATTATATAAGAAAAAGTTTTGGCATGTTTTAAGCATTAGAGAGTATTTTGAGCTTGAGGTTTGGTGTGAGTGTGTGCACGTGTGCTCCTATACCAAATGCTACCAAAAAATAACTTAGGCAAAAACATAGGAAATAAACCATCTCAGGATGATGAATTTTAAGACTAAGTGGGTAAGAAGAAGGCAATTTTTCACCGAATACCTGAAAAAAACAATTACAATTATGGGCTGCCCTAAACAAAAAATGAGCAAATTTTTCCTGCCTTGGCTTTGAACAAAGTTAATTTAAAAAATACATGCACATAAACACACTAGTTTTAACAAACTAAAAAAATATAGAAAAGTACACAGAAAAAGCAAGTCACCCCTTCTACTGATAGTAAAAGTGGCTCCTACTACACAGCCCTCTGTATAGGCACATGTGCATCACAGTAGAAAAGTCATGCCACATGAGCCATGTTAACTTCTTTTTTTTTTTTTTTTTTTCCTTGAGACAGAGTTTTGCTCTTATTGCCCAGGCTGGAGTGCAGTGGCATGATCTTGGCTCACCGCAACCTCCGCCTCCCAGGTTCAAGCGATTCTCCTGCCTCAGCCTCCCGTGTAGCTGGGATTACAGCCATGCGCCACCATGCCCAGATAATTTTGTATTTTTAATAGAGACGGGGTTTCACCATGTTGGTCAGGCTGGTCTTGAACTCCCAATCTCAGGTGACCCGCCTGCCTCAGCCTCCCAAAGTGCTCGGATTACAGGCATGAGCCACCACACCCGGCCACATTAACTTCTGTATAGTTCTGGCTTGCAACAAGCTTAAATCGTCCCTGGAGGAGTGATCCTTTGTCTTTTACAAAGCATCTTTGATTTAGAGTGGAGTGACAGCAGGCAGTTCTGAGGTCTGAGGCTGTGGAGAAAAGGAAAAAAAAGTACAGATGCAAAATAGAAGCCTGGGATGAGATAAGCTCTGAGGTAGATTTGGAAAAAGGAGTAAGAAACAGGACTCAGGTCCAGAAGAGGAAGAAATGGAGCATAGTAAGACATGATTATGTGGCCTGTTCTAGATAGGATCTATTAAGGCCACTGTGGCATCCTGGTAAGAGAGTTATTACTATTATTTATTACTTTATTATTTTTAGAGACAGGTCTTGCTATGTTACCCAGGCTGGTCTTGAACTGCTATGCTCAAGTGATCTTCCTGCCTTGGCCTCTCGAAATGCTGAGATTAGACATGAACCACCATGCCCAGCCTACTTTTTAGTTTAATTTATCTAAAAGCTAAGATACAGCCTATGCAAAGATGATGTGTGTATTTGCTTTTGTATATAGTAGTAGCATATCATTTTCCACAAGTATATTTGACACTATTTAGAATTTCCAGCCTTTGCTGAAATTGTTTATTGTATTAACACATGACTAAAGCATAAAAGAAATTGCACATATGTGTGCGCATAGACATTCAGATGGTAGCCTTCACCTGAAAAGGTGTCAAACACTGATAATGAAATCACATTACTGTGTTGGTGGTATCAGCGATAATAGTTGGCTAAGAAGCTAATTAACCAGTATTGAAAAACAGATGAAGTATAAAGCAGTATCCACAAGCCTATATGATTAAAGCACCATAGTATTTTCTTTCGGTTAATTTGTCTATTATCCTATTATAGCGTCAACAGTCACAGAGAAGGAAGAATTAAACAATGGACATTGTCATATCTGAAATGAGTGTTCCTTATCTGGACATTAGGAAGGATCTGTGGGCTGTCCTTTTAAAATTTAAAATGGTAGGCTGGATACAGTGGCTCATGCCTATAATCCCAGCACTTTTGGAGCCCAGGAGTTCAGGACCAGCCTGGGGAACATAGTGAGACCCCATCTCTACAAATAATAAAAAAATTAGCAGGGCATGGTGACATATGCCTGTGGTCCCAGCTACTCGGGAAAATTGCTTGTTTGAGCCTGGGAGGTTGAGGGTGCAGTGAGCCATGACTGCATCACTGCATTCCAGACTGGATGACAGAGTGAGATCCTGTCTCAAAAATAAATCAATCAATAAATATAAACAAAATGGTACCTTCTCAATTGGTACCCTTGGCTTATTTGCTTATTTTTATTTCGTGATAGAGTCTAGCTATGTTGCTCAGGCTGGTCTAGAACTCCTGGGCTCAAGTGATCCTCCTCCCTCAGCCTCCCGAGTAGCTGGGACTACAGCTGCACCATTGTGCCCAGAGGTACAACTGTTTTAAAGATTAAAATTATAAAGGTAACTAACATTTGTATATTTCATCCATTCAAAGTGCCTGACACGGGTATAGGTACTGGGGCTATAGGAGTGAGCAAAACAGACAAAATCCCTGCCCTCACAAACGCCATGGTCTCACGGAGGGGTCAGGCGTTAAATGAAAGAATCAGTAAAATACATAGTATGCTAGATTGTGAAAGAACTAAGGAGGAAAAAACAGCAGGGTAGGAGAATAGAAACGTGTGTGTGTTGGCTGGGCATGGTGGCTCATGTCTGTAATTCCAGCACCTTAGGAGGCTGAGGTGGGCGGATCACGAGGTCAGGAGATTGAGACCATTCTGGCTAACATGGTGAAACCCCATCTCTGCTTAAGAAAAATACAAAAAAATTAGCTGGGCGTGGTGGCGGGCACCTGTAGTCCCAGCTGCTTGGGAAGCTGAGGCAAGAGAATGGCGTGAACCCAGGAGGCAGAGCTCACTGTGAGCCGAGATCACACCACTGCACTCCAGCCTGGGCGACAGAGCAAGACTCTGTCTCAAAAAAAAAAAAAAAGAAAAAAAGAAAAAAAAAAGAAACGTGCGTGTTGGGTGGCGGTGGAGAGATTATGTCTGCATAATCTCTGAATTATATTATTACCATTTATTAGCAATAAAAATTAAGCATATTAATCCATTTGATTTTTCATGGGATATGCTATTAATATAAACTCATTTAAATCACGTCTTAGCCGGGTGTGGTGGTGCACACCTGTGGTCCCAGCTACTCAGGAGGCTGAGGTAGGGGGATCACGTGAGCCCAGGAGGTCAAGGCTGCAGTAAGCGGTGATTGCACCACTGCACTCCAGGCTGGGCAACAGAGCGAGACCCCCCATCTCAAAAAAAAAAAATTATATATTAAGTACTTCTTGCTTACATGCTAGTGGATATTCAGTGTGAAAAGAGGCAAGGCAGGCTGGGCACGGTGGCTCACACCTGTAATCCCAGCACTTTGAGAGGCCAAGGCGGGCAGATCACCTGAGGTCAGGAGTTCGAGACCAGCCTGGCCAATATGGTGAAACCCTGTCTGTACTAAAAATACAAAAATTAGCCAGGCATGATGGCTGGCACCCGTATTCCCAGCTACACAGGAGGCTGAGGCAAGAGAATCTCTTGAACCCGGGAGGCGGAGGTTGCAGTGAGCCGAGATCATGCCATTGCACTCCAACCTGGACAACAAGAGTGAAACTCCGTCTCAAAAAAAAAAAGAAAAAAGAAAATAGGCAAGGCAGCTGCCATCTCAAATAAAGTAGTAGGATCCTGGTACAGGAACTACAGAAAAAAAATCCAAGAGAAAACACAATGCTTTTGGATAATTATTTTGAAGCAAACCTGACTTCCCATGTCTTTCTCGAGTTTGCAGGAACTTCAGATAGTTTAAACTGGCTAGGCCGTGGGCTGCTCTGGGATCTCCACTCACCCTCACTCCGTCTTATTCCCATTCCCTCTACCCTCTTTAAATCACAGTCTCTGGGGCCACCCTGAGTGCTCACCTACCGGACCAAATCCCTATCCCTTAGAAAAGTTTGCTGACGGGGCGAGACTGACTGACTTAAAGAGGAAGACGAAAGGGATGAGAGTGGGTGGGGACCAACCTTTTTCAGGAGCATATAAATTTAAATTTATCACAAAAGCACAGTCAGTCTGTGTTCCCTACTTTCTTGTGTAATGGGCAGTCATGAAGCCCACAGACTTCAAGCACCCATGTGTGCTACATACCACACTGACAAGAGTACATGTGGGAGGCAGCCACTTCAATTCATCACCTCCACCTGTAATAAAGTAACTATAGCCAACTCCTATATACAGCCCTTGTCCTTCACCAGGCACTGTTCTAACTGTTTCACATATATTAACACATGCAACCCCTATACATAGGTTGAGGCAGGTACTAGTATCATCTCCTTTTTTTTTTTTGAAACAAAGTCTCACTCTTGTTGCCCAGGCTGGAGTGCAGTTCCGTGATCTCAGCTCACTGCTACCTCCACCTCCCAGGTTCAAGTGATTCTCCTGCCTCAGCCTCCTGAGTAGCTGGGATTACAGGTGTCCGCCACCATGCCTGGCTAATTTTTGTATTTTCAGTAGGAACAGGGTTTCACCACGTTGGTCAGGCTGGTCTCAAACTCCTGACCTCAGGTGATCCATCCGCCTCGGCCTCCCAAAGTGTTAGGATTACGGCTGTGAGCCATGGTGCCTAGCCTCATCTTCATTTTATAGATGAGAAAACAAGAAATAAAGTAATTGGTCCAAGACCAACAGCGAGCAAGTAAGTCGTGGAGTGAGGATTCAAACCCAGGCACTCTGGCTCTTAGAGATCACACTTTACCACCTCAAGCTAAGTAGATAATCTTCTTTCTTTCCTCCTAATTAGCTACCTCTCTATCTACCTACCCATGTTTCATCTTGCTGCTCTGTCAGCCTGCCAGGGACAGGAATTTCTGTAATAAACCAGAAAAACTTTGGAACTTTGAGATGGCATCTTTGGAGCTAAGTAGGAAACCATTTAATGTTCGATGAATGAAACCATAAGTTAAGAAAGCCACAAAATCTAATTTGAATCTAAAGAGAATTCTCTTTGCATTTTCTCTCTAAGCCCTTCCTCTACCCAAGGCAGCACTCTTCATTAATTCTTAGAAACCTGCTAGATTTTATGGCGATCCCTTTCTGTCTGTCCCTCTAACATAGCGAAATGTAGCATCCGATAAGCTAAGTAATTATCAGTATTTACCTAATAGATTCTGTGGTAGTTTTAACAGACTTCTTAATCTTAAAAAGAGAAAGTTCAGAATACATATTGAATGCTGGTAGAGAGAAGGCACCTATTACCAAGTCACAGATCATGTGTAACATTACAGCCTTTTGTTCCACTTGTGCTAAAGAAAAGCCACCTACATTGTCATAATGTGAAAAGTAGATATATTTCCTCCTGAGCCAGGAGGAACAAGGCAGTCAGGTTAACAAGGGCTCAGGAAGTGTGTGGTTTTGCCAAGTATTCTGTGAGTTTTACTCTTTAATAATCAAATGATATTTTAATAATTTCCTCAAAATTGCCACAAAAATCCCCTAACATTCTGGATTTATCAAGTACTATGCTCTTCCATTCCAATTGGTGTTTAAAGGAGCACTTTCTATAATATCCCGAGATGTACTCAAGCCCTGGGGAAATGCAGTCAAAGACCTGGGTCATATGTTGTTTCTTTCTTTCTTTTATTTATTTATTTATTTTTGAGATGGAGTCTCACTCTGTCACCCAGGCTGGAGTGCAGTGGCGTGACCTTGGCTCACTGTAACCTCTGCCTCCCAGGTCCAAGCAATTCTCCTGCCTCAGCCTCCAGAGTAGCTGGGACTACAGGTGAATGTCACCACTCCCTGATAATTTTTGTATTATTATTATTATTTTTTTTTATTTTTGATGGCCAGGCTGGTCTTAAACTCCTGACCTCAAGCAATCCGTCCACCTTGGTCTTCCAAAGTGCTAGGATTACAGGCGTGAGCCTCCACGTCCAGCCTTTTTGTATTTTTAATAGAGACGGAGTTTCGCCATGTTGGCCACGCTGGTCTCGAACTCCTGACCTCAGGTGATCCACCGGCCTCGGCCTCCGAAAGTGCTTGTGATCACAGGCATGAGCCACTGCACTCGGCCATGATGTGATTTCTATTAAATTACAGGCGTGAGCCACCGTACCTGGCCATGATGTGATTTCTATTAAATTACAGGCGTGAGCCACCATACCTGGCCATGATGTGATTTCTATTAACTGGGAGCTAATAATCCTCTTGGAGAGATGATTAAATGTCTGATAATTACAACATATAGAATACACAGAAATGGAACAGCATGTGCTATCCAGACAATGGGAGCCACCACACTCAGGTGAAGAGTATTGCTAAGATAGATCAGAGTCCATGGAGAAAGCTTCCTGGAGGAGGTATAACTAGCCTGCATTCCCTTTTTTATCTTATTTTTTTAATTTTTTGAGACAGGGTCTCACTGTGTTGCCCAAGCTGGAGTGCAGTGGCGCGATCTCAGCTCACTACAACCTCCGCCTCCCCGGTTCAAGCCATTCTCCCACCTCAGCCTCCCAAGTAGCTGGCACTACACGTTCATGCCACCACACCCGGCTAATTTTTGTATTTTTAGTAGAGGTGGGGTTTCACCATGTTGGCCAGGCTGGTCTTGAACTCCTGACCTCAGGTAATCCACCTGCCTCTGCCTTCCAAAGTGCCGGGATTACAGGTGTAAGCACCTGGCCTAGCCTGCATTCTTATTTACAATTGCGTCAGGTTACAAACAGAGGCAATCACAAAATCCTGCACTTCAAAATATGTATTCTCTGTATTTGTTTACTTTGTGATTTAAAAAGTAAAACACCTCTTTCCTGAAGAATGTTCCTTATTTCAAGAATTGAGTATTCCTAAAATTGGAATAAACCTTAGACATATTTTATAATCAGCCAGGAAACGGAATCTTTTCGGAAGCTTGATAAGCTGGCAAGTAACTAAATGAGTTATGTGGAGTCTAAAAATCTTTGGAAATTTTTCTTCTTAAGACCTTGTGGTTCAGTTCTTATTTAAGCCTAGTTACCTGTTCAACATATTATTTTACCACTTTGAAAAGGGAGCTCTTATTTTTTGAAAAATAAAAGTAGATATTCTAAAGAAATTTGAAAGCAATATGGAAGTAATTGAAATCATTTGAAAAAAATCAAACACTAAAACTTTAGCTGCGATGAATCTATAAATACTGGTTACACTATTAATGATTACAGGTGAAATGAGAAACACAAGAACATCTTTAAAAGGTCAACTCCAAGGCTGATCAGTTTAGATGGGATGCTAAAATTAGCGAGGAGTATAAGCTCAGGAAAAAGAACAACATAAAATGCTAGTGAAGCAAATCGTTTCAACACAATGAGCCTGATTTTCCATGAGCAAATGGTAACTTGGCAAGGCATTCAATTTTGAATTGGTTGTAAGAGTCACTCAATCGTTCAACAATGGCTATTGATCCTACTATGTGTGGCTTTGTTCTATACCCTGAAGATTGGATGGTGACAGGCAGAGGAGTCCCTGAAGAACAGAACAACAAGAAAGGGGCAGTGCAGCGGAAGCAGAGGGAGCGAGACAGGCAGGGGTCAGATGGGAGCGTTCTAACACCCAGGAGAAGACTTCAGGTTCTCCTTGGTTGATTGGAGGATTCTGAGCAGAGAAGTGCTGTGATCTGCTTTTCTGTTTTTTAAGATCACTGGTGTGCAGCTGGGTGCATTGGCTCACGCCTGTAATCCCAGCTACTCAGGAAGCTGAGACAGGAGAATTGCTCGAACCCGGGAGGCAGAGGTTGCAGTGAGCTGAGATCGTGCCACTGCACTCCAGCCTGGGTGACAGAGCAAGACTCCGTCTCAAAAGAACAAAAATACAATACAATACAGTACAATACAATACAGTATCACTTTTTAATCAACCAATGAAATTAGCTAAAATACTTAATAGTGATTAAGTGTCACACTTCAGTAAGACAAGTATGAAAGCATCAAAACCCTTCTAAAAAAGAAATTGCATAGTGTATTTGAAGAGCTTGGAAATGTTTATTCTTTTTACTTAGCAATGATGTTATTATAAATCTATCCTTAAGAAATAAGAAAAAAATCATGTTTATATCCAAAGATATTTATCTCAGAATTCTTTATAATACATTGAGAAACAATCCTTACAGGAATGGTTAAATAAATGGTGACACACCAGCCACTAAAAATTACATTTATGAAGAATTTAATGTCATGAGTAAAGGTTCACAATATGTGAGCTTAAGAAAAAAGAGAGTAAACTTTATGTAGGGTGCAATTTCTACTGATATCATAGTAATCAAATGTAGAAAAATATAACAAAATATTGACAGTGGTTGTCTCTGGATGGTAAGAATATGAATATGGGTGATTAAAATACATATATAATACATATATGTTAAATATCTGTAACATATATGACTTTTATCAGCAAAATTTAAATGATTTGATGAAACGAACCTATTTGTTCTGTCCCTCATTCTCTCCATTTCGACCCACCATTACATTCTGCCAATTCTTCTTTTCCTTTCTTCATGATTTAGTTCAGCACTAACCATGCACAACCTCCCACCCCCACCTGTTGGGTTTCCTACCTGACACCTTTCCCTGCTAACCATCCTGAAAGCAGTAGGAAGAACCATTTTCCTTAGGTATGGTTGGGATCATGTTACTCCCATGAAGGGAATTAGAGGTGATCCTTGGTCATCCATAACATTGCAGGCTTTTGATCATGAGCTGCAAATCTCTGTTAACTTATGATTACAAATCACTGCATAATTTCCCTTTGTTCCCTTCAACCTCAGCAGACACACACCCACACACAAAATCTCCAAGACTACCTTCCTTCCTTCTCTATCTACCAGATTCTTGTTTTCCTTTGTAACTCGCTTCTAGAATCACCTTCCTCCAAAAGGATTTTTTTTTATCCAGGTATCTATCTTTCTCAGCACAACTTTACTCACTGCCACACCACTTCAGAATTTCTTCTTTTCTAGATATTTGGCAATTGTGTATTTGTCATTTGGGATCAAATTTGATTCCTGTTTCATCACAACATTGCCTAAATAGCAATGCTTCTGATTCTACATTTGAAAATTAAAGCTTATACACAAAGTTTAAGACTGTCTCTTTTTTTGTTTGTTTGTTTTCTTTTTATTTTTTGTTGTTTTTGTTAAGACTGTCTCTTGTAAAAAATGTTTGTTTGCACAGTTGTCATATGTTTGCATGACAAGCTGATTATGGTTCCTTACAAAGTATACCCAAGATATTTGCTCTCAACCTTTTCTCGCCACCCAGTGAACACACACCCAGAAATTCACTAACATGGGTGGCTCAATAATTGTTACTGACAAGAATTCCAAACAGTTGGTCAAATGACTTTTTACTTACAACATGGTGCCATAAGTCATAAGATAATTTAATTTATAAAGAATCATTATGAAATAAAGACTTAAAGCTCAGTCTTGTTACCTGTTTGGTGAACAACTCTGGAAAGTCAGGATAAAGGAAAGCCAAGTTGACAGCTGCTGTATCTAAGCAGTAAGAATATGCAGATGGGACTCTCTTCTGTTCTCCTACTATGTTTGTTTCAGGATTCCAATCTGAAATCTGTATGTGCCCCTTGACACCTCAATGCTTTGTCAAGCACCTCACTTCTCTGGCTTTAGTTTTATAGACAAAGAAACCAAATAAATGGTGATGGAGCAGTTTATCACAGTATGTTTTTAGAAACACCAATGCTAAAATTACCAGTCCCCAAGTGTCAGGTGAAATTACTGTAAGAATTAAGTAAGAATTACTTTGATCTGAAGTATTAATGAAAATGGTAGTGTCAGTCATGATTCTGGATAATTACTCAAATAGACAATTTTAAAAATTGGGAGAACACATTAATGAGAATATACTGTTATAAAGAGAAAATAGGCCAGGTAGGGTGGCTCACTCATGTAATCCTAGCATTTTGGGAGGCTGAGGTGGGCAGATTGCTTGAGTCCAGGAGTTCGAGACCAGCCTGGGCAACATAGCAAAAGCCTGTCTGCAAAAAAAAAAAATACAAATATTAGCTAGGCATGGTGGCGTGCACTTGTAGTCTCAGCTACTTGGGGGTCTGAGGTGGGAGAATTGCTTGAGCCCGGAAGGCCCAACTGTAGTGAGCCATGTTTGGGCCACTGCATTCTAGCCTGGACAACAAAGCTAGACCCTGTCTCAAAAAAAAAAAAAGAGCTTAGTGTGAAGAGTTTAGAAACTAAATACAGTAGCTAAGGAAGAAACTGATTATTTATCTGAATGTCAAATTGAACTAAACATTGGTCCCAATCACTCTTTTCCTTTTTCCAAGAACTGAGCATTAAATGGAATTTTACAACATTTATTAGGCCGGGCGTGGTGGCTCACACCTGTAATCCCAGCACTTTGGGAGGCCGAAGCAGGAGGATCACGAGGTCAGGAGATGGAGACCATCCTGGCTAACACGGTAAAACCCCGTCTCTACTAAAAATACAAAAAATTAGCCGGGCGTGGTGGCGGGCGCCTGTAGTCCCAGCTACTCGGGAGGCTGAGGCAGGAGAATGGCGTGAACCCGGAAGGCGGTGCTTGCAATGAGCTGAGATCGCGCCACTACCTACAGCCTGGGCGACAGGGCGAGACTCCACCTCAAAAAAAAAAAAAAAATTTATTAAAACAAAATCAAAGACAAACTACAATTAGGAGTGTGTCATTAAAGAGTCAATTTCCTTAATATGCCAGAGTGCTTTCGTATCAACAAAAAAATACAACAAAATACATATGAGCAAAGATATGAGCAGGCAGTTTGCAGAAAAACAAAATTCTATGATGAATAAACATGAAAATAGTTCAACTTTATTCAAATCAAACTTTGTCTGATTAAAATAGATAGAAATTGAAACAGTGAGTCCTACTATATCAGCAAAAATTTTTAAATTTGGGCTGGGCGCGGTGGCTCATGCCTGTAATCCCAGTACTTTGGGAGGCCGAGGCAGGTGGATGACTTGAGATCAGGAGTTCGAGACCAGCCTGGTCAATATGGTGAAACCCCATCACAGATTTAAATGGAAGTTGTAAAATCTTACCCCCAGTAGAGGATCTTTAGAGGAAATGGGGTGAGGGTTGGGTAGAGGGCACATTGATTGAGAAACATTGACTGTGATTCCCATAAATTTAGAAGTTCAGGCAGAAGGACTCCCCCCATGCAACTATGATTCAACAGAGCACATGTCCTGTTTAATAACAAAGGCATTTATGCAACATTTATTCTATGTCTCTGGGTAATTTATATGTTGCTTGATCTTGGTAATGTGCAAACATTTTTAACCAGTTCTTAATTGTCAGGTGATCTCTGATTGTTGCTGTTTTCTATAGTTGTTGTCTAGACACTCACAGAGATTCAGGTTTATTTTGGATCTTGAAGTCAAAGCCAGTATTTCTTTAAGCACTCACTGGAGTGGAAGAGTCCTAAGATTTCAGTAGCCACAGAAAATTATTCTCTGTGCTCCCCCAAGAGGGAAAGACATGATGAGCAACCTTAGGATGGTCAAGGGTCATCTGTTAGCTCTTTTAGACTCAGTGGAGCCTTCACTGGGGCTTGGCAGATGGAACGGAAAGCAACAAAAAAGACCCCAGAGGAAACAGGGTCTTGGGAACTCCGATTTTCCTCAAGGACTCCTCCATCTGATGATGTTAGTGATTTCAGCTCTACATCATCATTTCTTTTCTTAAAGATGGAGTCTCACTCGGTCGCCCAGGCTGGAGTGCAGTGGCGCAATCTCAGCTCACTGCAAACTCCACCTCCCAGGTTCAAGCGATTCTCCTGTCTCCCGAGTAGCTGGGTCTACAGGTGCACACCACCATGTCCAGCTAATTTTTGTATTTTTTAGTAGAGACAAGGCTTCACTTTGTTAGTCAGGCTGGTCTTGAACTCCTGACCTCAAGTGATCTACCTGCCTTGGCCTCCCAAAGTGTTGGGATAACAGGCGTGAGCTCCCATGCCTGGCCTCATCATTTCTTTTTTTATCAAAAACCAGACAGTCAACTAGGCACCCCTCTGTGCTCACCTTTCACGTCCTGGCATAACACTTCGTAAGCATAGCTACACAAAGAATAAGAATGGCAAGCCCCAAGTATGAAGAGATAAATAAAATTTTATGTTATTAATATATTATTGATTATTCACACTAAATTTAGTCTTCCAAAAAATAAATCTACTTGGATAAAATTCATGTTGATGGATATACCAAAGAAAGTCAGTTATCAATTTATATGCTAATGACTTTTTCTCACTTTTCCCCTATGTATAGCCTAGTATTTTGTAATTTCTCTGCACCTACAGGGCCAGAGGAGGGAAAAAATGGAATGCACATCCTTTCTGTTCTTTGGTGAAGCTTTTGATGAAAGGGATTAATAAGAGTTAGGGGTGAGGGAAAGAAAGAAAGACAGAGAGAGGCTGGCAGCGGTGGCTCACACCTGTAATTCCAGCACTCTGGGAGGCCAAGGCAGGTGGATCACCTGAGATCAGTAGTTCAAGACCAGCCTGGGCAACATTGTGAAACCTGGTCTCTACTACAAAATTAGCCAGTGTGGTCGTGCGCACCTGTAATCCCCACTACTCAGGAGGCTGAGGCACGAGAATCACTTGAACCTGGGAGGCAGAGGCTGCAGTAAGCAGAGGTTGCAGTGAGCTGAGATTGTACAACTGTACTCCAGCCTAGGTAGCAGAGTGAGACTCCGTCTCAAAAGAAAAAAAAAGGGTGGGGGGGAAGGGGGAGAACTTGAGATGCTATAAAATGAAAATTAAAACTTTTCAGTGAGTACCATTTTCATAATTTATGGTACTTCCACCCCGAGCATGCCTCAAATTTGTTTAGGAAAATATTTTCTTCTCATACCATCATTTGTTTTCATATCATCATTATAATATGGGTGGATGATCAAATAAGCAAGGTCTGCAATTGGTCTGAGAAAAGAGCTCATTTGGAAATAACATCCTGGGCTTTGCAACCGCAGGGAGAAGTGTATCTCAGCACCTGGTAGCAAATGCAGGTGAGGTCCACCCTGGCAGTAGATACAGGTGAATTCATAGATGGTTGGCAAAGAGGTACAAACTAATGGAAACACAGCAACAAGTTCTGTAGCTACTTTACATGGAGTTGACTCAGCAAAGGCCCATCTGACCTAACAACAACAACAACCAGATTAGAATGGCTAATCTTTATTGAACAGTTGTTACCACCAGTTCTGGGTGCTTCACATATGCTATTTCATTTAATCCTCACAACAATCCTATGAGGTACTAATTATCTTTCTGCTATTTTGCAGATGTGGAGACTGAGGCTTACAAAGACTAAATAAGTGTTCAACCAACTATTAGGCGGCAGATGCAGAATTCATATCCAGGTTCCCAAACGCCAGAGCCCAAGTTTTTGCCCCAGAATCACAATGCTATATGGACTGCACCATAATGAAAGAGCTGTGTGTCAACTTTACTCTGTATGCCCCCCTCATGTATTCAGTTGCCCTGTAACTCTGTCCCCAGAGGAGAAAGTTTGCATGCCCTGACTGTTTCAGCATTGGTCATTCATACTCACAAATTGTCCTGTAAAATGGAGCTTGGGGGAATGGAGATAACAGTTAAAATACAGTAAACAATCTAAGCTTTCCGTTTAAGAAGCCAGAAAAAAGAAGAGCAAAATAAATCTGAAACAGATTAAGGAAGGAAATAATAATGATTTAGGTGGGAATAAAGCAAATACGGACTAAAAAACAAAATAAAAGTTGATAAAACCAAAAGTTGGTCCTTTGAAAAGAGCAACAACATTGACAAACCACTAGCTAGAATGACAAAGAAATGAAAAGACTCAACTTACTAAACTCAGGGATAAGAGAAGTGACATCACTACTGACCTTCTAGAAATAAAAAGGATAGCAAAGAAATACTATGAACAATTATACGCCAGCAAATTAGATAACCTACATGTAGAGGAGAAATTCCTAGAAAGATGCAAAGGGCCAAAATAGACTCAAGAAGAAACAGAATATCTGAATAGACTTATAAGTAAATACGCTGAATTTGTAACATAAAAATTTTCCACAAAGAAAAGCCCAAGAACAGATGGCTTCTCTGGAGGATTCTATCAAATGTTTTAAAGTCTAACTACCACCAATCCTTCACAAATTCTTCCAGAAAATAGAAGGGACTAGAACACTTCCCACTGAGGCCAGTATTATATGCATACAAAATACAGACAAAGATATAAGAAAATGACAAATCAATATGTCTTGTGCATATGGACTTTTTAAAAATACACGACTAAATACTAATAAACTGAATTCAGCAACATGACCAAGTCTGATTTATCCCAGAAATGCAAGATAGCTTAACAGATGAAAATCAATCAATGCAATACACCATATCAACAAAAGACAAAAACTATACGCAATAATCTGAATAGCTGCCAGAAAAGCATTTGATACAATGCACCAACCATTCATAACTAAAACACAACATATTAAAGCAGAAGGGAAATTCTTCAATCTGATAAATAACATCTACAAAAAACCCGTGACTAATACACTTAATGTGAAAAAGACTGAATGCTCTCCCCATGAAGAACAGCAACAAGGATGTGCACTCTCACAACTTCTACATGCAACATTGTACTTGTTTCTAGCCAGGATAATTAGGAAAAAAGAAAAAAAGAAAGAAAGAAAGGGGATGCAGATGGGAAAGGAAGAAATAAAACTCTGTTCATAGATGACATAGTCAATCACAGGCAAAAAACCTAAGGAATCCATTAAAAAATTATTAGAACTAATAATCAAGTTCAACAAGGTTGCAGGACATAAAAGCAATGTAGAAAAATCAATTATAAATTTCTATCTACTAGCAATGAACAAACTAAAATATAAAATTAACAAAGCAATTTCATCTACAATAGCATCAAAAATAATACAAGTGTTAAAACTACAAAACATTGTTCAAAAGCCGGGCGCGGTGGCTCACGCTTGTAATCCCAGCACTTTGGGAGGCCGAGGCGGGCGGATCACGAGGTCAGGAGATCGAGACCACGGTGAAACCCCGTCTCTACTAAAAATACAAAAAATCAGCCGGGCGTGGTGGCGGGCGCCTGTAGTCCCAGCTACTCGGAGAGGCTGAGGCAGAAGAATGGCGTGAACCCGGGAGGCGGAGCTTGCAGTGAGCCGAGATTGCGCCACTGCACTCCAGCCTGGGTGACAGAGCGAGACTCTGTCTCAAAAAAAAAAAAAAAAAACAAAACATTGTTCAAAGAAATCAAAGATCTAGGCCATCTATTAAAAATACAAAAATTAGCCGGGCGTGGTGGCGCCTGGCCGAGACACAAGAATCACTTGAACCCGGGAGGCAGAGGTTGCAGTGAGGAGAGATCGCGCCACTGCACTCCAGCCTGACAAGTGAGACTCTGTCTCAAAAAAAAAGAAAAGAAAAAAATCTAAATAAATGGAAAGACACTGCTTGTTCACGAATAGAAGACTTAACACTGCTAAAATGACAATACTTCTCCATCTGATCTACAGAGTCAACACAATATTCCCATCAAAATTTCAGCTAGTTTCTGGGAAAAAATTGATAAATGGATCCTAAAATTCCTATAGAAATTCAAGGGGCCCAGAATAGCCAAAACAAACTTGAAAAAGAATAACAAAGCTCAAGGACTCACCCTTCCAGGTTTCAAAATTTACTACAAAGCTACAGTAAACAAGACAATGTATAGGACGTGGAAATCTTAGGGGAAAACCATAAGGTGCGGGGAGGGTGGGCAGCGTGGTACTGGCATGAAGATGGCCATAGGACAATGGATTCGAAATGAGAGTTTGGGGAAAAACCCAAAACATATATCTGTGGTCAATCAATTCTGGACAAGGGTGCCAGGACTATTTGATGGGAATAGTCTTTTGAAGAAATTATGCTTTAATAACTGGATATCCACAATGCAAAAGAATAAAGTTGGACTCCTAATTCATATCACATACAAAAATTAAATCATTATAGATCAACCACCTCATAAGAGCTAAAACTGTAAAACTCTTGGAAGAAAACATGGGTATAAATCTTCAGTCTGGGCAACATGGCGAAACCTCATCTCTATGAAAAATACAAAAACATTGCCAGGCGTGGGGGCATGCGCTATAGTCCCAGCTACTTCGGAGGCTGAGGTGGGAGAATCACTTAAGCCCCGGAGGTTGAGGCTGCAGTGATTGTGCCACTGCACTCCAGCCTGGGTGACAGAGCGAGACCGTGTCCAAAAAAAAAAAGTAAAGAAAAGAAAAAAATAATGAAGTCACACTTTGCGAGAGTGGGAGAAGTATGGCAGACGCTGCCACTTATTACCCTCCACTTCAGAAGGGCACATTTCAAAGGCTCCTGTGACACCTCTCCTGTTGCGATCAGTTTCCAAGGTATAAAGCTCAAGCATGCAGCTGTGGATGCCATGATGTCCATGTTCCATGTTCTCCCCTAATTTCACTTCAGACTAGAACCTTATCACTAAAAACCTCACCATGCAGAATTATCTTACAGAGAAGTTTCCTTATGACACAATTTTTATGTCCCAATGGCTGCCTGGCTTTGTGTCCCAGCTCTTTGTTCTCACAGTAAATAGCTTTCCAAGAAAATGCTTTCCTGGTCCCTGTTCACTCAGCACTCCCACTGTGACCTGTCCCTGATGGTGTGTGTGTGTGTGTGTGTGTGTGTGTGTACGCGCATGCACATGAGTGTGCAGTGTGATGAGGATGGGAATCAGGGGGCTGGAGCATTGCTTAACTGAGCAATGCATAATTAGCCTCCCTTCCCAGCCTCAGCAGGCAGCAACTCCCCTGCATCTTCCCCTTCCGCTTCCCCTCCTCCATCACCCTCATTATCTCAATGTTGCTTTCCAATATTCCCAAGCAACCAAGCTAAACAAAGCAAACATTAAGCAAAGGAGACAGAAAGAAAACAGGCTTTGGAGTGTGGCACGGAGAAGCTCAGAAACTAGCCCTGTCACTTTCCACTTAGGAACCCCAGGCAAGCCTACGATGTCAACTTTGTCAAAGGAAGATCACACAATACCCAGTTTTAAGAAATATTTATGGCCGGGCGCGGTGGCTCAGGCTTGTAATCCCAGCACTTTGGGAGGTCGAGGTGGGCGGATCACGAGGTCAGGAGATCGAGACCATGGTGAAACCCCGTCTCTACTAAAAAGTACAAAAAATTAGCCGGACGTGGTGGCGGGCGCCTGTAGTCCCAGCTACTCGGAGAGGCTGAGGCAGGAGAATGGCGTGAACCCGGGAGGCAGAGCTTGCAGTGAGCCGAGATTGCGCCACTGCACTCCAGCCTGGGCGACAGAGCAAGACTCCATCTCAAAATAAATAAATAAATAAATAAATAAATAAATAAATAAATAAATAAATAAAAAATAAATAAAAGAAATATTTATAGGATTCCCCCTATGAGCTGGGTGCCGAGGTTACAACCTGAATGACACATAGACTGTTACTGAAAAACTCATAGTGTAGTAGGAGATATAGAAATGCAAACAAATTCCAATGCAGTGTGATAAAGGCCATGACAGGTGGTATTAAGGAGGTGGGAGGGATTAATTCTCTTCATGGTTGAGAAGGAGGAAGAAGGCATTCTGGGGTGGATGTAAGACTTCAGTAAGACAATGTGTCCACAGAACACTTGGCACACGGTAAGTGCTCAAAGAATGTGAAGTTCTTTCTTCACAAAGAGCCCTAGGAATGCAGAACATAAAATTGCTATGTTTTGGCCTGACGCGGTGGCTCACACCTGTAATCACAGCACTTTGGGAGGCCAAGGCAGGCAGATCACCTGAGGTCAGGAGTTCAAGATCAGCCTGGCCAACATGGTGAAACCCCGTCTCTACTAAACATACAAAAATTAGCCAGGCGTGGTGGTGGGCACATGTAATCCCAGCTACTTGGGAGGCTGAGGCAAGAGAACTACTTGAACCTGGGAGGTGGAGGTTGCAGTGGCTGGGATCACGACACTGCACTCCAGCCTGGGTGACAGAGTGAGACCCTGTCCCAAAAAAAAAAAAAAAAAAAAAAAAATTAGACGGGCATGGTGGTGCATGCCTGTAATCCTAGCTACTCCGGAGGTTGAGGCACGAGGGTTGCTTGAACCCAGGAGGCAGAGGTTGCAGTGAGCCAAGATCACACCACTGCACTCCAGCCTGGGCAACAGAGTGGGATGCTGTCTCAAAAAGAAAGGATATCAATTATAATAAATTTATTGTATAACAAACTAATGTTGATGTCTTAGGGTTAATATTGTGAATTTCAACTGATAATTCTAACTTTGCCAAAGAACAATGGTCAGAAATCCTTGATTCTTCCTTCAATAGACACATATTTATTGACCCCCTTTAATGTGATACCAGGTAACAGAGACACAAAATTGAACTTACAACAAGTTTACAGATGACTCGGAAAGACAAAACACGTTCTCAATAATTATAATACACGGCAGAACGGCAGGTTGCATTTATCCCCCACCTCCCCAGTCATTGCTTCAGAGGTTTTCTTGCTCTTGAAATAAAGCAGTGAGATAATGTTAACACGAGTCCCTTCTGATCAGACCTTTCCTGCACTTCTATGCTAATTTCTAGAACTAGATATTTAGAAATGGCTTCCCCTTGGTGAAAACAAGGAATGATAAAGTTTGTCAGTAGAGACAAGTCAAATACTTAGTGTCCTCAGAGCAATATCTTGCTAAATCTACCACTTACCGAGTGGCTGAGCTGTACAGAGATAATCCGGAGAGTCAGTAATCTGTGGGAGGGCGAGGAACAAGGTGTCATTCAGCTTTGGGGGCAACTGAGTCTGTGGGGTAGGATGTAGAGATTCCTAAACCAGAGATCAACAAAGCACCGCATCGAGGAGGGGGCTCGCAGGTGTAGCCCATAGGTGCTTTCTCCTGTGCACTCACCTTCCCAAGTCTCCCAATAATAGACCCCCTCCAAGCCCCAGAAGCCAGGGACAGGTCCAGGTGTGGTACCATGAGGGTGAATCAGAGTCCTTTGGGGGAATTTCTCATCCTGCAGATAAGACTGCTATAGGTTTTCCTCAGGAACGGTAGAAAATAAAACCAACACAGAAAACATATAGAGAAAAACAGTCCTGATGACCAAAGCATGTCATGCTGCATGCTTTGGAATTTCCAGTTAGGTAAATATATATGTATAAATATAATCTGATGCATTTGTTTGTCAACTGATTCCTTAAGCTATTTTTAAAATTTTCTTTATTTTTAGAGATGGGAGTCTCACTATGTTGCCTAGGCTAGTCTCGAATTCCCAGCTCAAGGGATCCTCCTGCCTCAGCCTCCTGAGCAGCTGGGACTACAGGCACGCCCCACCATGCCCAGCCCTTAAACTATTTTGGATTAGGTTTCTATTACTTGCAGCCAAAAGGTCTGAATTAACAAAGGGCCTCACCCTGGCTCTTCCTTGGTAAATATTACTAAGGACCAAGGTCCCATAGAAATCTCATCTGATCTACTCTTCCTATCTATTTTTCCAGGTCTCATGAAAAGTTGCCATTTTCCCTCCTCAATTTGTTCCCTAAAACTTTACTCGGCCAGGCATGGTGGCTCACATCTGTAATCCCCTTGGGAGCCTGAGGCAGGTGGATCACTTGAGGCCAGGAGTTGGAGAACAGCCTGGTCAACATGGTGAAACCCTGTCTCTATTAAATATACAAAAATTAGCCAGGTGTGGTGGCAAGTGCCTGTGGTCCCAGCTACTTGGGAGGCTGAGGCAGGAGAATCACTTGAACCCAGGAGGTGGAGGTTGCAGCGAGCCAAGATCACACCATTGCACTCCAGCCTGGGTGACAAGAGTGAAATTTCATCTCAAAAAAGAAAAAAAAGTTTAGTTTATGACTCATTCCCTGTACTGAACAGGACATTTAATAATTTCTACAGAGCTTTTAGGATAACGGAAAAGTGGTGCTAATCTAACATTTCTTTGAAGAGGCGTGCTAGCATTCAGTCTGAAAATTGACAAAGCACATTGTAATCAAAGAGGGCTCCTCCTGGAGGCTCCTTATTTATAACTTCTGAAAAGTGGTCACATTGCGCGCTCTCTCTCTCCCTTTCCTCTGTAGTAAAAGCTAACAGAATATCCTCAGGTTCATGGAGAGAACCTTTTTCACTGATTATAGCTGATTGCCGCTCACATGCTGCCCTGAAAAGCTCTCTTGCCTGTCGATCTCTTCTCTGTGCCTAATGTCCTGACAGGGTTAACTGAGATGGCTCAAAGGACTAAGAAACAACTGATCATTCCCATCTTTCTACTCCCTTTTATTTCATCTGCCTTCTGCTGCTTTCCTCTGAGAAAAAAGGCAGCGAGAGCAGACAAGAGGAAAGAACAAAACCCACAAGGAGGCAACTTGTACAGGAAACTGGAAAATCCATAAGACTTTTTGACTAGGATTGAACCAAATCAGCACCTGTGTTGTGTGGGTTAAGCAGTGGCTCACTCGCAAATCAAGGCAAGGCTACCAGCAGGAGTGACAGCTTCCAAACTGTCACTTGGTCTCAACTATTCTGTATCTTGGCTGGAGAACTTAAACATACACACACACACAAAGAGAGAAAAACCTAGAATCTTTGCAGGGCCGCAATAGTTTTTAAAAGCACCCTCTAACACCATCCCACCCAGGTGAGTCTAATGTGTAGCCAAGGCTAGAAAAAAAAAATCACACGTCTATGCAGACATTCATATAAACTCTTTATCCAACCATTGCAATTGTTCGGCCAATTTTGGCTATAACCAAAATAGCTACCAACCAAAATGGCTACCTAAGCTACTCTGTTTCCTCTCTACCAGCAGATAACTACAGCGATCACTGTTCGAAGTTTACAGTGTGTCAGGCTGTACTAAGCACATTAACATACATAATTGCTAATCTTTACAGCCACCCTGGACTGGAAAGTAGTACCATTCCTGCATTTAGCATAAGAAACAGAAAAATGTCCAGGCACAGTGGCTCACGTCTGTAATCCCAGCACTTTGGGAGGCCAAGGTGGACGGATCACCTGAGGTCAGGAGTTCGAGACCAGCCTGACCAACTGAAACCCCATCTCTACTAAAAATACGGCACATCCCTATAACCACTACTCAGGAGGCTGAGGCAGGAAACACTTGAACTGGAGGCAGAGGTTGCATGACCAAATCACCCATTGCAAAAATTAGTTGAGTGTGGTAGTGTGTGGTCTGTAGTTCCAGCTACTCGGGAGGCTGAGGATGGAGGATGGCTTGAGTCCAGGAAGTCAAGGCTGCACTGCAGCCTGGGCAACAAGGTGAGACCCTGTCTCAAATAAAATAATTTTTTTAAAAATTTTAAATAAATAAATAAAAATAAAAACTAGCAAAAACCAGAGAAATACTTAGAAATTCAAAGTAAGCCTCCCTGGCCAGGCACAGTGGCTCTTGCTTGCAGTCCCAGTACTTTAGGAGGCTGAGGCAGAAGGATAGCTTGAACCCAGGAGTTCAAGACCAGCCTGGGCAACATAGGGAGACCCTGTCTCTACAGAAAATTAAAAAAAAAAAAAATTAGTCAGGTGTGGTGGCACATGTCTATGGTTCCAGCTACTTGGAAGGCTGAGGCAGGAGGATCACTTGAGCCTGGGAGCCTGGCAGGTCAAGGTTTCAGTGGGCCATGATCACACCACTGCCCTCCAGCCTGGACGACAGAGCAAGACTCTATCTCAAAAACAAAACCAAAACCAAAGTAAGCCTCCTTTATTTTGCAAATAAAATGTGAGTGCTTGTTTTATATATACATCTAATTCCAGAAAGCAGAGACAAATGTTGAGCACTGTTAGCAGACCAACTTCAAAATTCTAATGTCCATTTTTAAAATGATCGTACTTCACTGAACAAGCTGGTTCTGCTTAGCTTGATTAATATACAATTGGTTTGGGCCATATAACCAGAGGTGAGCCTTCCAGTAATGCACACCCCAGAATACTGGTTACCTAAAATTGATGCTTCTTTAAATTCCCTTTCCTGAAGATACTTATATTACTGGTAAATTTAGGAATTCCTTTTAGGAATTCTTGAAAAGCAAATTATAGTACAGCATTCTATTAAAAATTGTTAAGTATTGGCCTTGGCCAGGCATGGTGGCTCACGCCTGTAATCCCTGCGGGAGGATCACCTGAGGTCAGGAGGTTGAGGCCAGCCTGGCCAACACAGGGAAACCCGTCTCTACTAAAAAGACAAACATTAGCCTGGCATGGTGGTGCTTGCCTGTAGTCCCAACTACTTGGGAGGCTAAGGCACGAGAATCGCCTGAACCCAGAAGGTGGAGGTTGCAGTGAGCCAATATTGCGCCATTGTACTCCAGCCTGGGCAACAGAGAGAGAATCCATCTCAAAAAAAAAAAAAATTGTTAAGTATGACAATTGATGTACTAGCTTTTGATTGCAAGAAGGTATAAGGCATTTATACATAGTGCCTGAAAATACAAGTTTTCACTTCTACACAATGTATAAATGTGACTGTGATTTGGTGCCTTTATAAACTGGAGGTGTTACAGCCTGACCAACACGGAAAAACCCTGTCTCTACTAAAAATACAAAATTGGCCGGGCACGGTGGCACATGACTGTAATCCCAGCTACTTGGGAGGCTGCAGCAGGAGAATGGCTTGAACCTGGGACGCAGAGGTTGTGGTGAGCCAAGATCGCAGCATTGCACTCCAGCCTGGGCAACAAGAGCGAAACTCCATCTCAAAAATAAATAAATAAATAAAAGAAGACTCAGCTGAATGGAAAGGGGAGTGACAGATGGTACAATGCAGCAAAACCTTAATAGCTAAGAAATCTGTGTGATGGGTATGTTGGAATTTGTATTTTATTCCCTCTAAACTTAAATGTGTTTGCAAGTTTTAAAAAACAAAACCAATTAGTACATACTTATATGAAGACTGCAAAACTCAGAGGGCTAGTCAAAGTTCTCTTAAGGTTTTGACATAACATTCTGTGACTGATGTAATAGCACCCCTATTTCATTAAAAGTAGGTTAGGATGTAGATTTTCTTTTGTAAAATTAAGGTAAATCTAATTTCAATTTGTTATTAGAAACCGGGGTCATCTTGTAACCCCACTTTGAGGTGAGGAGGCGGATCACAGGCCAAAGTCAAAACCACAGTGAAACCCGTCTATTAAAAATACAAAAATTTGCCGGGGTGGTGGGGGCCTGTATTCCACTACTCGGAGAGGCTGAGGCAGGGAATGGGTGAACCGGAGGGGGACTTGCAGTGACCGCGATTGCCCACTGATCTCGCCTGGGGACAGAGGAACTTTGTCTCAAAAAAAAAAAAAAAAAAAAAAAAAAAGAATTTTGTTTTATTGTCGCTCTGTCGCCCAGGCTGGAGCGCAATGGCACGATCTCGGCTCACTGCAACCTCCACCTTCCAGGTTCAAGTGATTCACCTGCCTCAGCCTCCCGAGTAGCTGGGATTACAGACACACACTACCACGTCCAGCTAATCTTTTTATTTTTAGTAGAGATAGTGTTTCACCGTGTTGGCCAGGCTTGTCTTGAACTCCTGACCTCGTGATCCTGCTGCCTTGGCCTCCCAAAGTGCTGGGATTACAGGCGTGAGGCACTGCACTCAGCCTGTTATTAGAATTTAAAAAATTAAGTTCTATGACTCCTTGGAATAAATTAGATAAACACAGGTCACAGTTGCAGGTCTTAGAACCATTGGGTTCTATAATCATATTATAGAGTATTCACTCACTCATTCACTCAGTCATTCATTCAGTAAATGTGTGCTTAATGCCTCTCTTTTGCAAGATCCATAATAATATAATTATAACCCTCTATAAAATTTTTTTAGCATAAAGATAACATAAATCCCTAAAACACCTTTGTATTTGGGGTATCCCAAAACTACTAGCTGTGCTTGAACAATTCTAACATATCCGGTTGTGACATTAAAAAATAGGCCGGGCGCAGTGGCTCACGCTGGAATCCCGGCACTGTGGGAGGCTGAGGTGGGTGGATCACCTGAGGCCAGGAGTTCGAGACCAGCCTCGCCAACGAGTGAAATCCCGTTCTACTAAAAATACAAAATTAGCCGGGTGTGGTGGTGCATGCCTGTAATCCCAGCTACTTAGGAGGCTGAGGTAGGAGAATCACTTGAACCCTGGAGGTGGAGGTTGCAGTGAGCTGAGATTGTGCCACTGCACTCCAGCCTGGGCGACAAGGGCTGGACTTCATCCCCCCCCACCAAAAAAAAAAAAAAGGGCTGGACTCAGTGGCTCATGCCTGTAATCCCAGCACTTCGGGAGGCCGAGATGGGCAAAATGCTTGAATCCAGGAGTTTGAGTCCAGTCTGGGCAACAAGGTGAAACCCCATCTCTACAAAAAATACAAACATTAGCTGGGTGTGGTGGTATGTGCCCACAGTCCCAGCTATTCAGGAGGCTGAGGCAGGAGAATCACCTGAGCCCAGGAGGTCGAGGCTGCAGTGAGCCATGATTGTGCCTGGGTGATAAAGCAAGACCCTATCTCCAAATATATACATATAAAACCAATAAAAGCTTCATCTACTTGACCCTAAACAACTTGCCTTAATTTTGTATTTAATGAATTGGTCGTAGGTATAGCCTTATAGGGATAACAACATAGTACATAAACTTCTGAATTTTACCAAATGAATTAGAAGGTAGTTTAAGTCATTTAAAAAAAATGATTTAGCAACTTTTCTTATGCTTTCACAATACATTTAAAACCTGATTGACTTACCAGATGTTCCTTTAACCACAATTTTTTCAGTAACAAATCTATCACAGAAACTACTGACCACAGTCGTGACATTCTTTGGTTTTCTATCACGTCTCTTACTCAGGTTTCACTTGTTTCTGAATTTCAAGTTCTAAGTTTTGAAAAAATATCTGCAAGTCAATATTTAAACTGGCCACTGGCAATGATTATGTTCTTCATTAAGTTCCTCAATGTTAAAAAAATAACAGCAATATAAAACAAGCGATCCCAGGTGACTGAAGTTTTAACTCAGTCCAAATGCTGCATAGAAGAGCAGCTGATGGCTTCATTTATCGTGACGAGTGAAATAAAGCATAGGAAAACAGTCGCGGTTTTAATTTAAGCATAATCTAAACTTCAACTTGATCCTTGCAATTTAGCATCATACCTTATGGAGAAACGTGAAGACAAAGGTTGTAATAAAATTTGGATGATAAAAAAAAGTTGGATGACAAAGAAGATGTGGAAAGCAGAAAGAGGATTGGTATGCAAAACCCATTTAGGTTCTACTGCTCACAGTTCTAACCTCAGAGGGTGGAGAGATATATGGCCCATACTTCACATAGTCAGATGCTGAAAATAAGTATCTAGGCCAGTGCCATCCAACAGAGCTTTCTGTAATGATGGAAACACTCTGCGTCTCCACTGTCTAATACAATAGCCATTGATACGCACGTGCCACAAAGTCCTTGGCATGTGTGTAGTGCAAATGAGGAATTATTTCATTTAATTTTAAACAAATTTAAATAACTGCACTGCATGCAGCTATGGGCTACCATATTGGACAACACAGGTCTGCGTTCACAGGGCAGCTCCTGGACAGAAGAATGAGAGATTCGGGGCAGAGTTAGCTCAGTAAGTCTTAGAAATGCTGCACCCACTCTGGTGGAGAAGCTAATCTAACTAATGCCTTTTCCATTGCAATCGTGAGCAGAAGCTTCCAGCACGCTTTAATACACTATTAGAAATATGTGATCAACTTTTCTCAAGAGTCAACAGATGCTCAGATGAGAGTGAAATAAAGCTCAGAACCTCAAGTGACCTATTTTCAGTCTTTTAGTTCTTCTTCTCCAGAGGCAGAATTCCCTTTCTGATGCTGACATTAATTACCCACTCAACACCACCACCAGCCCCACAGCGAGGCCCTCTAATGCACACATCTTCTTCCACCCATCTCCTGCTTGGCCTGCTTGAAGGTTTCCATCCATGTAGACTTGAACACTAACATGGTCTAGAACCTCCAGACAGGCCAGTCAGCTCAACAGAATGAATTTACAGAAGCCAAGCTTGAGCATTTTCTAACTGTTTCTGACATATGTCTAAAGCAGGTTGGACTGCCTCGCTTCTTGGATGAGAAGGGTGGGTACGTCACATTGGACAAATCACCCGTTATATTGTTTTCATGCTGACACATTTCCCACAGCAAATTTGTTTGATGTGTCCTTGTTATTCTGTTCAAAAAACGGAGTCCAGAACGTCATTTGATGAATACAGCCTGGTCTGAATTGAAGGGAAGTCAAGCATGAAGGAGGAAGTGGACTGAACTCCCTGAATGCTGTTGAGAAATGTTTCCCCAGCTAAGACAGTGTTTTTCCCATCTCTCTGGTAGGGAGGGGTAAGAGGAGGTGAGGAAGAGAGGCCAATGAGTGCTCGTGAATCAGTGAGACTTCAACAACACGGAACTTGAGAACAGTTGAATTTGCTGGGCACAGTGGCTCAGGCCTGTAATCCCAGCATTTTGGAAGGCTGAGGCAGGAAGATTGCTTGAGCCCAGGAGTTCAAGACCAGCCTGGGCAACATGGGGAAACACCATCTTTACAAAAAAATTTAAAAGTCAGCCGGGCGTGGTGACATGCACCTGTAGCTCCAGCTATTCAGGAGGTTGAGGCAGGAAGATCACTTGAGCCCAGGAGGTTGAGGCTGCAGTGAACAGTAATTGCATTGTTGGACTCCAGCCTGGGTTGAGAGAGCAAAACCCTGTCCGAAAAAAAGAGGGCTGGGTGTGGTGGCTCATGCCTACAATCCCAGCACTTTGGGAGGCCAAGGCAGGATGATTGCTTGAGGCTAGGAGTTCAAGACCATCCTCTTCAACATAGTATAACATTGTACAACCCTGTCTGTACAAAAAAAAAAAGAATGGAAAAAGAAAATAGTTGAATTTGTTAAGCCTGGACAGACAGAGGACAGTGTTACATCACAGACTCAGAACCAGTGACTAAAGTCTGACATTTCTATCTTCCCTCCTCCTTCACTTCCTGTCTTTGAAACAAGCACTACAAAGACATGAAATCAGAACCTAAAACTGAGAAGAAAGAAAAACTGTCACAGGAGTATGATGAGTCTGCATTAGGCAAAGGACTCTCCTGACAAGGTGGCCTCAAGGTGGAAGGAGGCTGGGTAGATGCTTTTGGAGGTGCTGATGGCCATTAGTAGGTGGTGGGCATTGGGAAGAGAAGGTGTACTTCACATCATGGATGAGGGGATTATTCATGAAAGGTGATTTGCAGGTTTGCCTCTAAGGGAAGACAAGAGTGAAAGAGGAGGAGTGGGTACCAGCAACGCCAGTCCTGGACATTCTGAAAAGATTCAGAGGATTCAAGTTTGAGAAGTGCTACTAGCGGTGTCCATTGGAAGGTCAAAAAGCAGACAGAGTGACTGTGGTTACCCCTCACTGCTGCCCCTCACCTTGGACAGGGTTTACTGTCATTGTCTTGTAGATTTGTCAGCAGAAGGCTTTTAATTATTTCAGTTATTTTTAGAAATAGTATGTATTATATGCTGCTTCTCTTTTTTTTTTTTTTTTTTTTTGAGACGGAGTCTTGCTCTGTGCCCCAGGCTGGAGTGCAGTGGCGCGATCTCGGCTCACTGCAAGCTCCGCCTCCCGGGTTCACGCCATTCTCCTGCCTCAGCCTCCCGAGTAGCTGGGACTACAGGCGCCCACCAACACACCTGGCTAATTTTTTGTATTTTTAGTAGAGACGGGGTTTCACCGTGTTAGCCAGGATGGTCTCGATCTCCTGACCTCGTGATCCGCCCGCCTCGGCCTCCCAAAGTGCTGGGATTACAGGCTTGAGCCACCGCGCCCGGCCGCTGCTTCTCATTATATAAGAAACTCATGGAAAGCATGGGAGAGCCTAAAGAGGGGGGAGAGAAGAATATATGTAAATATATTACACACACACACAGACATATACACACACACATACATATATACATACACACACACAGAGATATGGCCAGAGATTTCATATTAAAGACAATAGGGACGCAAAAGAGGACATGGAAATAAGCAAAATTAAAAATGAAATTAGCCTGGGCATGCTGGCTCACACCTGTAATCCCAGCACTTTGGGAGGCGGAGGTGGGAGGATCTCTTGAATTCAGGAGTTCAAGGCCAGCCTGGGCAACATAGTGAGACCCCATCTTGGAAAAAAAGGGAAAAAAAATTTTTAATGAAATGGTATACCCTCTCATTATGGGTGGGAATTAGAGTGCTCAGATTCTTCAGGGATGGTTTTCTATTTTGCATTCTTTCTTTGGAACAGTATTAGTGGGGATACTGAGTTAAGCATTTTTAAGGTTCTTGACATACATTGACATGCTGTTTTCTGAACAAGGCACACCTATTTGTGTGGTCACCAGGCACGTATGAGTAAGCTGGGGTCTTTCATGGAAGGGAAATGGTATCTCTCTGTCGTCTCCTTCTTTTTTTTTTTTTTTCTTTTTTATGAGATGGAGTCTTGCTGTGTCACCCAGTCTAGAGTGCAGTGGTGTGATCTCAGCTCACTGAAACCTCCACCTCCCAGGTTCAAGCAATTCTCCTGCCTCAGCCTCCCCAGTAGCTGGGATTACAGGCGCCCGCCACCACACCTGACTAATCTTTTTGTATTTTTAGTAGAGATGGGGTCTCACCATGCTGGCCAGGCTGATCTCAAACTCCTGACCTCAAGTGATCCACCCGCCTCAGCCTTCCAAAGTGCTGGGATTGCAGGCTTCAGCCACTGCGCCCGACCCTCATTGTTGTTTTAATTTGCAGGTTATTTGTGAGGTTGTAAACCAGTATTTTTCTTTTGTGAATTAGACTGTTTATTTCTACTTCCCTCCCCACCTCAGCTTCCTTGTTAATAGAAATTAAATTAAAAGAATATTGGATTACTTATTTGTGCTGAAAGTCCCACCCACCAAAAATTATCATCATTTAATTTGTCCACATTCTATTCACGTTCCTTATTTTGGTCATGGTTTTTGTAGGGCCTAGATATAAGTCATTTGTGAGTTATCTGCCAATGGCAGATTCTTTACCAAAGAAGTACTTGGGGAGGACCAAGGACTGCCAACCTCTGAAGACAAAAAATTGTTGTTTGTATTTTGTTTTTCAGAATAAGTACAAGATTCCTTAATTTTCCTTTATGCAAAGATAAAGATTTTTATCTTTAAAAGATGCTGGGCTATCAGTTAGGCACGGTGGCACATGCCTGTAGTCCCAGCTGCTCAGGAGGCTGAGGTAAGAGAATTGCCTGAGGCCAGGAGTTTGAGGCCACAGTGGCTATAATTGCACCACTGCACTCCAGACTGGGTAACAAAGCAAAATCTTGTGTCTAAAAAGAAAAAAAAAAAAAAAAAAAATGCTGGGCACGGTGGCTCACGCCTGTAATCTCAGCACTTTGGGAGGCTGAGATGGGCGGGTGATCACTTGAGGCCAGGAGTTCAAGACCAGCCTGGCCAACATGGTGAAACCCCGTCTCTACTAAAAACACACAAATTAGCCAGGCATGGTGGTATGTGCCTGTGTTCCCAGCTACTTGGGAGGCTAAGGCTGGGGAATCACTTGAACCCAGTGAGGCGAGATTGTGCCATTGCACTCCAGCCTGGGCCACAGGGTAAGACTTCATCTAAAAAAAAAAAAAAAAGTACAAAAAAAAAGATGCTGGACTAAAATTTATAAGCCAGCATTCCCTGGTATTTAATTTTTCTATATCCAAATCAACGTTATTTCCTAGAATTTAAGAATATATATATTTTTGGCTGGACGTGGTGGCTCATGCCTGTAATCCCAGCGCTTTGGGAGGCCGAGGCGGGTAGATCACAAGGTCAGGAGTTCGAGACTAGCCTAGCCAACATAGTGAAACCCCATCTCTACTAAAAATACAAAAAAAAAAAAAAATAGCTGGTTATGGTGGTGTGCGCCTGTAGTCCCCAGCTACTCAGGAGGCTGAGACAGGAGAATCACTTGAACCCAGGAAGCGGACGTTGCAGTGAGCTGAGACCACACCATCGCAGCCTGGGCAACAGAGTGAGACTCTGTCTCAAAAAAAAAAAAAAAAAACTTACTTGTCATTTTATGCAGCAAATAAAGCCCTTATCATATGACAAGTCAATCTTCATTGGGGGTTGGGTGGGCAGTGAGCTGTAACCTTCATTACACGATCTTTCTCTGACCTATCTACTATCAAACGACAGCAGTGATGGTACAGACAAATTGTTCTAATACTCTTATTAAAAAATGAAAGAGTAAGTATTTATTATGGCTTTATAGTAAGAAGCCATTTTATTGGAAAAGCAGAATAAAAGTCTTTGTTTTGTTTCTACTCCAAGTCCAGGTTTGCATTTGTGATTGACAGCGACGGTGCTTACTTAAACAATGGCTAATTTAAATGTTCCACAATTCTCAAGAGAAAAAAATGCCACCTGGGACAATGTTCAATGTCTTGAATTCACTATTAAGAGTCCGGTTCCGTTCATGTATGCAAACTTCCCTCCAAGGAATCCTGTTCAAAGGGAAAGCAAACTGAGATCTACTGGACACCCATGATGTGCCAGATACTTGAATATACTGCATACTCTCTCAATTAATCCCAACAATAACCACCCATGGTTGGAATCTTTGTGGAAATGGTAAAAGTTCTATACAGAGAAAGCCACTGCACTGGGAAGGGCAGAGGGCTCCGCTGTTGACTGGCTCTTTCATTCTGTTACACAGGACAAGACCAGCATGAGGTCAAACTTGTGGCAATGGCTTTTGTACTCAACTGGCTTCCAAGTTACCTTCCGGCTGACTCAGTGTCTCTGAGACCATCCTGAGTGCCAGGGACATTTGTACCTACCTTGGGTGCTAGGAACCAGTTGATTCTACTTCTTATGCTACCTAAATACTTGGCTCTTTATTGGAGGAAGACAATGATTCAGATGGAGCCAAACAAGCAGTGGCTTGAATGCCTCCTTCCAATTTTCCTTCAAAAAAATCGGCCGGGCGCGGTGGCTCACGTTTGTAATCCCAGCACTTTGGGAGGCCGAGGCGGGTGGATCACGAGGTCAGGAGATCGAGACCACGGTGAAACCCCGTCTCTACTAAAAATACCAAAAAATTAGCCGGGCGTGGTGGCGGGCGCCTGTAGTCCCAGCTACTCGGAGAGGCTGAGGCAGGAGAATGGCGTGAACCCGGGAGGCGGAGCTTGCAGTGAGCCGAAATCGCGCCACTGCACTCCAGCCTGGGCGACAGAGCGAGACTCCGTCTCAAAAAAAAAAAAAAATCTTGGTCAGACGTGGTGGCTCATGCCTATAATCCCAGCACTTTGGGAGGCTGTGGCAGGCGAATCACTTGAGGTCAAAAGTTCGAGACCAGCCTGGCCAACGTGGCGAAACCCCATCTCTACCAAAAACACAGATTCTGCTCTGTCGCCCAGGCTGGAGTGCAGTGGTGCGATCTTGGCTCACTGCAACCTCCACCTCCCGGGTTCAAGCGATTCTCCTGACTCAGCCTCCCGAGTAGCTGGGATCAAAGGCATGCACCACCAAATTTTTGTATTTTTAGTAGAGACACGGTTTCACTATGTTGGCCAGGCTGGTCTCGAACTCCTAACCTCAGGTGATCTGCCAGTCTCGGCCTCCCAAAGTGCTGGGATTACAGGCATAAGCCACCACACCTGGCCTTAAGCACTTCCATAAACTCCACTTTAAAACACATGATTATTGACTCCCAGGAAACTTCTCAGTAATTCCCACTTGAAATTCACCTAGGCCGGGCGCGGTGGCTCAAGCCTGTAATCCCAGCACTTTGGGAGGCCGAGGCGGGCGGATCACAAGGTCAGGAGATCGAGACCATCCTGGCTAACACGGTGAAACCCCATCTCTACTAAAAATACAAAAAATTAGCCGGGCGTGTTGGCGGGCGCCTGTAGTCCCAGCTACTCGGGAGGCTGAGGCAGGAGAATGGCGTGAACCCGGGAGGCGGAGCTTGCAGTGAGCCGAGATTGCACCACTGCACTCCAGCCTGGGGGACAGAGAAAGACTCCGTCTCAAAAAAAAAAAAAAAAAGAAATTCACCTAACCTTCTTGTGATGATCAAATATTTCCTTATGTATACACACTAAAACCTGATCTTAAAAAAAAGAAATTCAAAAATGGCTAAATGAAAGTCTTTGAATATATTAATACCATTTGTGTCTGGAAAAAAACAAGTATTCATAAGCAAAAATTTAAAATTCCAGAGCTACGGCTGGGCACAGTGGCTCACGCCTGTAATCCCAACACTTTGGCAGGCAGAGGCGGATGGATCATCAAGTCAGGAATTCAAGATCAGCCTGGCCAAGATGGTGAAACCCTGTCTCTACTAAAAATACAAAAATCAGCCAGGCGTGGTGGTGTGCACCTGTAATCCCAGCTACTTGGGAGGCTGAGGCAAGGAATTGCTTGAACCTGGGAGGCAGAGGTTGCAGTGACTTGAGATCACGCCACTTCACTCCAGCCTGGGCGACAGAGCGAGACTCCATCTCAAAAAAAAAGTCCAGAGCAAGTCTTATTTTTAAAACAAAACAAATTTGAAGGGAAAAAGAGACAAAATGTCTTAAGTAAAAAAGTCAGGTGGCTGGCCGGCTCTCCAGCAGAAGATAGAAAAGTCTGCAAATTAGCCAGGCGTGGTGGTGCATGCCTGTAATCTCAGCTACTTGGGAGGCTGAGGCAGGAGAATATCTTCCACCCAGGAGGCGGAGGTTGCGGTGAGCTGAGATCACCCCACTGCACCCCAGCCTGGGCAACAAGAGTGAAACCCCATCTCAAAAAGAAAAGAAAAGTCTGCAGTATGTAAAAGCTGAGCCTCAGGAATCAGAGGTGGCAGAGCCTCAACAGTGTTCTGGCATTGTCTTTGCCAGGACGGGACTGCCCTCTGGTGTAACTAACAATTTTCATGTTTTGTTCAGCCTCACTGTAAAGTCATAAAACTTTTCTGATGCTTAGTTTCCTCATGTACAAAACAGCAGCAGTCACCTTCTAGGGTAATTACTGCAGTTAAACAGCCAACATAGAGCACTTAGCAAATACACTCCCAGAAACAGACTTCTTTCCTTCCACCCTTTCAGGTCATAATATTTCCATCCCACCTTAAGATATCACTTAACTTTAAAGAGCTGGCACAGATAAGGAATGATTTTCAGCTCATATAGTCGTGTTTTTAATTCCTGAAAATGATCTGCATTGTGGTCTGTTCTTACAAAGGAATACTATGCAGCAACCACAGGATAAATTATAACTACATGAAACTATGTGGATGAGCATCACCGATAAAGGTTGAGTGAAAGGCCAGATACAAAAGAGTACATACTGTCTGATTCCATCTTAATGAAGTAAGAATAGCCAAAGGTAATCCACGGTGATACAAGTCAGAATGGTGGTTACCTTGGGTTGAGGGGATAATAGGAGGAGAGGCACCAGGATACTGAGATGCTGAAAATATTCTGTGCCTTAATCTGGGTGGTGGTTCCACAGGTACATATATATGTAAAGATTCATCAAGCTGTATACTTAACAGTCATGCAGTTTACTGCCTTTATGTCATACACTTCAATGAATATTTAAAATAGTATGTTTTCGGCCAGGCGCAGTGGCTCACGACTGTAATCCCAGCACTTTGGGAGGCCAAGGTGGACGGATCACCTAAGGTCAGGAGTTCGAGACCAGCCTGGCCAACATGGTGAAACCCCGTCTCTACTAAAAATACAAAAATTAGCCAGGCATGGTGATGCGTGCCTGTAGTCCCAGCTACTTGGGAGGCTGAGGCAGGAGAATTGCTTGAATCTGGGAGGCTGAGGTTGTAGTGAGCCGAGATCGTGCCATTGCTCTCCAGCCTGGGCAACAGAGAGAGTCTCCATCTCAAAAAAATAAATTAATAATAATAATAATAATATTTTTTCAAAGTAGTTATTTGATTTAATATTTTCTGTGAATGATAAATTCATTCATTGGTGCTTCCGAATTGTAGACTCACTTGTATAGGATATTTTCCAAATAACTGAATTTACCCATTTAAGCAAACACACTATTACTCTCTTGGGTAGAAATATTTCTAGAATGATTTATACCCTCACTATCATTTTAAACAGAGGCTACAAAGCACATTCTTCTTGGTGAACCAAGGTTATCCATAGAAATTTACATGATCGCCGGGCGTGGTGGCTCACGCTTGTAATCCCAGCACTTTGGGAGGCTGAGGCGGGCGGATCATGAGGTCAGGAGATCGAGACCACGGTGAAACCCCGTCTCTACTAAAAATACAAAAAAAATTAGCCGGGCGTGGTGGCGGGCGCCTGTAGTCCCAGCTACTCGGAGAGGCTGAGGCAGGAGAATGGCGTGAACCCGGGAGGCGGAGCTTGCAGTGAGCTGAGATCGGGCCACTGCACTCCAGCCTGGGTGACAGAGCAAGACTCCATCTCAAAAAAAAAAAAAAAAAAAAAAAAAGAAATTTACATGATTGGTGACTTGTAGTGGCTCATGCCTGTAATCCCAACAGTTTGGGTGGTCTAGGTGGGAGAATTACTTGAGCCCAGGAATTTGAGACCAGTCTGGGCAACACACTGAGACCCTGTCTCTATAAAATTTTTAAAAAGTAAAGAAACTGGCCAGGTGCAGTGGCTCACGCCTGTAATCCCAGCACTTTGGGAGGCTGAGGGGGGTGGATCACTTGAGGTCAAGAGTTCAAGACCAGCTTGACCAACATGGTAAAACCCTGTCTCTACTAAAAATACAAAATTAGCCAGGCATGATGGTGCACGCCTGTAATCCCAGCTACTTGGGAGGCTGAGGAAGGAGAATTGCTTGAACCTGGGAGGTGGAGGCTGCAATTAGCCAAGATAGCGCCATTGCACTCCAGCCTGGGCAACAAGAGTGAAACTCCATCTCAAAAAAAAAACAAACAAAAAAAACAAAAAAGAGTAAAGAAACTTACGTGGTAGAGCTCAGCTGAGATGGGACAATAGCTTCGGGGGCCATTGCTTCTGGATTGGATGGCAGCAGTTTTACCCCTTTGTTATATGCCCTATTTCTCACTGTTGTATGCCTGCCTGTAATCATCCCTGTACTCATTTGTTTCCTTTCATTCATTTATTCATATATCTGGTACATAGTTTTGAACGCGTGGGATATGCTAAGTGCTGGAGATATAGTAGCAAGTTAGACATTCGCGATCCATGACCTAAGGGAACTTAATATTTTAGCAAAAGAGGCAAGCATAAAACAAATACAATGTGTATTTTCAGGGCAAAATTAGAGGACCTCCTTTAGGGGACTTGGGAAGGTCGCCTTGAAGAGGTGACATTCAAGAACTGTGAGATGAGACCCTATCCCAGAGTGAGCCATTAGTAAGTACTGACTGAATGAATGAGTCCATGTGTGCATGCTTGCTCGAATGGTCATTAGCCAAGTAGAAAGGAGAAAAAGAAAGAGTTGTGATTTATTATGCACTGAGAAACCAGAAATGTTATTGAAATACGTCTAAACTAAGAGTCGATAGGGGGACGTGCGCGATGGCTCATGCCTGTAATCCCAACACTTTGGGAGGCTGAGACGGGTGGATCATTTGAGGTCAGGGGTGTGAGACCAGACTGGCCAACCTGGTGAAACCCTGTCTCTACTAAAAAATACAAAGAGTCAACAGGCACTGAGTGAGGTCCTGATAGAATTTATGGCATTAATTTTGGCTGCTGTGGGGGCTGTTTTATTGCCTTACTTAAGATCTTGAGTTGCTAGACAACGGAAGGGTTTTTCATTATCACTGGGCTAACCTATACACATTCAGTTTTTACTTCATCCTGCAAAAAGCAAAACCAGCCACATATGGGCCAAGTGTCTACGAAGGTTCCTCCAGGTTGCCCGTGTACTTCTGACTCCGAGCTCCTACGCATGTGACTTTTCTGGCACAGCCACCAGAATCACCTTGAAAGGTTGTCACCTATTCATTCCTTAACAAAGCCATACAGCTCTGTTCAGAAAAGACAGCGGACCTGCCTCTTAGGCATTATGACATGTTGCGAAATGCCTTTTCATTTGGGTCCTATTATTGTCCCCAGAAATTTCAGCCTCATGACATTTTACAAATCAAGAAGAACTTGTAGTCTAAAGGACGGAAGGAGCAGATAACAAACAAGAACCTTGTAGAGACGTTACTCAATTATATGCCTAATACAGCCAAGCTGACATAGAAGCATTATTATCATATCACATTTAATAGCAGCAGAGTTTAAAATGCCAGAAACATGGGCCAAGTTATTCAGGACTTAATGTGATGCATGACTAGATCTGTCAATAAACTATCATGAAATCATAAGAACCCCTAACAGGAGGAGCCAGTGTAGCCTTTGTTGATCTTAGTTTCTTACAATTCCTCATGGAAATACTAAATCTGGCTGGGCGCAGGGGCTCACGCCTGTAATCTCAGCACTTTGGAAGGCCGAGGTGGGCAGATCACTTGAGGTCAGGAGATGGTGAAACTCCGTCTCTACTAAAAATACAAAAATTAGCTGGGCGTGGTGGCGGGCGCCTATAGCCCCAGCTACTCGGGAGGCTGAGGCAGGAGAATCGCCTGAACCTTCGAGGCAGAGGTTGCAGTGAGCCGAGATCGCACCACTACACTCCAGCCTGGGGGACAGAGTAAGCCTCTGTCTCAAAAAAAATAAATAAATAAAAAAAGAAAGGAAAAGAAAAAAGAAAAACTAAACAAAAAGATTGTACCGAATATGGATTTTCCTAATGAAATAAAGGGAAACAAGGAATGACTAGTGTCTAGAAATGGTTTGTTTTTAGATTTTTCCCCAGAGTCTTTCTGTTCCTTTGATAAAATTTCAGACTCAACACAGGCTCAATCTACCTTAGAAAGTGTGGTATTGGCAGGTGCGGTGGCTCACGCCTGTAATCCCAACACTTTGGGAGGCCAAGGAAGGTGGATCACCTGAGGTCAGGAGTTCAAGACCAGTCTGGTCAACATAGTGAAACCCCTTCTCTACTAAAAATACAAAAAATTAGCCAGGCATGATGGTGGGCACCTGTAATCCCAGCTACTTGGGAGGCTGAGGCAGGAGAATCTCTTGAACCTGGGAGGTGGAGGTTGCAGTGAGCCGAGATTGTGCCACTGCTTTCCAGCCTGGGGGACAGAACGAAACTCCATCTCAAAAAAAAAAAAAAGAAAAGAAAAAAAAGGCCGGGTGCAGTGGCTTACGCCTGTAATCCCAGCACTTTGGGAGGCTGAGGCGGGTGGATCACCTGAGGTCATGATTTCACGACCAGCTTGGCCAAAATGGTGAAACCCTGTCTCTACAGAAATACGAAATAATTGGAGATGGTGGTGGGTGCCAGTAATCCCAGCTACTCGGGAGGCTGTGGTGGGAGAATCACTTGAACCCCAGAGGCAGAGGTTGCAGTGAGCAGAGATTGCACCACTGCACTCCAGCTTGGGCGACAGAGTGAGACTCCATCTCAAAAAAAAAAAAAAAAAAGAAAAGAAAAGAAAAAAGAAAAGAAAAAAAAAGGAAAGAAAAGAAAAGAAAAAAAAGAAAGTGTGGTATTAATGCATGAATTCTTTCACTGGTCAGGGTTTCTATTTTGGATTCAAATGGTATGGCTCTCTTTCCCTACTTGATAGACTCAAGCAATCTAAGTGCACCTATGTAACAGGCAATTAGATACAGTAAGTATCAAAATCTTAAAAGAGACATAAGAAAACATTAATCCACTTGTCAAAAGTTACATAAACTTGCAGTTGTCAGAGTAGTGACTTTCTGCTAAACTCAATTTTCCGATATGCATATAAAAAGATATTAAACCTGCCATGCTTCCAGAGAACTCAAGGTCTTTAACCTCTACGATTGTTAGATTTCTTCCTATTTGCCTGAATATACAAAGCCACAGGGAAGTTTGTCCTATGGAGGAAATGTCTTCCAATTTTGAAACAATCATTTCTTCCAGCCGTTTTTAAATGACTGGCCACTTCTCTGAAGAGAAAACCCTTGGCTTCTTACTGCAAGTGTCATTGGGCAAAAATATACCCAAATCATGTTCTTTCATAACTGGTGAGCTCTTCAACTTAGTACTGTCCTTGTACAGGCCAAAGATCCCACACCCTTGTTATATTGCCTATTTTATACTGCAACACCTTTCCCCAAGAACTAGCAATTATAGAAATCTGTTGGAACTATTTTTTTCCCTAGATTTTCCTATAACTGTTTGAGTTTTAACTATTAATAACACAGTTACTGCTATCTGTGTGTGGCATATCATTATTACAATTGATCATACATAAACATTTGATTAAGGCTATAGCTTTATTATATTTTCTACCTGCCAAAAAAAGCTAGATTATAAAGACTTAGTATTCCCAAGAAGTATTTATTCATTAGTTTCTCCTAAACCATGACCAGTATAGAAAAAGTCGGTCTCAAGCTGGTCTGTTTCAAAAACAGACAGATTTGAGGATAAGATTTGAGGATTTGAGGATAAGTTTTGAGGATAAGAGGCCGTTTTAAACTTTTTTTTTTTTTCTTTTTTGGAGATGGAGTTTCGCTCTTGTCACCCAGGCTGGTGTGCAGTGGCACAATCTTGGCTCACTGCAACCTCCGCCTCCGGGGTTCAAGTGATTCTCCTGCCTCAGCCTCCTGAGTAGCTGGGACTACAGGTGCATACCACCATGCCCAGCTAATTTTTGTATTTTTGGTAGAGACGGGGTTTCACCTTGTTGGCCAGGCTGGTCTCGAACTCCTGACCTCAAGTGATTCACTCACCTCGGCCTTCCAAAGTGCTGAGGTTACAGGCGTGAGCCACCGCACCCAGCCTAACCTGACCTTTAATTTGCTGTTATCTTGCCTAAATTTAACAGAATTGGGGGTGGGGTGGGGGGAGAAAGTTTAAAAGTATTTTCATGAAACCAGAACCACCATTTAGCAAAACCTTTAAACGGAATGAATTCCCGAGCTCACAGAAGTGCAAATCGCAAGGTTACACATTGCCTCCTAGAAACACAGCACCTGGTTCTGAGCTCTTTGCTAAAGCAAATGCTTTGCTAAAGGATTCTGATTCAGCCCACTGTAAAATCTCAAGCACAGGTAGGTTTTCCACTTACTCTCCATTACACACACGTCCCTCTAGCAAAACCAAAAACAGCATTTGATGGAAGCTAAAGATTACAATTATCCAGGGACTCCGAGCCACGAAAAATAGTTTGCAAAGAAATCCCTTTTGCCCCCGTCTTCCCCTCACCATCCCTGCCCCTTCCACAGAAGGGAACCCAAATCGTATGCAATTTGAAATTTTTAATATGAATATACTAAAGTAGGAAGCACGTACCTGCTAAGCACCTGGCGCTGTCTTTCCCTGCTTGCTCTCTCCTCCCACACTCTGGCAACGGAATGCCCTTCAAAACCATGGCTCAGTGCTTTTGGTAAATGTTTTACGAGACACTAAACAGGCTTGTGTCCCACCCTCAGAGCAAACACCACTGAGGGAACACAATATAATGGTCGAAAAGATATCATGTAATGTACAATAATGAAAATGAACAAGCAGGCTCTATTTCCACACTTCCTCTTAAAGGGGAAAACAATGTCAAACTTTCAGGTGGTGGGGACGGAGTTGCAGGAAAGGCTCATAGAAAGAAACCTTGACGCTGGAAGCGTTAGAGCAATTTTTTTAAAGGTGGCATTATGATAAGTTCATTGTTCTAATCCTCAAACAAGTCTTGGCTTGCCGAGCTGAAAAACTGTCAAAGGCAAGAGTTAATAAAGGGTGGAGTTCACCGGCGAATATGTAGATGCAGTAGCATCTCCACATTGACCACATATTCCTATTTATCAGAGAAAATGCAACTCAAAAAAGTGCTCATAAACCATCCTCCACAATAACCAAAGGTACTTCCCATTTTCCATATCCTTCAAGTTATTCACAGTTAAGACCCAACTCTGCTCCAAACCAGAAGTTTTGCATTCCATTCAAGTTAACAATTACAACTGGAGGATAACAGAAACTTGCTGGCACCAAACTATTAGAATGTCAGGTGCCTCCTGGTACCACCAGGGTTAATGAGATAAAGAGAGGGTGCCCAGGGGATGATCTGTCTGCCTGGTTTTACACAAACTACCTATGGAGATTGCTAGAGTCTTGGGCCCATGCGAGCAGCACGCACTCGTCGGCTGCTGGAGGACTGAGTGGGACAGTCTAAGACATGAAAAAGCAGAATTACTTAGCTACAGTCAAGCCCACTCGCTAAAAGGAGACCAAGAGAAGAAGCCAGAATTGGCTTTGGTTGCAGAATCACACCCACAGACAGGATAGGCAAATAAGATAACCCATTCTCTGTCCCCACCCACTCCTCTAATCCCTGAGAGAGTGCTCAGAATTTTGCATTTCCTACCTTTAAAATGTCTGCTGGGGTGGAAACAAAACAAAGCAAAACAAAACCGAACCTAGAATTGAGATCGTGTGTTTTCTACACTCCAGCCGTGTGACCTTGAGGGAGTAACTTAACCTCCCTGAGCCCGTCTCCTCATGTATAAAGTACAAATGTCTAGAACCACAGAAGTTATTTCCAAGAACTGACAGCTCTCCAGCTCCAGGAGCCTAGAAAATGGCACAGCGCAGTTCTTGACAGTTTTAAAATGTCAGAAGGGTTGTTGTCATTTTTTGGTCTCCTACCTTATGTGGATGGGTTCTATCTTATTTTCAATGTCCTCCTGTTGCAGAAGCTTCCGGTTAGTCCTGGGACTAAAGGGCAACTGATCTCACTTCTCCTGGGTCTGACTGACTAATCTGTTAGGGTGGGTACCATAAATGACCGTTTTATCTGCCTGCCCGGGGCGTGGCGACAGGGCCTCCCTGCCCCCCAGCCCTGCCTGTCAGCTCCTTTTGCATTCACAACATTTCTCATCTTGCCCTCTACCACAGTGAGCTGACCCGCCTCATAACACCTCATCCCGCCCTCCCTTTTTCTCTTTTTTTCTCTCTCTTCCTCTCTCCTTTCTTGCCTTGCTTCCCTGAGAGGAACATAATGGGCGTTGCGGGAGGGCGATGATTCTCTTTTTCTTTTCTTTTTCTTTTTTTTTTTTCTGAGACAGATTCTTGCTCTGTCACCCGGGCTGGAGTGCAGTGGCACAATCTCGGCTCACTGCAACTTCCGCTCCCAAGTTCAAGCGATTCTCCTGCCCCAGCCTCCCAAGTAGCTGGGATTACAGGCACCTGACACCATGTCTGGCTAATTTTTGTATTTTTAGTAGAGACACGGTTTCACCATGTTGGCCTGGCTGGTCTCGAACTCCTGACTTCAGTTGATCTGCCTGCCTTGGCCTCCCAAAGTGCTGGGATTACAGGCATGAGCCACCGTGCCTGGCCCTCATCGTTCTATTTCTCCTTCTACTATTTTATGTGACATATCACACAACCCAGTGCATGGTTTAGACAGGTATTATTATTCTTGAGATTCAGAGATGCAGAAAGATCCAACAACAGCCCAAGGTCACTGAGCCATTGCTGACAGGCCAGGGGCTGAGGTGGCCTTTCCTGACAGCCCAGGATTTCCCTTAAGCCACTGACCTCCAAAAGCACCTCCTCTCAGAGCCGTAAGGCCCCACCTGGCCTAACCTGCTCTCCCCGCAACCTGTGGCACAGTTTCCTCTCAGATCCCTCTCCTCATCTTCCTTCCTTCCTCCCTCGGCGCAGGCCAGCTCCTTATTCTAATGTTAGGGTTTATCTCACTCAACCTCTTGTCCCTTGAGTGCCCTTCTTTACGCAAACCCAAGAGGAGTAAATCCCCTGCATGCTGGGGAGTAATTACTCCCATCACAGAAGTCTTTCCCATGAGCACCCCTCTTGGGTCACCTGTCTCATTCCACTCTGCATTAGGGTACTTGTATATCCTCAAATGCCATCCCTCCCTCCCTCCCCACCTTTCTTCCTTCCTTCCTTCTTTCTTTTTTCACGGAGTCTCGCCCTGTTGCCCAGGCTGGAGTGCAGTGGCGCAATCTCAGCTCACTGCAACCTCCACCTCCCAGGTTCAAGAGATTCTCCTGCCTCAGCCTCCTGAGTAGCTGGGATTATAGGCATGCACCACCATACCTGGCTAATTTCTTTATAGTTTTAGTAGAGACGGGGTTTCACCATGTTGGTCAGGCTGGTCTTGAACTCCTGATCTCAAATGATCCACCCACTTCGGCCTCCCAAAGTGCTGGGATTACAGGCATGAGCCACCGCGCCTGACCCTCAACTGCTTTCTAGATCATCAGAACACTCACCTCTGCACCCCCTGGCATGGAGTCCAATGCCTTACTGTTCAGAAATATACTTAAATTTTGATGAAAAAAGTCTGAAGACACAAAATCTGAATCCAAAACAGTGTTTCAAAGGCATATATTCTACGTACAGTCAGCCCTCAGTATCTGTGGGTTCCGCATCCCTGAAGTCAACCAACCACAGATCAAGAATATTCAAAAATCAGCCGGGCGCGGTGGCTCACGCTTGTAATCCCAGCACTTTGGGAGGCCGAGGCGGGCGGATCACGAAGTCAGGAGATGGAGACCACGGTGAAACCCCGTCTCTACTAAAAATACAAAAAAATTAGCCGGGCGTGGTGGCGGGCGCCTGTAGTCCCAGCTACTCGGAGAGGCTGAGGCAGGAGAATGGCGTGAACCCGGGAGGCGGAGCTTGCAGTGAGCCGAGATTGCGCCACTACACTCCAGAGCGAGACTCCGTCTCAAAAAAAAAAAAAAGAAAAAAAAGAATATTCAAAAATCTCGTGTACTCCATAAATATATATACTACTATGTGCCCACAAAAAATTAAAAATGTAAAAATGTAAAAAGGACGGCTGTGTCTGTACTAAACACATACAGACTTCCTTTTCTTGTCATTATTCCCTAAACAATACAGCATAATGACTACTTACTAACATTTCCATTGGATTAGGTATTCAAAGTCATCTACAGATGACTCAAACTATATGGGAAGATATGTGTAGGTCATATGCAAATACTGCACCATTTTATATAGAGGACTCGAGCTCCAAAATCTGGGGGGCCTGCAACCAATCCCCCATGGATACAGAAGGATCACTATATAAACAAATGCCAGAATTTGGGGGTTTAAGGTAGTTGCTTTGCTTTTATTTATTTTGTATTTCAATGAGGATAAGCAAATGGGATTATGAAGTCCAGATAGCAAATAAGCTAGCCATCAAATTACACCACAAAACAAGCATTGTTTCTTTTATTTCTTTCTTTTTTTTTTTTTTTTGACATGAAGTCTCACTCTGTCACCCATGTTGGAGTGCAGCGGTGCCATCACGGCGCACTGTAATCGCCACCTCTCGGGTTCAAGCGATTCTCCTGCCTCAGCCTCCTGAGTAGCTGGGACTACAGGCACACACCACTGCACCTGGCTAATTTTGCTATTTTTTTAGAGATGGGGTTTCACCTTGTTGGTCAGGCTGGTCTCAAACTCCTGAGCTCAAGTGATTCACCTGCCTCGGCCTCCCAAAGTGCTGGGATTACAGGCGTGAGCAACTGCGCCCAGCTGCAAACATCGCTTCTCAAGTGCCTACAATAATCAGGTATTTGATATATGACACCTCATTTAATTAAACAGACAGATGAGAAGACAGACTCAGAGAGGCTGCCCAAGGATACACAGCTAATAATGACAGATCTGAGAATCCAAGCAGGTCCCAGTTGGAGCCCTTCTCTTTGCCTGAGTCACACTCTCATGCACATGCAGACTGTAGCCTACTCACCCCAGGAGCCTGTCTACTACCCAATCTCGGGTGTCCAATCTTTTGGCTTCCCTGGGTCACACTGAAAGAATTGTCTTGGGCCACACATAAAATACACTGATACTAATGATAGCTTATGAGCTTCAAAAAAAAAAAAAATCCCAAAGGAAGCTTATAAATTTGTGTTGGGCCACATTGAAAGCCATCCTGGACATGCTACAGGTTGGACAAGCTTGGTCCAAATCAAGATCCAGCCCAGGAGTGGTGGCTCACACCTGTAGTCTCAGCACTCTGGGAGGCCCAGGCAGGAGGATCACTTGAGCCCAGAGTTTAAGACTAGCCTGGGCAAGATAGTGAGACCCTCGCTTCTATAAAAAATGATCTAGGCATGGTAGCATGTGCCTGTGGTCCCAGCTACTTGGGAGGCTGAGGTGGCAGGATTGCTTGGGCCGGGAATTGTAGTTGAGGCTGCAGTGAGCCAAGATCACACCACTGTACCCTGGGTAACAGAGTGAGACCTTGTCCTTAAAAAACACAAAAAATAAAAATTACTTGCATGTATTTTCTGCCAACCTCTGACCAGAACCAGTTCAACCCTGTTTTTCTCCTTCAATCCTCTTTTTTTTTTAGAGATGGAGTTTCAATCTTGTTGCCCAGACTGGAGTGCAATGGAATGATCTTGGCTCACTGCAATCTCCGCCTCCCAGGTTCAAGCAATTCTCCTGCATCAGCCTCCTGAGTAGCTGGGATTACAGGTGTGTGCCACCACGCCCAGCTAATTTTATATTTTTAGTAGAGATGGGGTTTCTGCATGTTGGTCAGGCTGGTCTCGAACTCCTGACCTCAGGTGATCTGCCCACCTCAGCCTCCCAAAGTGCTAGGATTACAGGCATGAGCCACCACACCCAGCATCTTGCAATCCTTTACCTTGGCCTCCTCACCCTCCTCTCCCACTTCCCTCCACCCTACCTCCTCCTTTTTTTCTTTTTTGAGATGGAGTCTCGCTATTGTTGCCCAGGCTGGAGTGCAGTGGCACGATCTTGGCTCACTGCAACCTCCATCTCCCGGGTTCAAGCAATTCTCCTGCCTAAGCCTCCCAAGTAGATGGGACAACAGGCGCCCACCACCACGCCCAGCTAATTTTTGTATTTTTAGTAGAGACGGGGTTTCACCATGTTGGCCAGGATGGTCTTGATCTCTTAACTTCATGATCCATCCGCCTTGGACTCCCAAAGTGCTGGGATTACAGGCATAAGCCACCGTGCCCAGCCCACCCTACTCTCTTATCCCCAATTAAGATAATCTCTACTGTTCACTTTGAAATCTACTGATGAACTCTATTTCATATTGAAGCCCTCCTTTGACCATAAAATCCAACCAAAAAATATGGATTCTCCCACTTTGGGTAAGCCTTTTATGTTCTTTTTTTTCTGTGATCACAAATTTGTTATTTGACTTTAAACCCTGTAGGTTGTATTAGAATTCCCTGTGTTCTATATGGCACTTGGCATATAAAAGTCTCATGCTGCTCAGAGACTAAATTATGTGTCCCTGAGAAATGACTGTGCCTTCTGTGCAATAGAAATGTTTTATAATAGCATTTTCCACCTCCAGCCATGGGATTTTAAGTGGAGTTTTTTCTCTATTGTTTTTGGTATGCCAGCATGCGGGTATACCCCTAGAATTTTCAACTGCAGAGCTGCAATAGGCCAGAATAATATGTCTCTGGTTAAGTGCTGCTCTATCGCCCCAGGCCTATTCCAAAGCATCTTTCAGCTGTAGGGGCCCCTTTCTAGCCTGAATATCTTTGAGGCTAGTAAATATTTGGCCTGCAGAATAGTTTCAGCTTCTGAAAGGGGTTTTGAGCTCCCTTGGACACTAGGAAATAATAGAGGAGAAAGGAGAGGTAGAGATTTAATCTGGAGCTTCTAAATCTTCCAGAATCTTCCAAAGGTTTAGGAATGCCCACGAATCATACTCAAACCCCTTTAGAGGACTTCAAAGAGCACCACGAATGTGACCTCAGAAACTGCCCATCACCTAGCCAACCTCAACAGATGCCTAAGAAAGGGCCCAGGGCCTCTTAGTGCTTTCCCAAGCTGCCCAAGGAAGGAGGGGCTGCAATAGGAGAGGGGAGATCAATCTACACTGTCCAGTACTGCCTATCATGGGGACATCAACCACTAGACCAGCAGTTCTCAAAGTGAGGTCCCTGGAATGCTGAGAGGCTCCAAGGTTCTTAATCATAGTAACATATTTCCCTTTTACACGGCTTTGACACTGACTAGTGATAAAAAGGCAACGGTGGCTAAAACTTCTAGTTGTGTAAGAGGCAGTGCCACCAAGTATACTAGTAATCGTGGCATTTTTTTACCACCAGGCATTTGAAGTTGTCCTACTTTTTTTTTTAAGCCAATTTTCCTTAAGAATATATTTGATAACACAGTATTAATTTCATTTTATTTTTTTACTTTTTAAAATTTTTTAATTCTAATTTTGTTGTTGTTGTTTGAGACAGAGTCTCCTTGTTGCTCAGGCTGGAGTGCAGTGGCACAATCTCGGCTCACTGTAACCTCCACCTCCTGGGTTCAAGTGATTCTCCTGCCTCAGGCTCCCAAGTAGCTGGAATTACAGGCGCCTGCCACCACATCCAGCTAATTTTTGTATTTTTAGTAGAGATGGGGTTTCACCATGTTGGCCAGGCTGGTCTTGAACTCCTGACCTCAGGTGATCCACCTGCCTCAGACTCCCAAAGTGCTGGGATTACAGGCATGAGCCATCACATCCAGCCTATTTAATTAAGTCTCAATTCAAGTAGATGTTTTAAAAATACTCTGTGTGATGAAATGGAAAGTATGATAAAGCACTTCTACTGTATACCAAATTACGATTGCTGTCTCAAGGAAAAATCACTTGAGAGTCACAGGCTAAACTACTTGATAAAACAAACTATGATTATTTAGACTTGAATATTTAGCAGACATTTTCTAGAAAATGAATGAAGTGACCCTGGCACTTCAAAGAACACAACAGACAGTATTGATTTCCAATGATCAAATTCAAGCTTTCAAGCAAAAGTTAAATATGGGGGAACCTGGCTAACTCTGGGTGTACTGCCTATGAGTTAGCCCTGCTGTGCAAGGAGAAGAAAAATAATTTTTAAAAATGCAAAAAAAGGAAGAAAAAAATTTGGGGGCAACCTACATTTGTCACCATGAGCTTGACTGCTTGCCAGTTATTAAAGACTTTTCTCATGAGATCAGCTATGACGTTTACAAATGTGGATTTTTAAAAATACATACTGAAATGTTTCAATATTTGGAAGATCTTCACAACTCAGTGAACCAATATTTTCCAAATAACCAACCATGATGTTACAGAATCATGCATGGGTAAGCAGTCCATTCAAAGTTCAAGATGGACCAACCAATTTTAATGTAACAGAGCATGAAAAGTTCCTTGCTACGGTTTCAGATTCCGCATGCAACTAACCTTTAAGAAACTACCTCTTGGCTGGGTGCAGTGGCTCACGCCTGTAAGCCTAGCACTTTGGGAGGCCAAGGCTGGCAGATTACCTGAGGTCAGGAGTTCGAGGCCAGCCTGTCCAACATGGTGAAGCCCTGTTTCTACTAAAGATACAAAAATTAGCTCAGCATGGTGGCAGGCGCCTGTAATCCCAGATACTCAGGAGGCTGAGGCAGGAATCTCTTGAAGCTGGGAGGCAGAGGGTGCAGTGAACTGAGATTGTGCCACTGCACTCCAGCCTGGGCGACAGAGCAAGACTCCATCTCAAACAAAACAAAACAAAACAAATCTACCTCTTGTAGAGTTTGGGTTTAGTATCAAAGAAGAATGTTCACAATAATCCAAAAAGTCTACTATAATATTCCTCCCTTTTCCAATTGCATATCTTTGTGAGGTTGAATTTTCTTTCCCTATAGAACGTCAATGAAAATGACATACCTCAATAGACTGAAGCAGAAGTAAATATGAGCATACAACTGACTTCTATCAAGCCAATCATTAAAGAGATTTGAAAAAATACAAACAACATGATCTTCTCTTTGTCTACTTTTTTTGGAAATATAATTATTTTTAATGAAAACATTTTCATAAAAAATGAGCTTACTATTATTCTTGTTAAAGGAATTAATATATTTTTCTTAATTTTAATTTCTAATGCAGTAAATATCAATATATAGAACCCAAATAAAAGCACTTTGCATTTCTCAAAAATCTTTTTTTTTTTTTAGACAGAGTCTCACTCACCCAGGCTGGGGTGCAGTGGTATGATCTCGGCTCACTGCAACCTCTGCCTCCCGGGTTCAAGCAATTCTTATGCCTCAGCCTCCCAAGTAGCTAGGATTATAGGCATGTGCCACCACACCTGGCTAATTTTTGATATTTTTAGTAAAGACAGGGTTTCACCCTATTGGCCAGGCTGATCTTGAACTCCTGACCTCAAGTGACCCACCCGCCTCAGCCTCCCAAAGTGCTGGGATTATAGGAATGAGCCACCACACCTGGTTAATAATTTTTAAGAATATAAAAACAGGGCTGGGCACAGTGGCTCATGCCTGTAATCCCAGCCCTTCTGGCTTGGGCTCAGGAGTTCAAGATCAGCCATGGTAGGCCAGGCGTGGTGGCTCACACCTATAATCCCAGCACTTTGGGAGGCCAAGACGGGTAGATAGCCTGAGGTTAGGAGTTGGAGACCAGCCCGGCCAACATGGTGAAACCCTGTCTCTACGAAAAATACAAAAATTAGCTGGGCGTGGTGGCGGGCACCTGTACTCCTAGCTACTTGGGAGGCTGAGGCAGGAGAATTGCTTGAACCCAGGAGGCAGAGGTTGCAGTGAGCTGAGATCACGCCACTGCACTCCAGCCTGGGCGCCAAGACCAAAACTCCACCTAGAAAAAAAAAAAAATCAGCCAGGGTGACGTGGTGAAACCTTGTCTCTACAAAAAATACCAAAAATTAGCCAGGCATAGTGGCATGCACCTGTGGTCCCAGCTACTTTGGAGGCTGAGGTGAGAGGATTACCTGAGTCTGGGAGGTTGAAGCGGCAGTGAGCAGTAATCACGCCACTGCACTCCAGCCTGGGTGACAGAGTAAGCCCTGTCTCAAAAAAAAAAAAAAAAAAAAAAAAAAAGGAAAAGAAAAGGAAAACAGGGTTGTCAGATTTAGCAAATAAAACTTCAGGGTGCCCAATTAAACTTGAATTTCAGACAAGAAATGAATATTTTCATATATGTTCCATACAATGTTTGGGAAATATTTGTACTAAAAAGTTATTTACTTTTTTGTTTTTTTTTTTGAGACGGAGTCTTGCTGTGTCACCCAGGCTGGAGTGCAGTGGCGCGATCTCGGCTCACTGCAAGCTCCGCCTCCCGGGTTCAGGCCATTCTCCTGCCTCAGCCTCCCGAGGAGCTGGGACTACAGGCGCCCGCCAACACGCCCGGCTAATTTTTTGTATTTTTAGTAGAGACAGGGTTTCACCGTGTTAGCCAGGATGGTCTCGATCTCCTGACCTCGTGATCCGCCCGCCTCGGCCTCCCAAAGTGCTGGGATTGCAGGCTTGAGCCACCGCGCCCGGCCTAAAAAGTTATTTACTGCTTATCTGAAGTTATAGCTAATTGAGTGCCCTGTATCTTATCTGTCTGTGAAGATGTCCAGAGTCCCCAAAATTTGAGAAACACTGCACTGGGCTATGTCCCTCCCACATGTGCTAAAACACTAATACGAACATTTATTAAGCACCTGCTGTGTACTAGACACAGTGCTAAATTCTCGACATATACAACCTCGTGCCAAATCTTATGTACCAAGTACTCTCATGATCCCTATTTTCTCATACAAATGAGGAAACGGAAACCCAAAGAAGTCAAGTGAAGCTAATTATTGGTGGAAAGCAAGACTGGAACCCACCAGACTCCAAAATCTCAGCTTGTACCTATTAGGCTTACACTGAACTCTGAATAAATGAGATGTCTAAAGATGGTTGGCTTTTCTGCATATTTTCATCTCACATTTTAGCACGTCAATTTCTGTTGCTCATCTTCTCTCTGTTTCACAGCTGTGTGTTCTGCTATCACTGCAACCATGAAAACCAAGGCTGGAAGTGCCATGTGTGTCAAGGAATTCTATCCAGAACTGGAATCAGCATTCGGACTCAGAACAGGCTTTTCTCATGGATGCTTTCCTGGGCATGACAACAGCATAGTTCCGGGCTGGGAATTCTAGAATGCAGCAATGGTGCACAGACACCGCTCAGCTCACTGCAGCCTTGACCTCCTGGGCTCAAGCAGTCCTCCTGCTTCAGCCTCCTGAGTAGCTAGGACTACAGGCGCATGTCACCATGCTCGGCTAATGCTCATTACTATGAATGAAAAGCCACTGGGAGCCTGGTACTGTGCTAGAATCTTCTTTGAGAATAAGTTGGGAATTGATCCAAATGAATCTGTACCAACCAAAACAAATGCAACCGTTGTAAGCAAGCCAAGGTCCTGTTTTTCACATGATCCTGATCCAGGCCACTGGATATATTTAATGAGCTCGGGCTTGATAGTAAACATTTCCATTTTTTTTTTTTCCCCAGGCCGGACGGCAAGGCACTACTCGGTCATGCAACTCCCCTCGGTTCAGCCTACTTCTTCCTCAGTAGTGGACTAGGGATTACAGGCGTGAGCCACCACGCCCGGCGATAGTAAACAAAATAGGGAAAGTAAAATATTTTTATGATCCAGTATGGGGGTAAGGCTATGAATTTCACTGTTACGTGATCTGCAAATACAAAAATGAATCTGCTTAAGCCGGGCGCGGTGGCTCAAGCCTGTAATCCCAGCACTTTGGGAGGCCGAGGCGGGCGGATCACGAGGTCAGGAGATCGAGACCATCCTGGCTAACACGGTGAAACCCCGTCTCTACTAAAAAAACACAAAAAATTAGCCGGGCGTGTTGGCGGGCGCCTGTATTCCCAGCTACTCGGGAGGCTGAGGCAGAGGTGGAGGCGGTGACCGAGATCCCCACTGCACTCACCTGGGCAGAGAAAAATTAAAAAAAAAAAGAATCTGCTTGCACCCAACTAGGGGACCTCCCCTAGTTACTGCTTGCTATAATGAAATGTAGAAAGTGATAAACATGGCCAGGCATGATGGCTCAGGTCTGTAATCCCAGCACTTTGGGAGGCCAAGGTGCGCAGATTGCTTGAGGCCAGGAGTTTGAAACCAGCCTGGCCAACATGGCGAAACCCTGTCTCTACTAAAAATACAAAAATTAGCCAGCTATTTTATTAGTACAAAATACGACTATTAGCATACCTGTAGTCCTAGCTACTTGGGAAGCTGAGGCACGAGAATCGCTTGAACCCAGGAGGTGGGGTTGCAGATCACAGAGTGAGACTGTCACAAACAAACAAACAAACAAACAAAGTGATAAACGTAAAAAAAGAAATGCTAGTCTTTCATATTGGCCAGATTTTTTTTTTTTTTTTTTGAGACGGAGTCTCGCTCTGTCACCCAGGCTGGAGTGCAGTGGCGCGATCTCGGCTCACTGCAAGCTCCGCCTCCCGGGTTCACGCCATTCTCCTCCCTCAGCCTCTCTGAGTAGCTGGGACTACAGGCGCCCGCCACCACGCCCGGCTAATTTTTTGTATTTTTAGTAGAGACGGGGTTTCACCATGGTCTCGATCTCCCAACCTCGTGATCCGCCCGCCTCGGCCTCCCAAAGTGCTGGGATTACAAGCATGAGCCACCGCGCCCGGCTGGCCAGATTTCTTTAACTAAAAGATTCACCTTTCAAACAATTTTTGTTTTGTAAATCTGGATTTTTATTAAGGTGAGGCAGACTGGATTATTCTAAAGGCAGTTGTGTATACTTTGAAAATAGCCTAGAGGAAAGAATGGGACAAGGAGAGGAGGGGGAAAAGAAGGATAAATAGGGCAAAAAATGCCAAAACTGGAGTTTTTTGGTAACTAAGAAGAGGTGCATTTTAAAAACCAAGGCTTGGTAAAAACCTAGGGAATAGGCTTAAGTAGAAAGGAGATTTGGGAAGCTCCAGGGCCCTTGGACACCTGGCAGTGAGCATCAGAAAGAAAAGTAAGAGTTCTTAAGAAAAACCAATCAACTTTGCATTTGCCCGGGGGCTGCCTGGCAGTGCTGCTATCAGAATTCAGATACTGGCCCAGCCCTGCTCTAGGGCCTGAAGTTTGGCTCTTGCCTCTTCATTTCAGTCCCTTTAGCTGCCCATCCAATCTAGATCCCCAAAGTGCTGAAAGGAGAGGCAGCAAGAAGAAAAAGAAAAAGAAGGACAAACTGAAATGCAAGCATGGACCTTAGATGACGAATCTCACAGCTCTCCCCCTTCATGGGGCCTTCAGAATTCATTCTTGTGAAAGCTGTAAGTCAAGAAGGACACAGCCAGAAACCGTGACTCATCAAATTCCCAAAGCCAAGACCAGAACACACAGACTCTGGATCCAACGACTCGATTTCTGCCTTCAGAACACGGGGTCCTGCCTACTTTGTAGTATTTCAACACAAAGCTGATCAAGCCGAGGGTCCCCGTCTACTCCCCGCCAGCCTGGCTGCCCTTCCCTGTCTTCAGAGTTCTTTCTAAACCATAGAGAAGATGGAGTTTAATTCCACGGTGTTTGAGTCACAGGACCTTATAACACTTCAGAAAACGACTCGCCTTAAAAAATGGTTGGGTCTGTACAGGAAAGTCACTGAGTACAGGGGATAGCAAACATTTCTGTCATAGGCTAGGTAAATACTATAGGCTTTGCAAACCATGTGGTTTCTGTTACATATTATTCTTTCGTTTGTTTCTTTGTTTTTGGGGTTTTTGTTTTTTGTTTTTGAGACAGGATCTCCTTCTGTCACCCAGGCTGGAGGACAGTGGTGCCATAACAGCTCACTGCAGCCTCAACCTCCCTGGCTCCAGGGATCCTCCTGCTTCGGCCTCCTGAGTAGACTGCAGGTGTGCTTCACTACACTTGGCTAATTTTTTTATTTTCTGTAGAGGCAGGGTCTCACTGGGCTGCCCAGTCTGGTTCTTTTTTTTTTTTTTTGCAACCCTTTAAAAATGTAAAAACCATTAGCTAGAGGGCCATATATAAACAGACAATAAACCACAGTTTACTGATGCCTGACTTAGAGCAATGGAAAAGGGTTGGCAGCATTGACTGGTGACTGCTGCATGCAGGGAGACGAAAAATAGTATAAAACCTCACCAGGTTTGACGAAGGCAACTACCTCTCCATCTGACTTGCCCAATTCAGCTGTAGCTGTGGCAGAGAATTTAATCCTGAAATGCTAGGCTTATATCTTTGGAAAATTAGATAAATGAAGTTGTTGGTTTTTTGTTTGTTTTATTTTTATTTTATTTTTTGAGACAGTCTCACTCTCTCTTGCCCAGGCAGCCACCCTGCAGTGTAGTGGCGTGATCTTGGCTCACTGCAACCTCCACCTCCTGGGTTCAAGCAATCCTCCCACCTCAGCCTCCCAAGTAGCTGGGACTACAGGTGTATGCCACCACACCTGGCTAATTTTTTTTTTTTTTTTTTGAGACAGAATCTAGCTCTGTTGCTCAGGCTGGAGTGCAGTGGTGTGATCTCAGCTCACTGCAACCTCCGCCTCCCAGATTCAAGCAATCCTCCTGCCTCAGCCTGCCAAGTATCTGAGATCACACCTGGCAATTTTTTTTTTCTTTTGTATATTTTAGTAGAGACAGGGTTTCACCATGTTGGCCAGGCTGGTCTTGAACTCCTGACCTCAAGTCATCCACCTGCCTTGGACTCCCAAAATGCTGGGGTTACAGGCATGAGACACTGCACCCGGCCTAACTTTTGTATTTTTAGTAAAGACGGGGTTTCACCATGTTGGCCAGGCTGGTCTCGAACTCCTGACCTCAACTGATAACGCCTGCCTCAGCCTCCTAGGACAAATGAAGTTTAAAATAAGCTAGAATATTTTTTAACCTGCTACTTTTCATTGTGTGTGTGTGTGTGTTTGGGGGATGGGGGGTGTATATTTTTATTTAAAAGTGAATACTCCATATGTACCACAAAATTCCAAACCTGGAAGAATCTTCTAATATAGTCCAGTCTACAACTGTTTACCCTTGAGGAAACTGACCTATTTCAGTTAAATGAGATATTCTAAGTCACATGCTAGTTTGCAGAAGAGAAGGGGCCAGAAACTTGGTTTCCTGTTTCAAAATTCATACACTTTAATGGTGCACTACCCACTAAGTGCTAAAAAATCAATTCAACAAATACTTACAAAGTATTTCTTATATATCCAGCACTGGTTAGGTGCACTAAGGTTACAAAATAAATGTAAGCGAAGATTACTGCACATAGAAATGTTTTGGGCCAGGTGTGGTGGCTCACGCCTGTAATCCCAGCACTTTGGGAGGCCAAGGCGGGCAGATCACAAGGTCAAGAGATCAAGACCATCCTGGCCAAAATGGTGAAACCCCATCTCTACTAAAAATACAAAAATTAGTTGGGCGTGGTGGCACGCCTGTAGTCTCAGCTACTTGGGAGGCTGAGACAGGAGAATCCCTTGAAACCAGGAGGCTGGGGTTGCAGTGAGCTGAGATCGTGCCACTGTACTCCACCCTGGCGACAGAGTGAGACTGTCTAAAAAAAAAAAAAAACCCTTTTGGTCTCTCACTGAGAAAACAAGGCACACACACTAAGCAAATATATTCTTCCTTGCATTGTCATATAACTACATATCTAAAATGGGAGCCACCATAATCCCAGCACTTGGGAGACCTGAGGTCAGGAGTTTGAGACCAGCCTGGCCAATATGGTGAAAACCCATCTCTACTAAAAATACAAAACCTAGCCAAGCATGGTGGCACGCACCTGTAACCCCAGCTAGTTGGGAGGCTGAAACAGGAGAGCTGCCTGAACCCAGAGGGTGGAGGTTGCAGTAAGCCGAGATCGTGCCACTGCACTCTAGCCTGGGCGACAGAGTGAGACTCCACCTAAAAAATAAAAAATAAATAAATAAAAATTAAAAGTAAATAAACTTCACGATGGATTTTAAGGATATTAGATCCTTTTTTCTTTTTTTTTTTTGAGATGGAGTCTCACTCTGTCACCCAGGCTGGATTGCAGTAGTGTGATCTCGGCTCACTGCAACCTCCGCCTCCCGGGTTCAAGCAATTCTCCTGTCTCAGCCTCCCGAGGAGCTGGGATTACAGGCGTGTGCCACCACACCTGGCTAATTTTTGCATTTTTAGTAGAGACGGGGTTTCACCATGTTAGCCAGGCTAATCTGGAACTCCCGACCTCAGATGATCTGCCCACCTCAGCTTCCCAAAGTGCTGGGATTACAGGTGTGAGCCATCATGCCTGGACGATCATGAAGTTTAAACATTCTAGGTGGAGAATCTTCTGTACTTAATTTTAATTAAATTATTATTTTTCTTCTCCTTTTTTTTGAAATGGAGTCTCCCTCTGTTGCCCAGGCTATAGTGCAGTGGTGCAATCTCGGCTCACTGCAACCTCCGCCTCCTGGTTTCAAGCAATTCTCCTGTCTCACCCTCCTGAGTAGCTGGGACTACAGGTGCACGCCATCGCACCCAGCTAATTTTTGTATTTTTAGTAGAGATGGGGTTTCAACATACTGGCCAGGCTGGTCTCGAACTCCTGACCTCGTGATCCACACGTCTCAGCCTCCCAAAGTGCTGGGATTACAGGTGTGAGCCACTGCATCCGGCCCTATTTTTCTTCTTTTTAATCTGAATTTAAATAGCCATGTGTGGCTAGGGACTTCCGTACTGGACATCACAGGTCTAAAAGGATTATTATAGGCCGGGCGCGGTGGCTCACGCTTGTAATCCCAGCACTTTGGGAGGCCGAGGCGGGCGGATCACGAGGTCAGGAGACCTACTAAAAAAAAAAAAATTACCGGGCTGGTGGCGGGCCTATCCCACTACCGGAGAGGCTGAGGCAGGAGAAGGCTGAACCGGCCACCCTAGCACCTTGGGAGGCTGAAGTGGGAGGATCCTTGGAGCCCAGGAGTTGGCCAGCCTGGGCAACATAGTGAGACCTGTCTCTACAAAAAGCAAACAAAATTAGCTGGGCATGGGGGTGCATGCCTGTAGTCCCAGCTACTCAGGAATTGAGGCAGGAGGACTGTTTGAGCCCTGGAGGTAGAGGCTACAGTGAGCCATGATCGCGGCAGTGCGTTCCAGCCTGGGTGACAGAGTAAGACTCTGGAATAAATAAATAAAATAGAATTCTCTATGCAACCACTGTCAATGGCATGGACTTGGTTTACATAAAACGAAACCTGTTTGCCATTCCCGATGCAGATAAAAAAAGGTGACAAAGGTGACCTGGAGAAGGAAGGAGTTAAGCTGAGCTTTAGATAAGATCGGGAGTGATCAGGGTGGTCTGGCCGTAGACTAGCTGAGCTTCAAAGGATAACATCTGGAGAGATAAAGGGGAAAGGACAGAGAGTATGGGGTTCTCTGTATAGAGGAGAGTAGCCGCGAAGGAGCTGAATGGAGCTCCCCTGGTCCTAGGACAAGGAGGATGCTGGCCTGCCAAGCAGAGAGGGCTGGGTTGGGTGTGGTTGGAGATAGGGGATAGGCGGAAGGGTGGGTCTGGGTTATGACTCTGAAATTCCAGGACACCCTGAGGGTTTAAGCAGGAGCCTGGAGAACACATTTTAGAAAGGCAGCTCTGATAGCTAGGCACAGATAGGTTGTATAATGGACATGCGCTCAGATACCAGGGTGAAGGTTGTGCCAGTAATGATGTGCGTTTTTCCTTTAGGAAAGTAAAATTTGCTTATTATGTAAAATGTATAAATCTCAGAAAAGCAGATATAGAAAAAGTTAAAATCAGATGTCTACCAACCACAGATGACATTTTGATGTGGTTTCTTACACCTTTTTTCCTCCTTCTCTGGCTAGTGCAGTAATTTAGGGATTATGCCTCAAAGTACGACTTGAACTAGGAAGGTGGTAGTGTGAATGAAGAGGAAAGGCCGTGAAAGACATCGTTAAGTGAGGCAGGGGGGTGAGGAGAAAAGAGAATTAGTTTCCAAAGACAGGAGTTCTAGACCTGGGTATTCTGTGGGGCCTGAACTCCCAGCCTTGGTTTTGCCATACATCAATCTCTTTTTTTTTAATCTTTTTTTTTTTTTTTTTTTTTTTTTTGAGATGGAGTCTTGCTCTGTCGCCCAGGCTGGAGTGCAGTGGCACAGTCTCAGTTCATTGCAACCTCCACCTCCCGGGGCAAGCGTTTCTCCTGCCTCAGTCTACCGAGTAGCTGGGATTACCGGCGCCTGCCACCACCCCCAGCTACTTTTTGTATTTTGAGTAGAGATAAGGTTTCACCATGTTGCCAGGTTGGTCTTGAACTCCTGACCTTATGATCCGCCAACCTTGACCTCTCAAAGTGCTGGGATTACAGGCGTGAGCCACCACGCCTGGCCTCGTATGTTTTTTTATCCCCCTCATAGCGATGGGGTTTCACCATGTTGGCCAGGCTGGTCTCAAACTCCTGACCTCAGGTGATCCACCCGCCTTGGCCTCCCAGAGTGCTGGGATTACAGGCGTGAGCCACTGCGCCCAGCCTCTGGTATGGTATTTCAATGCCCACTTCATTCTTTGCTTGAGGTGTCACTTGTATTTTGCTGACCTTGTTCTTAGTTTCAAAGAACTCATTTATTTTGCAGACATAGAAATTTTGTCATTCTTTATGAAAGCAGTGTGGCTGTTCTCATACTGTTACTTCTTGGCAGGCAATACCTGCACAGAAACCAATGAGCATGGCTAAAGTGAATGTCAGACATTCTATTTCTGTCTGCCCACGGTACAGCAACCGCTGACACACCTGGGGCAAACCTGCTTTACCCAAAGTGCAGCCTGGGATGAGGCCCCACCTCAGCAGAACTTTGATGCATGTCTAATGGCTGGCTTGGAGACCTTGTTCTTGGAAACTACAGGGGTGACATTTAAGTATCACCCATGAAATTTGCCTCGAGGTTCAAAGCTGACATTAGCTACCAATTTCGGCTTCATAACCTTGGAGTATTCTCTTTGCTTTCTAGAGCATTAAATACCATCCTACAAAGCATAAAGCCATTATTGACCTGTTATTCTGCCAAAAGACACATACACTTTGCTGATGCCCACAATTTTCTTTTTCTCCCTCTATGGTAGGTCCAGACCTCTTCCGTTTAGGTAGACAGGCCTCCTTTTGAGGCAATTGTCTGCTTCTCTGCCATGTTATTGGTTGAGTCATGGCTCATATCCACCTCTCTGCCTTTGCAGTTTTTGGTGTGTTTTTTTTTTTTTTTTTAAATTGTTGTTGTTGTTGTTGTTGACAGAGTCTCGCTCTGTCGTCCAGGCTAGAGAGCAGTGGCATGATCCCGGCTCACTGTAACTTCTGCCTCCCAGGTTCAAGCAATTCTCCTGCCTCAGCCTCCTGAGTAGCTGGGATTACAGACACCTGCCATCACACCAGGCTAAGTTTTTGTATTTTTAGTAGAGATGGGGGGTTTCACCATGTTGGCCAGGCTGGTCTCAAACCCTGGATCTCAAGTGATCTGCGCCCAGCCTGCCTTTTCAGTTTTGAAAATAGGTTATCTTGTTTGGCAAATAGCAAGACATCAAAGAGCACACGAAGTAACTAACCACTAGATCTATGAAACTTTTGCCCACATGAATGAACTAATTTTATTTTATGTTATTTATTTTTGAGACAGGGTCTCACTCTGTTGCCCAGGCTGGAGTGCAGTGGCATAATCATGCAGGCTCACTGCAGCCTTGACCTCACAGGCTCAAGCAATCCTCCCACCTCAGCCTCACAAGTAGCTGGGGCTACAGGGATGCACCACCATGCCCAGCTACTTTGTTTTTTAAGACAGCATCTCTCTCTGTCTCCAAGACTGGAGTGTGGTGCCTCCATCTCAGCTCACTGCAGCCTCGACTGAGCCTCAGGGTCAGGAGAGCCTCCTGAATAGCTGGGGCTACAGGTGCAAGCCACCACACTTGGCTAATTTTTGTAGAGATAGGGTTTCACCATTGCCCAGGCTGGTCTTGAACTCCTGGGTTCAAGCAATCTGTCTGCCGCAGCGTCCCAAAGTGCTGGGATTCCAGGCGTGAGCCACCATACCTGGCCTAATTTTAAAATTTTTTGTAGAGACACGATCTCACTGTGTTGCCCAGGCTGATGAACTGATTTTAAAAGGGCAAATCATTAAGTTTGGAATTAGCCTTAAACTCACTGCTCCTACATTCTACCAAAAACCATTTTTCCAAATATCTGTTTGGGTCCAGAAAGCAGATCTCAGCACCATCTTAGCTTTTACAGGAAGGCTTTGTGATGAAGTCACCGGTTGTCTGTATTCACAATGGGCTAAATGTAAATTCGGCCCAATTACTCTGACAAGTCTTTTTTTTTTCTTCAATTTTTTTTTTTAGATGGGGTGTCACTGTTTGGCCCAGACTGGAGTGCAGTGGCACAATCATAAATCATAGCTCACTGCAGGCTCGAACTCCTGGACTCAAGTGGTCCTCATGCCTCAGCCTCCCAAGTAGCTAGGACTACAGGCGTGTGCCACCATGCCCAGCTACATCAAGTCTTGGAAAGTTCTTCAGTCTGTATCATAGTGGTAATTATACATTTATGCTTATAAACAGCAAAGGACTTCAGGGTTACTTTTGCATAAGTTTTCAATACCAGCAGGCTCC
>NW_026652292.1:50522580-50573108 GCF_009828535.3 Hylobates moloch | reverse complement strand
TTTTTTGTATTTTTAGTAGAGACGGGGTTTCACCGTGGTCTCGATCTCCTGACCTCGTGATCCGCCCGCCTCGGCCTCCCAAAGTGCTGGGATTACAAGCGTGAGCCACCGCGCCCGGCCCTCTACTGCATTTTCAAATATACCATTACATATGTGAGGTAGGATGCTCCTTGATCTAATTCACTCTTGTTTTATTGGTATTGTTTCTTTTTTCTTTTTTTTTTTTTTTTTTTGAGACGAGAGTCTTGCTTTGTCGCCAGGCTGGAGTGTAGTGGCACGATCTCAGCTCACTGCAACCTCTGCCACTCGGGTTCAACCGATTCTCCTGTCCCAGCCTCCCAAGTAGCTGGGACTAGCGGTGCACGCCACCACAGCCAGATAATTTTTGTATTTTTAGTAGAGACAGGGTTTCACTACGTTGGCCAGGATGGTCTTGATCTTTTGACCTTGTGATCTGCCTGCCTTGGCCTCTCAAAGTGCTGGGATTACAGGTGTAAGCCATGGCGCCCGGCCTTTTTTTGTTTTTTGTTTGTTTGTCTGTTTGTTTGTTTGTTTGAGACGGAGTCTTGCTCTGTTTTCCAGGCTGGAGTGCAGTGGCACAATCTTGGTTCACTGCAGCCTCCGCCTCCTGGGTTCAAGTGATTCTCCTGCCTCAGCCCAGGTAGCTGAGATTACAGATGTGCACCACAACACCCAGCTAATTTTTTTGTATTTTTAATAGAGACAGGGTTTCACCATGTTGACCAGTCAGTTTCGAACTCCCGACCTCAAAAGATCTGCCTGCCTTGGCCTCCCAAAGTGCTGAGATTACAGATGTGAGCCACTGTGCCCACCCATGTTTCTTATTAACTAAATGTTTAAATGCTCATTCTTAAACTCTGCTGGGGCCAGGATAGTGTCTGATTTATCCTTGTATCCCTCACACACTTGTTCCAGTATTTTTATATGATGGTCCTATGTAGATTTAATTTAAATCAAATTAAATTATAGGCCACTTTCCCCTTCTTTGTAGTAAAAAGCTACGTTGTACAAAATAAACAGTACCAAGTAATGTGTAATGGAAAAAAAAATCTCTTCCATTTTCAAGTGAAGAAGCAGAAAACTCGTTTTTAGAAGCTGCCTCTTGGGATTGCCTTGAGCAGCCTGGGGTCATTTTGTGACAGTTCCCTACCAGTGGTTGGCCAAGGAAAAGTCAATGTGTTTTAGCTCAGTTGTTTGACCTTTGGGTGTATTTGCTCTTTAGTAAGCATCCCTCATATGGACCACGTGAGTTTTACCTGAAGTCTTAATTGGGTTAGAGTCTGCCTTTTTGAAACAAAATGATGAGGAGGTCATTTTCCAAAAGGTACATCTTCTAAGCCAGGCACGATGACTCGCGCCTGTAATCCCAGCACTTTGGGAGGCCGAGGCAGGTGGATCATCTGAGGTCAGGAGATCGAGACCAGCCTGGCCAACATGGTGAAACACATCTCTACTAAAAATATAAAAATTAGCCAGGCATGGTGGCAGGTGCCTATAATCCCAGCTACTCGGGAGGCTGAGGCAGGAGAATCACTTGAACCTGAGAGGCAGAGGTTGCAGTCAACCGAGATTGTGCCACTGCACTCCAGCCTGGGTGACAGAGCAAGACTCTGTCTCAAAAAAAAAACAAAAAACAAAAAGATATATCTTCTAGTAATTATTAGGTTATTAGGATACAGATTTTAGGAAAATCTATTTCTAAGAGAGCTATGATTTCACTAAATGAGCTACAATTCCAAAATATGAAGAGCCATTTACCAAAGAAACAATGTCTTCAGCAGGCCACATTTTCCTCGTTTTCAAATGCAACTTGCATTTTCAACTTGTGAGTTAAATAATATCTACCTCTTAATTTATTAACTTACTTGGAATGAAAATCTAGGCTATGATTAGTAGGAAAGGGTAAGGACTCCAAATGCTTTACTATTTTTATTTTACTTAAAGTTCCCATCAGGAGCCCTGTGGTATTTCTTCCCCTAATCTTTCCTACAGATCGCCACCATCTAACTTCAGGTGCCACGTTGATCAAGGAAAATATGCTTGCTGTGGCTTGAGAAAAATCAAGGCCCCAATCTAAACACTTTACATGGTATGTCTCAAAACATCACCATGTACCTCACGACTATGTACAATTATTATTTGTCAATGAAATAAAATAAAATTTAAAAAAGAAATTAACCAAAAGAGAATATAAGAAGGATGTTAAAATTCTTTGTTAAAAATACACAGGCTGGGCATGGTGGCTCATCCCTGTAATCCCAGCACTTTGGGAGGCCAAGGTAGGAGGATCACCTGAGGTCAAGTGATCAAGACCAGCCTGACCAACATGGAGAAACCCTGTCTCTACTAAAAATACAAAATTAGCCAGGCATGGTGGCGCATGCCTATAATCCCAGCACTTTGGGAGGCCAAGGTGGGAGGATCACCTGACATCAGGAATTCAAGACCAGCCTGACCAACATGGAGAAACCCCGTCTCTACTAAAAATACAAAATTAGCTAGGTATGGTGGTGCATGCCGGTAATCCCAGCTACTCAAGAGGCTGAGGCAGGAGAATTGCTTGAAGCCGGGAGGCGGAAGTTGCAGTGAGTCAAGATCGCGCCATTGACTCCAGCCTAGGAAACAGGAGTGAAACTGTCTCAAAAAATATATATAATAATAATAATAATAATAATAATAATAATAATAATAATAAATGGGGAATAATGGGGAAAAAAACTCTACTTTTTTTTCCTTATAGAACTATATAGGTTTTTTTCTCCTTCAGTTGGGTTTTTTAATTTATATATTTTATTTATTTATTTATTTGGTTTTTTTACTCAGCTAACTTTAAGATTCATTATTTATGTTTTGCTAGGAATTTTTCCATACAACCTAAATGTCAAGCTTATTGATATAAATCATATATAATATCCTCATTCTATTCTTTGTATTGTGAAATAAGATCTATATAAGGTCGTAAAACAAATAAACATCTCAAAGAAAGTCAGGTAATGACCTGGACTGTTTTTGAATCAAGCCAGGCACAGTGGGTCACACTTGCAATCCCAGCACTATGGGAGGCTAAGACAGGCGGATCGCTTGAGCCCAGGAGTTCAAGACCAGCCTGGGAAACATAGCGAGACCTCATCTCTATAAAAAATTAAAAATTAGCTGGGCCCAGCTACTCATGAGGCTGAGGAGGGAGAAATGCTTGAGCCCAGGAGTTCGAGGCTGCAGTGAGCCCTGATTGCACCACTGCATTCCAGCCTAGGTGACAGAGAAAGATTCTCTCAAAAAAAAAAAAAAAAAAAAAATTGCATCAAATTTACTCATAACTGAGAACTCAGCAAGCTTGAGAAGGCCAATTCCATGGAATTAGGGTTCCTTGTGTGTATACATGAACATGTATAAATTTCTGCATCCGTCACTTCAGTAACTGGCGAAAGGGCCCCAGCTCAGCAGTACTCTTGATAGAAAATGTCAACATAGGCTGGGTGCAGTGGCTCACGCCTGTAATCCCAGCACTTTGGGAGGCCGAGGTGGGTGGATTCCCTGAGGTCAGGAGTTCGAGACCAGCCTGGCCAACATGGTGAAAACCCCATCTCTACTAAAAATACAAAAAATTAGCTGGTGTGGTGGCACATGCCTATAATCCCAGCTACTCGGGAGGCTGAGGCACGAGAATTGCTTGAACCTGGGAGGTGGAGGTTGCAATGAGCCGAGATGGCACCACTGCACTCCAACTGGGCAACAAGAGCAAAACTCTGTCTCAAAAAAAAAAAAAAAAAGAAAAGAAAAGAAAATGTCAACAAAGAGCACTAAGGTTTGAAACCTGAGAATCTCACACTGTTCAAAGCACAAGTAGAGTCAAGTAGCTGGTTCAAGTAGCTGCCTCTGCTCATTCTGTTTAAAGCACTATTTTTTAAATCCTGCCTTTGGTGGGAGAATCGTACACACACATTGACTACGTCGATGATCACCTTTCCCGGATGCCATCAAGGATGCAGAGACGAAGAAATGTGGACGCATTGTCTGTGAAAACTACCTCTTACTAGAAGCTGATTACCTTCCTGGGGGAGGTAGGTGAGGTAAATTAAGAACATAGATTTGGGGAGAATTCAAAGGATTAGCAGGGGAGCAAGACTTGGGCTCTAACTCTAGGGAATAATGTTGATACACAAGGTAGATTTCTGTCTGAACCACAAAAACAAAAAAATCTGATCATCAGTCTGAAATCAATCTCTTTAAGAGGTTTTAAAGATTCTTCCAGAAATTTGACTAAGTTTCCATTTTACAAGAGACACCTGTTCACCTGAAGCCACTCTCCCTCTCCCTTTCCCTTTCCCCCCATAGCTCGTGCTATTCCTTGACCCCAACACTCTCTCCACACTGGGACCCTGCACAGGCTGTTTAATGTAGCCACTGCCGCCTGTCTCCAATCCCCCTCTGCCTATCCTCCAGGTCTCAGTTAGAATGCCACTCAAACTCCAAGCAACCTTCCCAATAGTCACCTCCTGACTCAGATTCTATTAGGTCCTCTTGTTTTTATTTATTTATTTTTTCGAGATAGGGTCTTGCTCTATTGCCCTGGCTAGACTGCAGTGACGCAATCTTGGCTGACTGTAGCCTCAACCTCCCAGGCTTAAGTAATTCTCTCACTGCAGCCTCCCAAGTAGCTGGGACTATGGGTGCGTGCCAGCACACCCAGCTAATTTTTTTATTTTCCAGTAGAGAATGGGATGATAATTTTTAAATTTTTTGTAGAGACAGGTCTCATTATGTTGCCCAGGTTGGTCTTGAACTCCTGAGCTCAAGTGATCCTCTCACCCTGGCCTCCCTATGTGCAGGGATTGCAGGTGTGAGTGGCTAGCTTCGGTTTTCTTGTTTTAAACTCTTAACTCCTTACACTTCTTCATCAGCCCACTCATTACTCTGTTAATGTATTATTTAATATCTTCTGTGACTACTAAAGTAGCCCTGTGGGGACAGCAATCCTTTCTGTCCTAATTACTTCTTTTTTTTTTTCCGAGACGGAGTCTCGCTCTGTCGCCCAGGCTGGAGTGCAGTGGCGCATTCTCGGCTCACTGCAAGCTCCGCCTCCCGGGTTCACGCCATTCTCCTGCCTCAGCCTCTCCGAGTAGCTGGGACTACAGGCGCCCGCCACCACGCCCGGCTAATTTTTTGTATTTTTAGTAGAGACAGGGTTTCACCGTGGTCTCGATCTCCTGACCTCGTGATCCGCCCGCCTCGGCCTCCCAAAGTGCTGGGATTACAAGCGTGAGCCACCGCGCCCGGCCAATTACTTCTTAATTATGCTGCATCTAGCACAGAGCCTAGCACAGAGCCTGGCACATAGCAGGTGCTCAAAAAATGTTTGTTAATAAATTTACTTGTATCCCTACAGATCATGTACTATCACTTATAGGGTCTCATAACATGGAGGTTTTGCAAATGTTAAAGTCTGTCTCAGTCAGGCAAATGTGGCTTAGGGAATCATGCCCATTCTGTGGCATTAACTCTCAAGATGCTATTTTTCTGCACATTTAACATGAACATGGATTTGGACTCTGCTTTCACGGATAAATGAACGAGTCATTCTGGGACATAGCATGGGGTGTTTTCATTGCAAACTCCTACCCACTGATTGCAGGAGGGGAACCCTGGATGAGTGTCTGATTCTGGGATCTTATGTCTGGGAGCCTGCTTCATCATCTCACATGGGCTGTTCTGAGTGCCAGCGCCCACTATTTACAAGGCCCTTGAGGTGCTCATCTCAAGACCATCATATGAAGTCACCAAAAAAAAAAAAAGTTTTTCTTTCAGTATTAGAAAACTAAATTCTGGCTGGGTGTGGTGGCTCATGCCTGTAATCCCAGCACTTTGGGAGGCTGAGGTGGGCAGATCACTTGAGGTCAGAAGTTTGAGACCAGCCTGGCCAACATGGTGAAACCCCATCTCGACTAAAAATACAATAATTAGCCAGGTGTGGTGGTGCGTGCCTGTAGTCAGTCCCAGCTACTCGGGAGGCTGAGGCAGGAAAATCACATAAACCCGGGAGGCAGAGGTTGCAGTGAGCTGAGATCATGCCACTGCACTCCAGCCTGGGTGATAATGTGACTTCGTTTCAAAAACAAAAACAAAAAAAGAAACCTAAATTCTTTCTTTGGTAAGCACAGACTTCTCACTAATCAGCTACTCATCAGACCATGCATTTCTTACCCTTAAAAATTCAACCCTCTGAACAGAAAAAAAAACCATTTGTATTGTGTGAAAAATAGAAGGTAGGGAATACTTAATGCTGGTCATTTGGGGATTATCAGAGAAATGCTGTATTTCACCAGACCTGTTTGCATAAGGTGTGCCGAATTTCAGACATATTAAATTGTATGTGTGAAGGGCAGGGGGATGCATTCTAGTTGATGATACGCAGTAACGCTACAGGAAGAACCCACCGCCAGACATTTTCATGAAATCAGTATTAAAAGAGTTTCGTTGAAATCATTCAAATACACCTCTGTCATTCCTTTTGGCTGTGGGAGTCCTCTGAGGACATTTGTGCTTATAAACATACAGGGCACTCTGGCCTAGTGAATTAAACAAACACAACAACAATATGTTCGTAAAATGAAAAACAAAGGGGGGGTGACAAGGATTAGCATTTTGATGTCGCTATGTGATGTTCACCCACTTTTCTCCCCCCGGGTTATGTGCATTTGAGTCATGGTGAAGATGATGCCAACTTACCAAACCTCCTCAGTGAGCCAAGGGTTGCTGATCTCTGCTGGGTGACCTGACGCAGAGTCTCCTTCCAAGGCCTCCGTTACCTGAGCTGTGAAATGAAAAAGATAACACTACTGACCCAAAGACCGGTATTGAGAAGTCCAAAGTTAGTGATCACTAAATGGAACTGGGAGAGGGGGTGAGAAGACGGAACATGGTGTTTTGCTATTATCACAGGCCGTTGTGTGTGCCTGGAACTTCAAGGGAAGCTACATAACCAGGCAATATAGGAAATCTCCACTGGTCACATCATTTTGCCAGTTCTGCAAGACTATTCCATTTCATATTAATTAAAGGACACTCAAGGAAAGAAAATCTTACTATGACAAAGAGAGACAGGAGAACTGCATGCCTGTAATCCCAGCACTTTGGGAGGCCGAGGCAGGAGGATCACTTTAAGCCCAGGAGTTTGAGACCAACCTGGGCAATACAGTGAGATCTTATCTCTACAAAAAAATTTAAAATTAGCTGGGTGCCCATGGTCCCAGCTTGTTGGAGGAGCTGAGGCGAGAAGATCACTTGAGCCTAGGAGTTCTGAGGCTGCAGTGAGCTATGATCATGCTACTGCACCCCAGCCTGGGAAACAGAGTGAGATCCTGTTTTGTTTTGTTTTGTTTTGTTTTGTTTTGTTTTGTTTTGTTTTTTGAGACAGAGTCTCGCTCTGTCACCCAGGCTGGAGTGCAGTGGTGTGATCTTAGCTCACTGCAACCTCCGTCTCCCAGGTTCAAGCGATTCTCCTACCTCAGCCTCCCAAGTAGCTGGGATTACAGGCATGCCCCACCATGCCCAGCCAATGTTTTGTATTTTTAGTAGAGACAGAGTTTCACCATGTTGGTCAGGCTGGTCTCGAACTCCTGACCTCATGATCCACTCACCTCGGCCTCCCAAAGTGCTGGGATTACAGACGTGAGCCACTGCACCCAGCCTGAGATCCTGTCTTTAAAAGAGAGAAAGAGAGGCCAGGCGCGGTGGCTCACGCCTGTAATCCCAGCACTTTGGGAGGCCAAGGCAGGTGGATCACCTGAGGTCAGCAGTACAAGACCAGCCTGACCAGTATGGTGAAACCCCATCTCTACTAAAAATACAAAAATTAACCAGGCATGGTGGCAGGCACCTGTAGTCCCAGCTACTCAGGAGGCTGAAACAGGAGAATTGCTTGAACTCGGGAGGCGGAGGTTGCAGTGAGCCAAGATCACACCACTGCTCTCCAGCCTGGGCAACAAGAGCAAGGCTCCTTCTCAAAAAAAACAAATAAATAAATAAATAAAAGAGAAAGAGAGAGAGAAGAGGAAATGTATAAAGAGTGGACTAACAGGGAGGGGAAGCTCACAGGTTTGACCAGGTGCTCGAAATTCCACTCTACTGCTTGCTAGCTGGTTGATCTTGGGCATTTTACTCAACCTCTCTGAACCTCTGAGTTTTTCTCATCTAATATGGGCCTAATAGTACCTATTTGTTGGAGACATTGTGACAACAGATATGAAGCCTTTGGGGCCTGGCACAAAGAGAAAATGTTCAGTGAAGGGCGGCTATGATTATTAAGTTCATTTAAAATTATTTCTGCAGAGGCACATTAAATTGTGGTCTTTTATGGTTAATTGCCAAACACTCAAAATCATTTAAATCGCTGTGAGTTGTGTTGGTTTTAAATGTTCCTTCACCTTGGAAGCCCTCTACAGCTGGCTTTTCTGCCTATACACAAATAATATTCTCTAACAATTCAGTTTCATATTTTTAAGTAAATACTTTTTTTTTTTTTTTAAGATGGAGTTTCCCTCTTGTCGCCCAGGCTGGAGTGCAGTGGCATGATCTCAGCTCACTGCAACCTCTGCCCCCCGGGTTCAAGCGATTCTCCCACCTCAGCCTCCCAAGCAGCTGGGATTACAGGCACGCACCACCACTCCGGGTTAATTTTGTATTTGTAGTAGAGACGGGGTTTCACCATGTTGGTCAGGCTGGTCTTGAACTCCTGACCTCATGTGATCCACCCGCCTCAGCCTCCTAAAGTGCTGGGATTATAGGTGTGAGCCACTGTGCCCGGCAAGTAAATACTTTTGATGAGCTAGGTTCAGTGTAGAAGATTTTATTATACTACTGTTCCACCAAGAATAAATAAAGCTGTGACAAATGTCTCATTCCTGAGATCCCCTCCAAGAAAGACTACAAGACTACAACGTACCTCTTGGATAAGAAAATACTGGGCTATGCTAACTCCTGCAGTCCAGCTCAGTAATTATTTGTTCCAAAGTTCTTCCCAACGCAATGGCCAAATTAACTAAGGTTGAGCTTCTGATTAACATACAGTGCTGGAAGGAACTTTGACCCACAGAAACCTGGCATTTGACTTGCTTCTCTGAGTCCAACCTGTGTCACGAGTGCCTGTTTCAAGGGTAATAAAGGACCTAGCTGTTTGCTTACAGCAAATGGAGGTGGTGCCATGTCATTATACAGCTTTTACCTCTCCTGTCCACCTAACCCTTGGCAAAGAAAGTTTGCAGCCCACACATCAGTTTTTGGAGTGATAGAATGAAAAAGGGTATGGATTTCCAAAAGGAAAAGCACCTAAGTTCTACCTGGCATTCTGACTAAATGTTAGCTGCTTAAGAAACACGAATATGGTACCAAGATCAAAGTGATCAGAGTGGAGATCAGGTGTTTGAGCAGGTGCATGTTATAACCATCCAGATTGTGCCTCAGTGAACGAACTGCTCTCTCTGCTAGCTCCTGGGTTCCCTTTTAGTGACATGTTATAAAACAGGAATCAGATGCAAGGAACAGACCACGGTACTTGAGAGTTCATGTCCCTTCCTGTTCTAGGATATACAGCGCCCCTCCCTGCCCTGACAGATTCATAAATTCGAGGTCTAACCCCTAGTATCTCACAATGTGACTATATTTGGAGACAGGGTCTTTAAATGGGTAATTAAGATTAAATGAGGTCATGGGGATGGGCCCTAATGCAATACAACCAGTGTCTTTATAAGAAGAGGAAATTCAGACACAGACAACACAGACTGAAGGATGACTGTGTGAGGGCACAGTGAGAGGGCAGCCATCTGCAAGCCAGGCAGAAAAGTCTCCAGGTAAACCAACCCTGCTGTCACCTTGATCTTGGACTTCCAGCCTCCACAACCATGAGAAAATAAATGTCTGCTGTTAAAGCCACTTGGCCCATGGTATTTTGTTATGGCAGCCTAAACAAATAAACACACTGCCCCTCCCCACATCCCCCAACCTCATCTCCCAGGACCAGATGAGTTGCAGATGAGTAAAGAGGTCAAGGGCATGATAATCAGAGTGGATTAACTGTGCAATTAACCAGTGGTAAACAGGAGAGCATATGCTCTATCCACAGGTATCAAACTCAAAAAACTTAAAATACTATGGGGCCATACAAAAGACGGCCATGGCTTGATGATGCCCTTCAGGTTGCAATTCCTGAGCTAAACCATTACAGTACGATATTTAAAAACACCCACTATTAATGCTTTCGACAAATACGAAATGAATACCTCCTACAGGCCAGGCCCTATGCCAGGCAATGGCAATAGCAGTGGTGAATATGAATATGTTCTATGCCTTTGTGGTATTACAGTCTGGATAGTGAGTCCAGGTGCTGAGCTGGACTAGAAATGTCAAGTTGAGAAGACAAAATCTGTACTCCAGGAGAGTACAGATTAGTGGAGCACAGAGTTGGGATGAGACCATTATAAAACAACGTGACACCAGCTCTAATCCACAAGGGGCCCTGGAAGCTGGGAAGAAGATGATCCCATGTCTGTGTCAATCAGGGAAGATGTGAGCCAAGTCCTGAAGGATGAATAACAGTTTACCCCGCAGACACGTCTGAAAGACAAGAGGGCATTTTCCAGACAGAACAGTCAGTTCCTGGTGCAGGGACATAAGAGCGTACAGGATCTCTGGAGAAGGACAATGAGCTGAGCGCAGCCAGGGTGAAGATGGGCAGGCGAGAGCAACAGGACGTGCCGCTGCCAAGGCAAGGAACCAGGAGCCCATATTTGATTGCCGAGGGAGCCATCAGAGAATTTTAATCAGGAAGGTGACATCACCAGAACTGCATGTTAGAAGGATCACTCTGATCACAATGCAGAGGAGGGCTAAGGGCAGGGCGACCTGTCAGGAGACAATGAAGGCAGGAAACAGGGAAACAGACATAGCGATGCTTGCCGGTCAAGGTCAGTCATCATGGCGTTCAGCTGCAGCCACGGGTGACACTGCCCAAGGGCATTATGTAGGGAAAGAGAAGCCCTGGCTTTTAAATCTGAGTACATATTACTTTTTTTTTTTTTGAGACAAAGTTTTGCTCTTGTCACCCAGGCTGTATTGCAATGGCGCTATCTCGGCTCACTGCAACCTCTGCCTCCTGGATTCAAGGGATTCTCCTGCCTCAGCCTCCCGAGTAGCTGGGATTACAGGCACATGCCACCATGCCGGCTAATTATTGTATTTTTAGCCGAGACAGGGTTTCACCATGTGGGCCATACTGGTCTTAAACTCCTGAGCTCAAGTGATCTGCCCAACTTGGCCTCCCAAAGTGCTGGGATTACAGGCATGAGCCACTGTGCCCGGCCTGGGTACATATCATTATGATCAATGAGAAAATGAGTTTCTTAGGAAACTTTTAATTTCACTTACCCTCATCAGGAAACTAACCTTACTCATTCTTTTTTATCAATCAAAAGCCACACATGACTGTACCTCACTTTCTTTTTTTTTGGGGACGGAGCCTTCCTCTGTCGCCCAGACTAGAGTGCAGTGGCATAATCTGCAACCTCCGTCCCCTGGGTTCAAGCGATTCTCCTGCCTCAGCCTCCCAAATAGCTGGAACTACAGGCATGCACCACCATGTCCAGCTAATTTTTGTATTGTTAGTAGAGACAGGGTTTCACCATGTTAGCCAGGCTGGTCTCAAACTTCTGACCTCAAGTGATCCATCTGCCTCTGCCTCCCAAAGTGCTGGGATTACAGGCGTGAGCCACCACGCCCAGCCAGTACCTCAGTCTCCCTCTTATTTTCCTCAGTCTGTAAGTATGGATAATAATAGCACTTCCCTTAGAGGGAGGATTCCTTAAGTTAAATAATACAAGTACGTAGGTGCAATAAATGTTTTGTTTGTTTGTTTGTTTGTTTGTTTGAGATGAAGTCTCGCTCTGTGGCCCAGGCTGGAGTACAGTGGCATGATCTCGGCTCACTGCAACCTACGCCTCCCGGGTTCAAGCAATTCTCCTGCCTCAGCCTCCCAAGTAGCTGGGATTACAGGTGTGCGGCACCATGCCCAGCTAATTTTTTTTTTGAGACGGAGTCTCACTCTGTCACCCAGGCTAGAGTGCAGTGGTGCAATCCCAGCTCACTGCAACCTCTGCCTTCCAGGTTCAAGCAATTCTCCTGCCTCAACCTCCCAAGCAGCTGGTATTACAGGCGTGTGCTACCACGCCTGGCTAATTTTTGTATTTTTAGTAGAGACAGGGTTTCACCATGTTGGTCAGGCTGGTCTCGAACTCCTGAGCTCGTGATCCGCCCGCCTCGGCCTCCCAAAGTGCTGGGATTACAGGCGTGAGTCACCGCGCCCAGTAATAAATGTTAAATACAGCAGAAATAAATATTAAAGAACAAATGGGAAATTAATGATTGTTCAGTTAATGACAATTCTCCCTCTCCATGAATAGTAGCCAGAGGATAACCACCACCACAGCCACAAAGGGTCAAACCCAACAGAGTTGTCTTGGAACGAAGCTGGGTTTGATTTCCTTGCATCTCTCCCAAATTCTCACATGGTCTCCTACACAAGACCATAAATTTTGTGCATAATCATTACTTTAAAGTAATAAAATGCTTTGTGTCAGGTAAAATGTTTTCAAGGATTAAAGATTAAAGGGGATGTGGGGCCTTTGAGGGGAGACTGACTGCAGAGGGGCATGAGAAAACTTGCCAGAGATGTTAGTTCCTACATCTTGATTGGGGTAGTGGTTTCACAGCTGGATACATGTGTTAAAAGTCACCACTGAAAATGTGTGAAGTTTATCATATGTAATTTTTTTTTGAGACAGAGTCTCACTCTGTCGCCCAAGCTAGAGTGTAGTGGCGTGATCTCAGCTCACTGCAACCTCCTCCTCCTGGGTTCAAGTGATTCTCCTGCCTCAGCCTCCAGAGTAGCTGGGACTACAGGTGCCCAGCACCATGCCCAGCTAATTTTTGTATTTTTAGTAGAGATGGAGTTTCACCATGTTGGCCAGGCTGGTCTCAAACTCCCGACCTCAAGTGATCCGCCCACCTCAGCTTCCCAGAGTACTGGGATTACAGGTGTGAGCCACCGTGCCTGGCCCTATCATATGTAAATTATACCTTAATAAAGATTGAAGGGACAGAAGATGGAGGAATAAGGGATTCAAGGGGAAATGGGTATTTATATTCCAGAGAAGCAAAAAATAGATATGCATGAAGAAACTCGTCTTAAAAGTTTTAATTTCCAAAATCATTCTCTCTTTGAATAGATGAAACCATCAAGGAATGCAAAAAAAAAACCTTCCTTATGCAAGAAACATTTTGAAAAATTTAGACATCTTCCCCCTCATTATCCTGTAGCTAATGAATAGCACTTTTTTACCCCTAGGTTCACAGGACAAGCTGCCCTCTTGTGGTTCTGATATATTTCCTGAGCACAAAAGTGGGCTGTGTAGGTAGCAAGCCCAGCCTGCCCACAAATATTTGTCGAGGTAACTGAGAGTGAATGTTCTGACCTGCTTCTACACGAGAGGTATACACATCACTATGGGCTTGGGTCACAGTTATTAAAAGAATGAAGAAAATATGGTGGCCACAAAATACATATGGTTCGAGGCTGGCAAATTCAAAAGACAATTTAATCTCTATTTACATTGCTGCTTAATTTTAAGGCACTTTAGTACATACTTTCACTTTTGCAACATGGAATCAGCATATCAGAAGCAAGCACGTCTCAAACAAGGTCAGGGCAAAGAAAGCAGAACCGCAAGCTCCGATTCTACCATCTGTGAATATATTCAATATTCCCAAGACATCTTTGTACAAAAAAGGAAAACAACAAAACAAAGCAAACAAATAGTACCTAATAAAAACAATCCTGCATTTTATTAACATTGGCAAGCAGAATCCAGGTCTCTAATAAAATAACAAGCACTTTTAAAAAAGAAAGGAAAGGAGGGAAGAAGGAAGTACACAAGGAAGAGGGAGGGAGGGAGAATCAAATAGCATCCTTTTTTTTTTTTTTTTTTTAATTTTTTTTTGAGACAGAGTCTCGCTCTGTTGCCCGGGCTGGAGTGCAGTGGTGGGATCTCGGCTCACTGCAGCTTCCGCCTCCTGGGTTCAAGCGATTCTCCTGCCTCAGCCTCCCGAGTACCTGGGATTACAGGAGCGTGCCACCACATCCAGCTAACTTTTGTATTTTTAGTAGAGACAGGGTTTCACTATGTTGGCCAGGCTAGTCTCGAACTCCTGACCTCAAGTGATTCACCTGCCTTGGCCTCCCAAAGTGCTGGGAATTACAGGTATGAGTCACTGCATAGCCACAGCATAATTTTCAAAAGTTACACTAAAAGAAGATAAAAGATGACACAGGCATTGACTCAAAAACTGGAAACGTTTTCTCTTCTAGAGAGCAATCCATCTTTATACAAGATCTTTTTTAAAAGAAAAATATAGAGGCCCTAAGACTTTTTTAAAGATAAGGATTTAGGGGCTGGGCGCAGTGCTCACACCTGTAATCCCAGCACTTTGGGAGGCTGAGGCAGGTGGATCATGAGCTCAGGAGATGGAGACCATCCTGGCTAACGTGGTGAAACCCCGTCTCTACTAAAAATACAAAAAATTAACAGGGCATGGTGGCGGGCACCTGTAGTCCCAGCTACTCGGGAGGCTGAGGCAGGAGAATTGCTTGAACCCGGGAGATGGAGATTGCAGTGAGCTGAGATCATGCCACTGCACTCCAGCCTGGGCGACAGAGCGAGACTGTCTCAAAAAAATAAATAAATAAATAAATAATAAATAATAAAAAGATAAAGGATATAAATAAAAATAGGTTCTGTATTTCAACTATTGACATGTTAAAAATTCATCTAGTCCAGATCCTGCAGTAGCAGGTGGGCTAAATTAATTTGAACAGGGGTAGACTCATTTCTGTATATGGCTGCCGAATCCATATTCTGATAGATCAATCTTTCTTTTTAAACACGGTCACATCACTTCCCTTCTCAAAACCCTCCAATGGCGTGTCCTCACACTTGGAATAAAATCCAGAGTCCTTCCCCAGGTTCCCTCTAGGAGCCTACATAACGTGGGCTTGGCTGTGCTCCATTCCCTGCTGTTCATTCTCCATCAACCTCACAGTGGTGGCTATGCCACTGGCCTTCTGGCCGTTTCTTCAACAAACCAGCTCATCCTCTCCTCCTGCCTTGGCACTCACTGTCGCCCCCACCTGGAATTTCCTTTCCCAGCCTTTACACCACCCCCCATCCTAGCTCTCTCCCTGACTGAATTCAGGTCTTTGCTCAAATGCCACCTCCTCCAAGAAGTCTTCTCTGACAACAACTTTTTTCTTTCTTTTTTTCTTTTTTTTGAGACGGAGTCTCACTCTGTCACCCAGGCTGGAGTGCAGTGGCACGATCTTGGCTCACTACAACCTCCGCCTCCCAGGTTCAAGTGATTCTCCTGCCTCAGCCTCCCGAGTAGCCGGGACTACAGGCACGCGCCACCACGCCCCACCTCTGATCGCTTTTTTTTTTTAAATATGGAATACTTCGTGAATTGATTATTCTTTTAAGACAGTTCTCCAGTCACCAACTGTATATTCTTTCTTCCTTTTCCCTATCTTTATTTCTCTTCTTAGCTCATATTATTATCTGAAATTGCATTATGTATTTTTTTTTTTTTTTTGAGACGGAGTCTCGCTGTGTCACTCAGGCTGGAGTGCTAGAGTGCAGTGGCGCGATCTCAGCTCACTGCAGGCTCCGTCTCCCCGGTTCACGCCATTCTCCTGCCTCAGCCTCTCCGAGTAGCTGGGATTACAGGCGCCCGCCACCACGCCCGGCTAATTTTTTATATTTTTAGTAGAGATGGGGTTTCACCGTGGTCTCGATCTCCTGACCTTGTGATCCGCCCGCCTCGGCCTCCCAAAGTGCTGGGATTACAAGCGTGAGCCACCGCGCCCAGCCTGCATTATGTATTTTTTATTTTATTTTATTTTTGAGACAGAGTCTCACTCTGTCACCCAGGCTGGAGTGCAGTGGTGTGGTCTCTGCACACTCCAACCTCAGCCTCCCAGGTTCAAGCAATTCTCCTGCCTCAGCCTCCCAAGTAGCTGGGATTACAGGCTTATGCCACTATGCGCGGCTATTTTTTCTATGTTTAGTAAAGATGGCATTTCACCATGTTGGCCAGGCAGGTCTTGAACTCCTGACCTCAGGTGATCTGCCCACTTTGGCCTCACAAAGTGCTGGGATTACAGGTGTGAGCCACTGCACCCAGCCAATTATGTATTCATTTTTATCACTTTTCACTATCTATCTGCCCCACTAAAATGTGAGCTCCATGATAAGGGACTTTTCTTCACCAAGGCACTCCCAGCTCCTAACGCAGGGTCTAGCACTAGTCAATAGTCAATATTTGAGAAATAAAATATCCCCTGGTTGGAGAGATAATAAGCCCTTAATCAAATCTGTTCCAACACTATTACTATCAACAAGCTAAAAAGCCTATGTCCTTTACTTGAATTCAGAGTGCTGAACAGTGGTTGGCCAGCAACCTCTGCTAAGAAGTTCTTTGCGATCAGAGACATTTGAAGGTAAAATAGGGCCTCAGTTGTAAGATGAGCCAGCCAGGCCTTTTGTCCTGAAACCGAGTACACAAGTGCAGAGAGGTTACCTGGTTTCTCCAAGATCACATAGAAATGGTGAACATCAGGAGACGCGGGACCACTTAAAGGATGCACAGTCCCGTATTCATCTCTGCAACCCCAGGACCCAGCACAGTGCCTGGTGCAAAGAATGCACTCAGTGGAATTGCGCCCAGGGAACTAATGTTCTCTAAGGGCTCATTCAACTGAACTGTACTTCCTCTCATTACTGTCCCAATGATAACTTCCTATCCGAGAACCATTTCCAGTCACTTGAGTCGTGCGTCATTTACTTCCTGTCCTCTGTCCTTTTAAAGTGCAGTTTGACAACATACCAGGCACAATAGTAACATCTGGGGGCTGCTTTGCTTCTAACATAAGTCAAATAGCCCAGCATGGAAAATACCTAGGAAAAAAGTGGGATATGCAAAGCAAACTTCAAAAAAAAAAAAAAAAAGACAAAAGCTGGTGGGCTGGCCACAGTGTCACAAATGAAGTCTCCAGTGGCTTCATCATAACAAGTTTACTTTATGAAAGTTCACACTTGCATGGTGCCTTCTGTTCTCAGCACTTTATATATATGAGCTCATTGAATTCTTTCCAAGATGTACATCTCACCTGTAAGAGGCACTACAACTCTGAAAAACCAAGTAATTTTTAGAAATAATTCAGCATTCTTTCTGAGATTGCTCTAGAGGAAGAAAAAAAATTTTAAAGAAATAATTTAGCAGCAAAATCCGACTCTCTAGTTCCTTCCTCCCTTCCCCCATCGCTCTCTCCTTTCTTTCCCTCCCTCCCTCCCTTTCTTCCTTTTTTTTTTTTTAAAGAATCTCCCAGGCTTAAGTGCAGTGGCGTGATCTCGGCTTGCAGCAACCTCCACCTCCCGGGTTCAAGTGATTCTCCTGCCTCAGCTTCCTGAGTAGCTGGGACTGCAGGCACGCACCACAACACTCAGCTAATTTTTGGTTTTTTGTTTTGTTTTTGTGATGTAGTTTCCCTCTTGTTGCCCAGGCTGGAGTGCAATGGCACGATCTCGGCTCACTGCAACCTCCGCCTCCCAGGTTCAAGCGGTTCTCCTGCCTCAGCCTTCCCAGTAGCTGGGATTACAAGTGCCCGCCACCATGCCCAGTTAATTGTTTGTATTTTTACTAGAGATGGGGTTTCACTATGTTGGCCAGACCGGCCTCAAACTCAGGCAATCCACCCACCTCAGCCTCCCAAAGGGATTACAGGCGTGAGCCACCGCGCCTGGCTTAATTTTTGTATTTTTAATAGAGACAGGATTTTGCCATGTTGCCCAGCTGGTCTCAAACTCCTGGCCTCAAGTAATCCGTCCGTCTCAGCCTCCAAAAGTGCTGGGATTACAGATGTGAGTCACCACACCCAGCCCCTGACTTTCTAGTTTCTAATGAGACTCTCTACAGACTTCATTTCTCCCAGTATGTCTGAGTGTCCATTTGCTCTGCTGAAGAAATAGTGATGGGTGTGATCAAGGAATACTGCCCAAGATGAGTGGTATTAAGCAACACAGGGTACGTGCAACATATTATCTTTCTAAAATCTGAAATGTTCTGGATTCTAAAACACATCTGACCCAATGGGTTTCGACAAAGATGTCTCATTTACATTAATGCAGAGAAGTGACTTGCCTACATCACACACCTAGTAACTGGCAACGCTAGGACTGCAATCAGGCAGCCTAATTCTGCAGGCCATGCCTGCGGCCGCCACATCATCCTGCCTCTCTCATGAATGATGGGAATGTGATCTGAAAGTCAGTGATTGCCTCAACCGTTTTTCTGATGTGGGTCCCAGAAATAGAATTCGGCAAGATGAACGGCCAAGGTGGCCTTGTGCTGTCACCTGTGAAAGCGATTTGGACCAGCGATGACACCAGCTGAGTCAGGGCACAGCACAGCTGACTTCCCAGAAGTTATGGCCACTTTCGGGAAAATGGCATCCAGAGGCTTGGAGATCAAAACTTTTGCCTCCCTGAACATCTTCCCCAGGAGCCTCTGGGAAACGTTGAGGCCAACCTGCTAGAGACCTGAAAATATCTTTTTTTTTTTTTTTTTTGAGACAGAGTCTGGCTCTGTCGCACAGGCTGGAGTGCAGTGGCGTGATCTCGGCTCACTGCAACCTCTGCCTTCTGGGTTTAAGCGGTTCTCACGCCTCAGCCTCCTGAGTAGCTGGGATTACAGGCATGCGCCACCGCGTCTGGCTTATTTTTGTATTTTTAGTAGAGATGGGATTTCACCATGTTGGCCGGACTGTTCTCCATCTCCTGACCTCAGGTGATCTGCCCACCTCAGCCTCCCAAAGTGCTGGGATTACAGGCTGAGCCACTGCACCCAGCCTAATACATTCTTTTTAAGATTACACTATGAGGGTCGGGTGCGGTAGGTCACGCCTGTAATCCTAGCACTTTGGGAGGCCAAGGCAGGAGGATCACGATCACACCACTGCACTCCAGACTGGGTGACAAAGTGAGACTCTGTCTCAAAAATAAAGTAATTGCAGTTTTTGCTATTACTCTTAATGGCAAAAACCGCAATTACTTTTGCACCAAGCTAATACATTCTTTTTAAGATTATACTATGAGGGCCAGACACAGTGGCTCATGCCTGTCATACTAGCACTTTGGGAGACTGAGGCGGGAGGATCACTTGAGCTCAGGAGTTCCAGACCAGCCTGGGCAATATGGCGAAATCCTGTCTCTACAAAAAATAAAAAAATTCACCGGGTATGGTGGTGCACGCCTGTAATCCCAGCTACTTGGGAGGCTGAGGTTGGAGAATCACCTGAGCCCAGGATGCAAAGGTTGCAGTGAGCTGAGTTTGTGCCACTGCACTCCAGCCTGGGTAACAGAGAGAAACCTTGTCTCAAAAAAATATATATATATATACATTTACATGATGAGGTGGGATGAAGAGCTGAAGGTGGGGTGTGAGCATGAGAATGTGTGTTGGGGGGCACGTTGGGGGGAGTTATGCACATATGAAAGTCTATGCTCATTAAAAATTGATTTTTCCCTAATGTCCAGAATGCAGAGCAATTATAATTTGTGCTTCAACTTTACTCTCCCCTAAATTCATTATTGGTGGAAGTAAAAGATGCTGATCATTTGGGCCCACAGCGTGCTTACTTGGCTAAGTCCTTGGGGTTACCTCCATTCTTCAGATCTCGGTTCAAATGTCAATTCCTCAGGAAAGCCCAATGCCCAAAGTAGACTGTCCCACCCTTTAATTCTCACCCACATCTTGGTGTACACTTTCCCTTTGGGCACTCATCATGGCTTCTAATTAAATACTCCTGGCTTTCTTTGTTCACTGACTGGCTGTTCCTACTAGACTGTAATTTCCTTGAGGACAGTACTATATGTATATGCTCATGTGTGTCTCCAGCATGAAGCATAGCACCTGCCACATCCTAGTAGCTCCATAAATATTTGTTGAGTTGGCTGGGCGCAGTAGCTCATGCCTGTAATCCCAGCACTTTGGGAGGCCGAGGTGGGCGGATCACCTGAGGTCAGGAATTCAAGACAAGCCTGGCCAACATGGTGAAACCCCATCTCTACCAAAAATCCAAAAATTAGCTGGGCATGGTGGCGGGTGCCAGCAATCCCAGGTACTCGGGATGCTGAAGTAGGAGAATCGCTTGAACCCAGGAGGCGGAGGTTGCAGTGAGCCAAGTTTGCACCACTGCACTCCAGCCTGGGCAACAAGAGCAAAACCCCGTCTTAAAAAAAAAAATTGTTGAGTGAATGAATGCGTGAGTATAGAATTTTACAATAAAAAATCAGAGGTTCCTCAGCAGACAAACACCAGGCCTTCTCCCACCTTTGAGTTGTGAAATTGTTATTGCCTGGGCGATCCTATTTGGCAATTTATCATATGTTGCTCAGTGAGCTGTTATCTTTATAGTTTTGGATTGTTGCTTAAATTTCTTACTCTTTTTTAATGTTTCCTCTAGTTAGCTCTTGTCTTCCCAAGCAGATTATAAGCACATCTCAGTGTAAATTACATTGTCCTGAATTCCTCAAAGCTCCCATAGTGGAGTTTGCACCTAACGTTTTTACACTGTTGCTTCATTTTGTGCTCAAAACAGATATTATTATTCTCTTTTTTCGCAGATGGAGAAAACTGAAGCTCAGAGAAATAAGTGACTCACAGTTTGTATAAGTTGATATTTGAAATTTGGGATTTCTCCTCTTAAAATACAGATATCTCATTAACACAGGCTCAGAAATCATTTTTCCTCCCTGTGAACTTTTGGTCTGTCATTTGCTTTAACTTAAACTATATCGAATTCTATGATTTTTAACATTTAGACATTCATTTACTCAATCATTTACTGAATGAGTAAATGTCTAAAAAATATGTGCTGAGGCTGGGCATGGTGGCTCACACCTGTAATCTCAGCACTTCAGGAGGCCGAGGCAGGTGGATCACTTAAGGTCAGGAGTTCAAGACCAGCCTGGCCAACATGTTGAAATCCTGTCTCTATTAAAACTACAAAAAAAAAAAAATGGGCCAGACATGGTGGCTCACGCTTGTAATCCCAGCACTTTGGGAGGCTGAGGTGGGCGAATAACCTGAGGTCAGAAGTTCAAGACTAGCCTGGCCAACATGGTGAAACCCCATCTCTACTAAAAATACAAAAATTAGCCAGGTGTGGTGGTGGGTGCCTGTAGTCCCAGCTAATTGGGAGGCTGAGGGAGGAGAATCGCTTGAACTCAGGAGGCAGAGGTTGTAGTGGGCCGAGATTGCGCCACAGTACTCCAGCCTGGGCGACAGAGTCAAACTCCGTCAAAAAAAAAAAAAAAAATTAGCCAGGCGTGGTGGCAGGCGCCTGTAATCCCAGTTACTTGGGAGACTGAGGTAGAAGAATCACTTGAACCCGGGAGGCGGAGGTAGAAGTGAGCCAAGATTGCACCACTGCACTCCAGCCTGGGTGACAGAGTGAGACTCCGTCTCAAAAAAGAAAGAAATATGTACTGAGCCCCTCCTATGTGCCAAGCACTGTGCTAGTGATTGTGGTGAATAAGGTAGACCCAGCCTTTATTTTATCCCTATTACAAGGTCTTTATCCCTATTACAAGGTATATTCCATGACATAGATAGCATTTGCCCCTCAGTAATGGTTATTTCTTCAGAGGCTACTTCACCAAGATAGAATATAAGCTAGTTTGGATTATATGGAAAAGCAGCCTTTGCCTCTATTTCTGGCAAATAGAAGGAAAGAGCCTAATAAATATTTTTCAAGTGAGTCTAACACGAAATCAGGCTGTGTTTCTCAATTACAGGTGACAAACACAGAATACGATAGGCTAGCCCATAATGTGGGTGTTATTTCTACAATAACGAATCAAGTGACATGAGTATGCAAGCATCATTTCAGAAACTATACAGAGAAGCTGCATTTTCTCCCTCAAGCCCCAAAGTCCAAGGTAATGTTGAATGAGAAAGCCTGAAGCAAACATTGGAGATCTTATCTAAATTTTTTAAAAATAAGACTGTTAAGGAAGAAAAACTGAGGTGTTGTTTCAATATAAAAGATTCTATCTTTGTTCCTGTGGGTGACCAACACCAGGGTGGAGAAAATCTTGATTCAGCAAAGATTTTTTGAGTTTCATGAAATATCCCCTCTACCATCCTCTAAGGTCCCACCCAAATCGGGAAGACTCTTGGTGGTGCAAAAATAGGATTATTGTTGTTTTTGCGAAGTCAGGCCCTTTATTAGAGGGTAGAAAGAACACTTGTTCCTGATTTCTCAACTTCTGATTCCTGTTGGCAGCACAAAATATGCCCTAGCCTTGACTCTCAAGCACAACAAACTGCAAATGAAATAATAAGTCAGTGTTCCTTCAAATCCATACATTACAAGCAGTTTCTAGTGTTTACCTTTTTTTAAAATTTTGGCCAAATTACTTGCACTAGCCAGATAGCTGTTAGATAGATTAGCAAGTAGGTCTGAGAATCACTCACCCATAACCACGCACTCATTTTCTTGACATTACTCTCTTATTTTTCCATCCTGACCCTGGCACAATAGTTAAACACCAGCCTGGTCAGCAAAACAGTGTTGTCAAAACACAGCCAAGCTGAGTTTTGACCCACAGAGGTCTGACAGTTGTCAGGAATTTCCTAACATGGCCAGGGTCACTGACAGTTAAAGATTTCACCGGTATTACCTGCAAAATCTAACTCCACTCCACGAAAAGTGCAGAAAACTCTTAAAATGCTTTCTGTGCTGCCTAAGGTTCTGATTTTAAAACACAAGAGTAAGGAAATTCAGACTTTTGGTTATCTCCACTTTGCCAAGGCACAGATGTTTGAGGAATGAGCATGTGCACGGCCCAGCACCTTCTTACCACTCTTGGATGATCAAGAGTTCAAAGCAACCTTGCCAGGTGCATTTTAAAAAAAATCTAACCAGAGCTCACAATACAACCAATTCCTTGGATTAAATGAGGACACCTCGGCTCTCCCTGCTCCTGGCGGTGCCAGCCTTTGGTCACTTGCCAGCCCGGGGGGGAGCCAGGAGGTGACCTCCCCGACCCTCTCCTGCCTAGTCATACATTCGAAGTTTATATCTATTTTGTATGTTGCAGCCATCTATGTCCTCTTTGACTGCTGACCACCATAACTAAAACGTTGCTGCTAGGCTGGGCGTGGTGGCTCATGCCTGTAATCCCAGCACTTTGGGAGGCCAAGGCAGGTGGATTATGAGGTCAGGAGTTCAAGACCACCCTGGCCAAAATGGTGAAACCCCATCTCTACTAAAAATACAAAAATTAACTGGGCATAATGATGCATGCCTGTAATCCCAGCTGAGGCTGGAGAATCGCTTGAACCCAGGAAGCGGTGGTTGCAGTGAGCCGAGATTGTGCCATTGCACTCCAGCCTGGGCAACAAGAGTGAAACTCCGTCTCAAAAAAAATAAAATAAAATAAAAAAAGGCAATGGAAAAATGGTCCCAGAAAGGCTAAGATTTAAGTCTCATCCTGCCTCTTGGGCACTTTTTAATAAGATAATCTCTCTGGACCTCAGTCTCCTTTACTGAAAGTGGATTTAACAGCTCCTTACCAGGCTTAATTGTTGGGAGGTAAAAAACCAGACACATAGTCTCCTTTAACGCAGTTCCTGACACGTAGACAATGCTAAGAATGTGGGAAATAATGAGAGAAAAGGGAATAGCAGCCCAGTTAATTTTTGTATTTTTAGTAGAGATGGGATTTCACCATGTTGACCATGTTGGTCTCGAACTCCTGACCTCAGGTGATCCACCTGCCTTGGCCTACCAAAGTGCTGGGATTACAGGCATAAGCCACTGTGCCCAACTTCTTTTTTGCTTCTTCTTCTTTTTTCTTTTTTCTTTTTTTTTTTTTTTTTGAGACAGGATCTTGCTCTGTCACCCAGGCTTGAGTACGGTGGTGCAATCTCAGCTCACTGCAACCTCCACCACCTGGGCTCAGGTGATCCTCCCACCTCAGCCTCCTGAGTAGCTGGAATTACAGGCTTGCACCACCATGCCCAGCTAATTTTTGTATTTTTTTGTAGAGATGGGGTTTCGTTATGTTGCGCAAGCTGGTCTCGAACTCCTGGGCTCAAGCAATCCACCCATCTGGGCCTCCCTAAGAGCTGGGATTACAGGTGTGAGCCACCTCGCCTGGCCTCCACTGTCTTAATGTAAGATATCCTTTTACTAGATCAGAAATCTCTGTCCTCCTCTCATTCATTTATTCATTCAGCTAGTCAGTTAACATTCATTACAGGTCCACAGTACAAGGTCCCCTCGATGACTCAATGACTTGAAACCTGTTTTTCAAATAGCCCATGTGACTACTTACTCATTTTAAAAAGCTATTATTAAATCAATTGCATATTTTACAATCAGTACCCCATGGTTACAATCCAGGAAACATACCCTCAAGTGATAATCTGCAAAATCCACTAGACTTAAAGATATGCAAAGTTAACAGAAAGAGACCACCTGGTCTGCTGGACTCTAAGACCAGCAGGAGGGGTGGGTAATCAGGCTGTAGGATTAACATGATCAAAGAAAAATGTATCTGTCAGAAGGAGTGGTCCTCTTTTGGAAGCCTGGAAAAAGGAGGACAGGTGGAAGTTGATCATGCCCACTGAAGCACAGACCAGGAGAGGGACTTCAGAAGGCTTCCGGTCCCAAAGACAAGATCATTCTACCGTGAAATACACTGAGGTTGCACCAGACTAAGGAGGCGGGCATCATTACATTTTAGACCGCTTCTCCTCCCACTTCCCCCTATTTTTTTTTTTTTTTTTTTTTTTTTTTTTTTTTTTTTTTTTTTTTTTTTTTTTTTTTTTTTTTTTTTTTTTTTGAGACAGAGTCTCACTCTTGTGTCACCCAGGCTGGAGTGCATGGTGCAATCTCGGCTCACTGCAACCTCTGCCCCTGGGGTTCAAGCAATTATCCTGCCTCAGTCTCCCAAGTAATTGGGATTACAGGTGTGCGCCACCACGCCCAGCTAATTTTTGTATTTTTAGTAGAGACGGGGTTTCACCATGTTGGCCAGGCTGGTCTCGAACTCCTGACCTCAAGTGACCTGCCCACCTCAGCCTCCCAAAGCACTAGGATTACAGGCGTGAGCCACCGTGCCCGGCCGAAATATTTCCTTTCTGTTTCTGACTACTATTCCCTAGAAGCTAAAACTTCTTTCACTGATAATATGTAGCCGCTCAGGAGCTGCATCATTTTTTAGAAGCGACAGCCACAGTAAAGAATTCCCTCGAGGGGATGAGAGTCATTAGGTGAGCATTATGCTCCAAAAACTGTACCCCCAAAAGGGTCAAGTGCAATGACAAAGCAGGGTAAACAGGCTACTAAAAATATCCAAAATGACGGGACCCATTTGTCGTATTAAACTGGCATTTGTTAGCCCTTGCTAAAAATCAAAAAGTATACTTTAGCAATCCCAGCTAGTCAGGAGGCTGAGGCAGGAGAATCACTTGAATCTGGGAGGCGGAGGTTGCAGTGAGCTGAGATGGCGCCACTGCACTCCAGTCTGGGTGACAGAGCGAGACTCCATCTCAAAATAAATAAATAAATAAATAAAATACATTTTTTAAAAAGAGTATATTTTAGCATGGTTGATTACTTCAGGGTTGTTGACCATTCAGTTAGGCTAGCTCCACAGAAATCTGTTTTGCTTCCTAAATAGCATTGAAACAATGAACACTTTTAATGCCATGATGCTTTCTTCTCTTTCCTTTTCCCCATCTTTAAAAAAATGATTAAATGGCTGTAGAAGTGGTAAAATCAAACTCTGTGCTTGTAATTATCCTGCAGGATGACCCATGGCCCACATTCTTAAAATTGTGCCCTCTTAAAACTGCAAAATACCTTAGATATCAGCTAGTTGATCTAGATAAGAAACCTGAGATTCAGAGAGAAAGGTGACTTTCCCAAGGTCACACAGTGGGCCAGTGGTCAGCTGCGGGCCCCAAAGGGAGGCCTTTCCCACTGCACACACGGTTAATACTCACAGAGGGTGGTGTCCACTAAGCAGAGCCTGGGTTTACTTCCCATGTGCTAAGCTCGTTTACCTCATCCAGAAGGGTAATCAACACCCCTCTCCGTGTGGCTGTGTTACCAAGGCTACTTCTTGAAATTAAGACAAAAGAGCACAAAACTGCAGTGGTAGGGCCCCAGGTACACCCTTCAGGAGGGCACATTTACAATGGCAGTTGCACAATGTATTTGAAAGTTATGAAAAATATGTTTTATGATAGTCTCTAAAAAGCTAAGAAAAAATGTAAAAAAGAAAGTTATGAAAAATAGCCCAGGTGTGGTGGCTCACACCTTGTAATCCCAGCACTTTGGGAGGCCGAGGCAGAATTGCTTGAGCCCATGAGTTCAAGACCAGCCTGGGCAACACAGCAAAACATTGTCTCTATTCGTATAACGTAAAAAAACAATTTTTTAAATTATGAAAAATACAGGGTGTAGCGGTCACCACCTTCCATGGACCACAGCTAGACCACAGTCTAGCTTCCCATACTGCAGTGAGGTGTGCCACTGACTATGATCTGGCCAGTGGATGCAGAGGAAGTGGTGTGTGTCATCATGATGTGATGTGGTCCTGCCCGTAAAAATCTACCACACGTTCTCCTCTGGGCTCTTTCCTCTTCTGGCTGACTGGGATGGCAATGCCCAGGCGACCTTGGCCATCATATGATAAACATGGCAAAGCAGCTGCCAGTCTGGATCTCCAAATGAGTTTATGAAGGTGAGCTACCCCCGAACCCGCACACACACATACCCAGGAAAGCTGCATACCCAGGAAAGCTACTTAAGTAAGAAATAAATTTCTACTGGGTAAGCCACTGACATTTGGAGGTCTTTATGTTACAGCCACCTAGCCTATCCTAATGAATACATGGGGAATCTCCAAAGATTAAGAAAAGTATGGCTTTAAAGCAGGAGAAATAAACAGCACAGGCAACACATCTGTAGGTTTATCATCAAACATGAAGCAATAGAAAGGAATCAATAGAATTTGGGGAAGAGTAAAACACACTCATTTAGTCCTTTTAGAATACAAAAAAATCACTAGCTTTAAGAAAAGTTCATTTATGAGTTACTTTTTGAGACACAGAAAGCCTTTTTCAAAGAGAGGATATTAGAAATGATGTTCAAGACCTCAGGCCCTACTGAAAATACATATTCTTTGCTCAAGTTAATAGAAACCATTCTAAAAGTTAACACCAGTCTTGTGGTCGTCTGAGGCCCGAGGATCCTCAGTGGGAGGAAGGGGCACAAGCAGGAGTGGTGGAGCTTCTGAGCAAGGGCCCCAGAGGCTGAAGGCCTAGAAGGAGGGCTCTCTTGTGGGTGTCTTGAATAGGTCCGGAAGTGAACATGGGGACTGAGCAGGGCCTGAGGAAACACTCCATCCAGTCACCTCAGCCTTGGTGAGAACACAAAGATAATTTCTCCTTGTCCGCAGATGCAACCTTCTTCATTCTGTACTTTATCAAGGGAGGCAATGAATTCAACTAAGCTTCCACCGTGTTACTGATTTGATCCCAAATGGCATTTTCATTAATGAACTGTGAAGTTATTTTCTCATTCATTCTGAACTCCCCCAGTGATGTTAAGCAGTACTCAGCATGACACTTGATACTACACAGCAGTGTGGTTAAGAGCAGGGGAACCTCAAGGGCACCAACACACATCTGCTAGCCAACCTTGGTGCCGGAGCTGGGTCCTTGATGCCTCTGCTGGGCTGGACATTAACCCTTTAGTTGCTGGCTTATGAGCAGGTCCTTGGGTTCCTGGGGAAGGGGCAAGGGAGGCCTGGCTGGTGGTGGTGGACACATAGGAGGCTTCAAGCAGCAGCTCTCCACTAAGAGGCACAGAGGGACTTCCACATTTTAACAACTAGTTTGGCTGTATGTGTACAATTAGCCCTGGTGAAAAGTGAAAGCTTTGGAATTAAGATTTGGGCTCAAATCTTATTCCGTTACAATGCAACTGTGTGAACATGGATAACTACTACTTATATTCTCTGAGCCTTAGTTTCTCAGTCAATGCTAGTCTCCCTAGTCCCTTCCCCAGCTCACACCATCTTTAGAGCAAGCCCAGGACACAGGAACAAAGATAGAGAAAAAAAGAGAGGATAAATGATAAAGAAACAAAATGGGCTGGACCCAGCAGCTCATACCTGTAATTTCAGCACTTTGGGAGGACAAGGTGGGACGACTGCTTGACCCCACGAAAGACCAGCCTGGGCAACATAAGGAGACCCTGTCTCTACAAAAAATAAAAAATTAGCCCAGTGTGGTGGCACACACCTGAAGTCTCAATTACTTGGGAGGCTGAGGCAGGAGGATCACTTGAGCCCAGGAGGTTAAGGCTGCAGTGAACTGTGACTGTGCCACTGCACTCCAGCCTGGGTAACAGAGTGAGACCCTGTCTCAACAACAACAAAAAAGGAAAAAGATGGACAGAATAAAAAGAATAGGAAGAATGAGGGAGAGCCAAGAGAAAAGAACAAAGCAAAAGAGCCACTTGGTGGAAGTGGCTATACATTATTGAGAAGAACTGCTTCAGGAATACGTAGGTCAGTGGTAGGGATCGCCTGCCAGACTTGACCTTCAGGTTAGCTGGGTGCTCATTCTTACAATAAGTCACGGACCAAAAGCCCTGTATCATGCTTTTGGTTATCTGGGGATGAACTATGGAGTCACCTCTGAGGCCAACATCGTTAAGAGTTAGATGTCTGCTGGGCGCAGTGGCTCACGCCTGTAATCCCAGCACTTTGGGAGGCTGAGGCGGGTGGATCCCAAGGTCCGGAGTTCGAGACCAGCCTGACCAACATGGTAAAACCCCGTCTCTACTAAAAATACAAAAATTAGCCGGGTGTGGTGGCACATGCCTGTAATCCCAGCTACTCAGGAGGCTGAGACAGAGGAATTGCTTGAATCTGGGAGGCAGAGGTTGCAGTGAGCCGAGATAGCGCCACTGCACTCCATCCTGGGCAACAGAGTGAGACTCCGACTCACAAAAACCAAAAGAGTTAGATATCTTAGTTTGAATCCTAGCTCTGTCACTTACTAGTGTATGCAAACCATTTCACCTCTCTGTAGCTCAGTTTCTTCATTTGTACAAAGGGGATAATCATAACACATTACCTATTTTCTGGTGGATAATGATAAATGAAATTAACACAGGTAAAGCGCTAAGAGCAGTATCTACCTCATAAGGAGTGTATGCCTTAGCCACTCTTTATTCTCCCATGAGTCCTCCCACCTCGTCCTCCCAAAGTGCTGAGATTACTGGGCCCAGCCCATTCCTCTCTTCTTTTCTCTATCCTTGTTCCTGTGCCATGGGCTTGCTCTGAAGGTGGTGTGAGCTGGGGAAGGGACTTAGGGAGACTAGCATTGACTGAGAAACTAAGGCTCAGAGAATATAAGTAATAGTGATCCATGTTCACATAGTTAGATTGTAACTAATTAGATTTGAGCCCAAATCTAATGATTATGAATCAGTGGCACCAAGAAAAGAACAGTGGCGTCAGAGACATTGAACTCGGGCGCTGTCACTTTCTAACAACTTCAGAATTTTAGGAAAATTACGTAAGTGGTTGAAGGTCAGAGAAGTTACCTGTAAAATGAGATTTTGTTACATTACAACTAACATTTATTGAGCATTTACTATGTGCCTATTACTGCACATACTATATATAAGTTTTCTCGTTTAATGTTCTCAATACTGTGGAAAAGATTCTATAATTATGACCATTTTCCAGAGGACAAAACTGTATCTTTGAAAAGTTAAGTATCTAGCCCAGCGTCACAAAGCCCAGCCATGACTTCAAGCCAGTTCAGTAAGACACCAATTCAGTAACACGCAGTGTGCACAGAGAATAGTCACGCAGTAACTGTGGTCTCTGATCCCAAGATCTTGTAAAGGCATTGAAAGCATGGTTTTTGGGTGGCCCATATAATGGTTTATAGCACAACAAATACATTTGAAGAAAGGTTTATAATCCAGTGCCCATAAAAACCAAAGAAATGTAGGGCTAGCCTGACAGAATCAAGACCAAGGTTAAGGTATTTTGTTCCCAACATGATTCAGGATGAGGCAAAACAAGAGAGGCACGAAAATGAAACCCAATGCTTCTATTTTCCAGAGGCCACAAATCTAATATCACAATATCATTAGTTATGCTTCATATTCCTGTAGAGAGATCTAAAATGAGTATTTACATGTTAAACTACAGCTTCACACTGACCTCTGTTATGATCTCAGAGAATGTTCTAAAGTCCCAAACTGAATAAAATGTACACCTAAGAATCCCAACAATATTCTTTTTTTAAGAAATGTTGTCTTGAGAGTCGATTGAACCCAGGAGGCGGAGGTGGCCATGAGCTAACATCAGGCCACTGCACTCCAGCCTGGGTGACTGAGCGAGACTCTGTCTCAAAAAAAAAAAAAAAAACAAAATGTGTTGTCCCAGGCCAGGCATGGTGGCTCATATGCCACCTGTAATCCCAGCACTTTGGGAGGTGAAGGCAGGAGGATCAATTGCGCTCAGAAGTTTGAGACCAGCCTGGGCAACATGGCGAAACCCATTCTCTACAAAAATTAGCTGGGCATGGCGGCGCAGTGCCTCTGGTCCCAGCTACTCAAAAGGCTGAGGTAAAAGGATTGCTTGAGCCCAAGAGATGGAGGCTGCAGTGAGCCATGATCACATCACAGCACTGCAGCCTAGGTAACATGGTAAAACCCTGTCTCAAAAAAAAAAAGGGTGGTCTCTATCATATTCTTGGATAGGAGGGCTCAGCATCTTAAGATGTCAATTTTTTTCCGAATTGACATGAATTTAACATGTTGCCCTCCAAAAACAAAAGCAAATGAACAAAAAATACGAAGGCATATTTTAAGTGGGAGAGGAACTAAACAAGGCATTTGAACTAGACAAGTTGATCCTGAAGAATTTTCCTAACCAGGAATATTCTGACTGATGGGCCACTAGCACTATCAGATATGGAAACACAGTAGAAGGCCTTAATAAATAGTATAGTGTTGGGAGGCCGAGGCGGGTGGATCTCCTGAGGTCAGGAGTTAGAGACAAGCCTAACTAACATGGTGAAACCCCGTCTCTACTAAAAATACAAAAATTAACCAGGCGTGGTGATGGGTGCCTGTAGTCCCAGCTACTCGGAAGGCTGAGGCAGGAGAATGGCTTGAACCTGGAAGGCGGAGGTTGCAGTGAGCCGAGATTGCGCCATTGCACTCCAGCCTGGGCAACAATAGCGAGACTGTCTCAAAAGATAAATAGATAGATAGATAGATAGATAGATAGATAGATAGATAGATAGATAGACAGACAGACAGACAGACAGACAGACAGACAGATAGTATAGTGTGGTCTGGGAGGGACATTAATCATAGAACTCAAATTATTTCTACAAAAACGGTTTCAAATACGTGATCCAGCATACAGTCAAAGATAGCCAGGTGCATGCATACAACATGAGTGAGAGCCAGAAGAAATATAGGAAACAAAATTAAACTCACAGACAATAACATAGAGTGAAATTATTAGACAGCCTATAAACAACTGTGCTTATTATACAAAATGTAGTTTTCTTCAAAGGGCTAGCAGGCTGACAACTGCCTTCTTAAGCATCAACACTGGAAGCCAAAAGAGTAGAATGATAGCATCAGTGTGCCGGGAAACAAACCATGAACTTAGAATTCTATTCTAATTTTTTTTTTTTTTGAGATGCTTGCTCTGTCGCCCAGGCTGGAGTGCAGTGGTGCGATCTCAGCTCACTGCAAGCTCCACCTCCCGGGTTCACGCCATTCTCCTGCCTCAGCCTCCTGAGTAGCTGGGACTACAGGCGCCCACCACCACGCCCGGCTAATTTTTTGTATTTTTTAGTAGAGACGGGGTTTCACCGTATTAGCCAGGATGGTCTTGATCTCCTGACCTCGTGATCCGCCCACCTCGGCCTCCCAAAGTGCTGGGATTACAGGCGTGAGTCACCACGCCTGGCTCTATTCTCATTTTTTTTTTTGAGATGGAGTCTCACTCTGTCACCCAGGTTGGAGTGCAGTGGTGCAATCTCGGCTCACTGCAACCACTGCCTCCCGGTTTCAAGCAATTCTCCTGCCTCAGCCTCCCAAGTAGCTGGGATTACAGATTGGCTGTGACCACGCCTGGTTAATTTTTGTATTTTTAGTAGAGATAGGGTTTCACCATGTTGGCCAGGCTGGTCTCGAACTCCTGACCTCAAGTGATCCACCCGCCTTGGCCTCCCAAAGTGCTGGGATTACAGACATGAGCCTCTATGTCCGGTCAAAAATATTTTTTGAAAATAAACATAAACTAATGAGTGAGAAAGTCTGTCACAAATAGACTGCCACTAAAGGATATTCTAAAGCAGCCCCCAACCTTTTTGGCACCAGGGACCGGTTTTGTGGAAGACAATTTTTCCATGGTGGATAGGGGAGAGAATGGTGCAGGGAGAAGTGATGGTTTGGGGATGATTCAAGCACATTACATTTATTGTGCACTTTATTTCTATTATTACATTGCAGTATATAATGAAATAATTATACAACTCACCACAATGTAGAATCATGGGAGCCCTGAGCTTGTTTTCCTGCAACTAGATGGTCCCATCTGGGGGTGATGGGAGACAGTGACAGATCATCAGGCATTAGATTCTCATACGAAGCATGCAACCTAGACCCCTTATATGTGCAGTTCATAATAGGCTTTATGCGCCTATGAGAATCTAATGCTGCCACTGATCTGAGAGGAGCCAGAACTCAGGCAGTAATGTAAGCGATGGGGAGCGACTGTAAATACAGATGAAGCTGTGCTGGCTCACCCGCTGCTCACCCCCTGTGGTGCTGCTCGACTCCTGCCTGGGACCCCTGATCTAAAGGGCATTCCTGAAGCAGAAGGAAAATGGACCAAGATGGAAAGTTGGAGAACACAGCACAGAATGAAGAGCAATAAAAATGATAAATTTAAATAAACACTGACTGCATAAAATAATCATGATAATGTTTTAAGGGGTTTTAATAAAACAAAGAAATATCTAATAAATTTCAAATATGTACATAAAGAGAATTAAAATACATGACTAGCATATGAGTCAGAAAGTGAGTAAATGCTAAAGATGTAGACAGACTTCCAAACTAACAGAGGAAACAGTGGAATGATACAACACAGACACCTACATACGAAAATAAAATACTGATGGCTGGGCGCGGTGGCTCACGCCTGTAATCCCAGCACTTTGGGAGGCCAAGGCAGGTGGATCACCTGAGGTCAGGAGTTCCAGACCAGCCTGGCCAACAAGGTGAAATCCCATCTCTACTAAAAATACAACAATTAACAGGGCGTGGTGGTACATGCCTGTAATCCCAACTACTTGGGAGGTTGAGGCAGGAGAATCATTTGAACCTGGGAGGCAGAGGTTGCAGTGAGCCAAGATTGCTTCACTGCACTCTAGCCTGAGTGACAAAGTGAGACTCTATCTCAAAAGAAAAAAAAAAAAAGAAGAGAAAAGAAAATACTGACACATAAGTAGTCAAAACAATGGAATGGGATAGAAAATCCAGATATATGTTCAAGTATATATGGGAATTTAGTAAATGATAAAAGAGGTGTATCATAACAGTAGAGACAGGAACTACTGAATAAGTGGTGTTGGGACAACTAGATATTCATCTAGAAAAAAAATAAGTTGTATCTATACCTTGTAACTCATACCAGGATAAGTCCTGAGTAAATCAAATATTGAAATGTGAAAAATTAAACCACAAAGGTTCTATAAGAAAACATAGGAGAATCTTTTATAATCTGAAATGAGACCTTTCTATTCTGACTCATGATCCAAAAATCATAATAAAAGATTGATAATTCAACTACACAAATTTTTTTTTTAAAAATACAAACCAGGTGGGAGGAGAGTGCGAGATAAAAGACTACACTTTGGGTACAGTGGGCACTGCTCGGATGATGGGTGTACCCAAATCTGAGAAATCACCACTGAAGAACTTATCCAGCCAGACACGGTGGCTGACGTCTGTAATCCTAGTACTCTGGGAGGCCGAGGTGGGCGGGTCACTTGAGTTCAGGAGTTAGAGAACAGCCTGGCCAATATGGTGAAACCCCATCTCTACTAAAAATACAAAAAAAATTAGCCAGGCGTGGTGGTCCATGCCTGTAATCCCAGCTACTCAGGAAGCTGAGGCAGGAGAATTGCTTGAACCCGGGAGGCAGAGGTCGCACTGAGCCGAGATCGTACCACTGCACTCCAGCCTTGGCAACAGAGCAAGACTCCATCTCAAAGAGAAAAAAAAAAAAAGAACTTATCCATGCAACTAAACACGATCTGTTCCTCAAAAACTACTGGAAAAAAAAAAAACACCAGGGCGTGGCTCAGCCCGTAATCCCAGCACTTTGGGAGGCCGAGGCGGGTGGATAACCTGAGGTCAGGGTTTGAAACCAGCCTTGACCAACCTGGTGAAACCCCATCTCTACTAAAATACAAAAATTTGCTGGACCTCGTGGCATCCACCTGTAATCCTAGCCACTAGGGAGACTGAGGTAGGAGAATTGCTTGAAGCCAGGAGGCGGAGGTTGCAGTGAACCGAAATTGCGCCACTGCACTCCAGCCTGGGTGACAGAGCGAGACTCCATCTCAAAAAAAAAGGCAATGTGGAAGGTCTCAATGTACTGTTATTGAGAAATCTTCAAGATATATTGTTAAGTGAAGAAAAACAAGCTGCACCTAACATTCTACCTTGAAGATTTCTCAATAACAGTACATAGAGTGCGTCGTTTTTTTCTTCTCTCTTGAGAGGGAGTCTGGCTCTGTCGCCCAGGCTGGAGTGCAGTGGTGCAATCTCGGCTCACTGCGAGCTCCGCCTCCTGGGTTCACGCCATTCTCCAGCCTCAGCCTCTCCGAGTAGCTGGGACTACAGGCGCCCACCACCACGCCCGGCTAATTTTTTTGTATTTTTAGTAGAGACGGGGTTTCACCGTGGTCTCGATCTCCTGACCTCGTGATCCGCCCGCCTCGGCCTCCCAAAGTGCTGGGATTACAAGCGTGAGCCACCGCGCCCGGCCAACATTCTACTTTTTGTGGAAAAGGAGGGAGAGGAATAGAAGCTCTAAGTGTATTTACTTGCATAGCATTTAAAAATTCCCTAAAGACAGATTAGAAACTAAGAACAGTTGGTACCCACATGCAGTTTATTTGAACAAAACAACAACTTAATAATGAAAATGGGCCGGCTGTGGTGGCTTATGCCTGTAATCCCAGAACTTTGGGAGGCCGAGATGGGAGGATCGCTTAAGACCAGCCTGGTCAACATAGTGAGACCTTATCTCTATTTTTTTAATTTAAATAATAAAAATTTTTAAAAATAATAATGAAAAAGTCTTCAACATTATGCATTCTTCAATTTTCCTATGAGCCTCCTTGTTTATTCATTTGAAAGTACAATATATTAAAATTCACCACAAAATTGCAGAAGTGGTCTGGATGCAGTGACTCACACCTGTAATCACAGCACTTTGGGAAGCCAAGGCGGGCGGATTGCTTGAGGTCAGGAGTTCAAGACTAGCCTGGCCAAAATCGTGAAACCCTGTCTGCTAAAAATACAAAAATTAGCTGCTGGGCGTGGTGGTGGGTGCCTGTAATCCCAGCTAATCGGGAGGCTGAGACAGGAGAATTGCTTGAACCCAGGAGGCACAGGTTGCAATGAGCCGAGATCACGCCATTGTACTCCAGACTAGGTGACAGAGCAAGACTTCATCTCAAAAAAAAAAAAAAAAAAAAATTGTAGAAGTGTTTTCTATCCCTAGTTGAGAACTGAAGAAGAGAAATCGAACCAGAGAATTTGGTAAGCACATCTTACATGCATTTTTTAAAGACATTAATTTCAGTTATCTTGGGTACTGGGATTGCAGGTGATTTTAATTATCTCCTTTGTGTTCTGTGTTTCTCCAGGGCCACTGTTAATTTTATAATTAGCTTAAAATTTGTTCAAATAAAGTAAATATTATAAAGAGAAATTGTCTTCAGTAGTTAAGAAAAGGATGAAATTTTGAGTTTAAGGGTAATTAGGATGGGCATAGTGGTTTATGCCTATAATCCCAGCACTTTGAGAGGCTGAGGCTGGTGGATCACTTGAGGTCAAGAGTTCGAGGCCAGCCTGGCCAACATAGTGAAACCCCATCTCTACAAAAAATACAAAAATTAGCTGGGTGTGGTGGCATGTGCCTATAATCCCAGCTACTCAGGATAATCGCCTGAACCTGGAGGTAGAGGTTGGCGTAAGCCTAGATCATGCCACTAAACTCCAGCCTGGGGAACAGACAGAGCAAGACTCTGTCTAAAAAAAGAAAAGAAAGAAAGAAAGAGAGAGAGGAAAGAAAGAAAGAAAGAAAGAAGGAAAGAAAGAAAGAAAGAAAGAAAGAGAAAAAGAGAGAAAAATTTTGACTTTGAGGGTAATTAAAAATTGGAACAGTTTCCAAAGAAAATCATAATTTCCATTTCTGCAAAACTTTATAAAATTGTATTAGACATCTTTGGCTTAAATTTTCATTTGTTAAAGGCTATGGTGGATCAGATGACCTTTTGCCACACAGCTTTCATAGCAACCGAAGAGCAGTGTTTAGAATATTTTTCACTTAAATAATGAGGAAGAACAGGGCTGACTGCACGAGGTGGAAGAATCCAGATTGTGCAAATGGTCTTCCGTTCTGCAGCCTCTCTGCAGTTGTTGTGGGTTATTAGACTTCTGAGATCTAAATATTCTCCCAGAGTGTAGGAAACTCCTCCTAAAGCTTTACACAAAATATAATCTCATTATTTCAGAAATAGATGGGTAAAACTAGTACCATGAGAGGAAACAAGCTTTTCAGTTAAGACCAAGTTTAATTCTGGTTTTTCTAAGAAATAAAGACTTTTATTTGTTTGATTCCAGAGAACGTCAGGGGACACCCGACTGAGACAAACTGAAAAGCTAGAAGAAAGAATTTCCAGATTCTAAAAAAATTCAACAGAATGACTCTTTTCAGAACGTTAGACAAACTTGTATTCTGTAGGTATGTTTTAGAATTTCATAGGTAATCACAAGATTATAGATGACAGGGAAGATGAAAAAGGCAAGGAAGCTATCAAAGTATTGGAAATGGGCTGGGTGTGGTGGCTCACGCCTGTAATCCCAGCACTTTGGGAAGCTGAGGTGGGCAGATCACCTGAGGTCAGGAGTTCCAGACCAGCCTGGCCAACATGGTGAAATCCCATCTCTACTAAAAATACAAAAATTAGCCGGGCGTGGTGGCATATGCCTGTAATCCCAGCTACTCAGGAGGCTGAGGCAGGAGAATCACTTGAACTCCGGAGGCAGAGGTTGCATTGAGCTGAGATCATGCCACTGCACTCTAGCCTGGGCAATAGAGCGAGACTCTGTATCAAAGAAGAAAAAAAAGCATCAGAAATGGCAAAACTGGAGGAAAAGAACAAAAAATGAAGAGAACATCAGATAGGTTAAGAAGATAATCAGTTTGGGTCAATTTCCCTAAAACATGAGAGCTGCTATAGACCCCTCAAGGCAATAGTTTTCAATTGGGAACCACTTGGGTCCCCAAGAAGTTATTTGGCAACGCGTGAAGACATTTTTGATAGTGGGTGCTACTGGCTTCTAATAAGCACAGGCATACTGCTAAACATCCTATAATGCACAGGAAAACCCCTTAAAATAATCCAAAATATCAACAGTGCCAAGATTGAGAAACCTGACATTGAAGAATACTGGCCCCACAGAAACACTCAACAGACACTGTAATTCACAAAGGGAATGTTATTAATATAGCTACCTATAAAGAAATACCAAGGAAGCCAGGTGTGGTGGCTCACGCCTATAATCCCAGCTTTTTGGCTAATTCAGGCAGATCACCTGAGGTCGGGAGTTCGATACCAGCCTGACCAACATGGAGAAACTCCGTCTCTACTTAAAAATACAAAATTAGCCGGGAGTGGTGGCGGGCCCCTTTAATCCCAGCTACTCGGGAGGCTGAGGCAGGAAAATCGCTTGAACCTGGGAGGCAGAGGTTGCGGTGAGCCGAGATCGTGCCACTGCACTCCAGCCTGGGCAACAAGAATAAAACTCCTCTCAAAAAAAAAAAAAAAAGAACTACCAAGGAATAGCTACCTATAAAGAAGTCTCCCCAAGTTAACTGAATACTTAAAATTGGAATACTTAATGGTTTTGTCCTTAATCCCTGTTGGACCACTTTGATAAGGGCTACTGTGTGTCTGAGTGACCAACCCATGCCAGTTTGCCAGGACTGTCCTGGTTTTAGCACTGAAAGGACAAATGAAGCCATTCTGTCTGCCAAGAGTGCAGTGATATTTGGTCATTTGGAATTTTCTCTCTTTTGAAGAGAAACCACAGATTCCTTCATGGTTTCCTCTGTGCTTCTTCTCACACATTACCAAGCTCCTGAGGCCTGGCTCCAGCAGGGAGAGAAAGGGTCTGATCTCAGAAGTGCTCTCTGATCTAGAGGAAGCCCAGGAGAAAGGGGGGCCTGCCAGTGCTGGTGGCCTGGAGGGCTTTTTTTTTTTTTGAGACGGAGTCTTACTCTGTCACCCAGGCTGGAGTTCAGTGGCCCGATCTCAGCTCACTGCAAGCTCCGCCTCCCGGGTTCACGCCATTCTCCTGCCTCAGCCTCTCCGAGTAGCTGGGACTACAGGCGCCCGCCACCACGCCCGGCTAATTTTTTGTATTTTTAGTAGAGACGGGGTTTCACCGTGGTCTCGATCTCCCGACCTCGTGATCCGCCCGCCTTGGCCTCCCAAAGTGCTGGGATTACAAGCGTGAGCCACCGCGCCCGGCAGGGAGGGCATTGTTAATAGCTCATCTGGTTCTGTTGCCACTCAAGGCAGGGTTTTCCTTTGGATCAGACACTGGGGAAGTGTTCCTTCCCTGCAGGCTCACATAGCTTGCTAAGAGGCATCTTTCCTCACCTCCTCCTGGGGCAGTGCCCCAGGCAATGGAATGCATTCCTTGAGAAAGGATCCCTTACATGCTTTCCCTTATCTTTCCCAGATTATGCCCTTTCTTCAGCCTATTTCTTTTTTTCTTTCTCTTTTCTGTTTTTGTTTTGGGGGGCGGGGGCAGTGGAGACAGGGTCTCCCCCTGTCAGCCACAATCATACTTACGCCTGATCAATTTTAAAAAAAAATTTTGTGGAGATGGGGTCTTGCTATGTTGCCCAGGCTGGTCTTGAACTCCTAGCCTGGGCCTGAGCCACCATACCTGGCCCCCAAGCCTATTTCTTACAAAGGTGAAACTTTCTAACTACTATCTAGCCCCTGTGATCAACTCACATAACATATATGAAAGCATTTTGGAAACTGTAAAATATCAGATAAATGTAACATAATAAAATCACAATGAGAAATCATTTGTCATTTTTCTTTTTTAAAAGAGACAGGGTCTCATTCCATCGCCCAGGCTGGAGTGCAGTGGCATGATCATGGATGGGTCACTGCAGCCTCAAACTTCTGGCCTCAAGTGATCCTCGTGCCTCGGCCCCTCAGGATGCTGGGATTACAGGTGCAAGCTCAGCTCATTTCTGTTTTTGAAGTTAGCAACTGAGGGTTGTTTCATTTTCTAGATACTTTAAATTCCCATGTGGCAGGCACTGTTCTAAACACTTTGCATGTGTTATCTCATATAATATTCACAGAAATCCTGATGATGATGATGATGATGATACCCATTTTATAGATGAAGAAACTGAGACAGGATGACATTAAGTAACTTTCCCAGGGTCACAGAGCTGGTGGAGCTGAATGATTAGATTCAGACAGGCTGGCTCCGAAGTCCATGCTGAATGCTACCTGTGATTCAAGCCAGGAGAAAAAAAGGAGTTGCTCAAATAAAGCGTCCCTGGCAGTAATGAATCATTAACTTTCAGCCCACTCCAAAGAATGGGTGGCCTGAGGGTCACGTGCTAAAGAGGAAACCCTGAGTGAGTCAATCATGAACACATGACTGTTCTTAGTTCCTTATAGGTTTGCTTCCTCAAATAGCCTTCCTGGAGTGCTGAGCCAAGAGATGGATCGGGACCAGTTTCAGTTCTGGGAAAGGGGCTGAACCCCATCTAGCCAATGCCTGCACCCACGCTTCAGCTCTGTGCATGCTGGTGGCCGAATGTAACACAGGCCACAGGGACTTCCTCAAACTGGGAGATGCCTGCTCATGTTGTCAAGAGTCCTCAGCAACAGCTTGTTTGCCGACTAAACACCTCACACAGGCAGCCTCAGAAAGATCAGGGAGTGAATAGTTACATGAAGACAGCTCGGAGAACAGCTCAAGTGACAGTCCAGACAAATGCACATCATACATATAATGGGTACCTGGTTAGATTCTGTTTAAAAAAAAAAGGATGTTCCTCTCTGCTATTTATACCCTGTTCCAATTTTTAAAAAAATCCTGTTTTCCCGTTCCTGATCCTCCCTTATGGTATTTCATACTTAAAAACCCAAAGCCCCAAATCTCTGCCTTATCACAGACCGTTTCAAACTCTGGAGTTTTTTCCTACTTCAGCACATTTCTCAAGATTAGATAAATGTGGTACCATTGTGTTACTCCCTGGTGAAGAAACCAACAAACTGTCAAATAAAAATTACAGGAAGCTAGGAGCGGTGGTGCGTGCGTGTAGTCCCAGCTACTCAGGGGGCTGAGGTGGGAAGATGGCTTGAGCCTAGGAGTTCAAGGCCAGCCTGGACAACACAGTGAGACCTCTTCTCTTAAAAAAAAGAAAAAAAGAATTATAGAAGGTCATTGTTTTGGACTAAACTTCTGCAACTAGGCCCCAATAGACCAGACTGAAAATCAAAATGGAGTCACCCAGGCTAAAGTTCCACATCACAAAACAAACTAAGTTGTTGTCTGACCTTCTCAGTAATCAGGAGGAAGAAATAACACCCAATTTATTAAATGGGCCAGTTTAAAATCTTTAATTGGCATAATGAAACTCCCTGCTTTAATCCTTAAAGTAATCTGATGTTATTTTTCTGTTGTCTCCTGTTGTCCCATTCCTTACAAAAAAAGTATCTTTGAAACAATTAATATACTTTAAGTTCTTTCCTTCTACTTTACAAAGCCAAGCTCTTCTGCTCGGCTGACTGGAGCCCTTTTTCTATAATATGGAAGGAAGTGTTGCCCGATTCTAGAATCTCAAATAAAAGCAACTGAGAACTTTAAATTTGTTGCAATTTTGTCTTTTGACACATAGGATTTTCCTCCTGACACTTACAGACGATTGTAGAATAAATGGCCTCCCTCTGCCTCCATTTTCTACTTCCATTCATTTTCGGTGTTCTTAGCTTTTTCTTTCTACATGCCCACCACTTAGATTTCATTGTTCTTCCATCTGAAAGCTTTGCTTATGGCCTTTTCTATCATTTTCTCTTTTACCTTAACTTCTAGAGTTATTATGTTACCTAGGGTATCAAGAGGACAAGAGATATGACTTCTTGCTGCCTCAGTTCCTCATCTGTAAATGGTGCTGTGTGGCAGGGCCTGCTGTAAGGGCTGAGGGGTAACGCACACAAAGCCTTGGCACAATGCTACACACAGCAGGTGCTCAAAACGTGATAGCAAGCTGGGCGCGGTGGCTCACGCCTGTAATCCCAGCACTTTGGGAGGCCAGGGAGGGCAGATCACTTGAGGTCAGGAGTTCAAGACCAGCCTGGGCAATACGGTGAAACCCCATCTCCACTAAAATAACAAAAAATTAGCCAGATGTGGTAGCATGCACCTGTAGTCCCAGCTACTCAGGAGGCTGAGGCAGAAGAATCACTTGAACCTGGGAGGCGGAGGCTGCAGTGAGCCAAGATCACGCCACTGCACTCCAGCCTGGGCAACAGAGCGAGACTCCATTTTAAATTAAAGAAAAAAAGAAAATGCAGCCGGGCACGTGGCTCACGCCTGTAATCCCAGCACTTTGGGAGGCCGAGACTGGCAGATCACGAGGTCAGGAGACTGAGACTATCCTGGCTAACACAGTGAAACCCCATCTCTACTAAAAATACAAAAAATTAGCTGGGCATGGTGGCACACGCCTGTAGTCCCAGCTACTCAGGAGGCTGAGGCAGGAGAACCACTTGAACCCGGGAGGTGGAGGTTGCAGTGAGTCGAGATCACGCCACTATACTCCAGCCTGGGTGACAGAGCGAGACCCTGTCTCAGAAAAAAAAAAAAAAAAATGCAATAGCAAAGAAACAAATTGGATGGGAATGACTAGTTCAGATTCTCTAGGTAAAACTCTATAACTTCAAGGGTAATTATTTAAAAATTATTAAAATTATAAAAAATAAGATCTGACTTAAGTGGGAACTAGATTACCTATTTTAGGGAGATGATATGAAGAAAATTTACCCATCTTACGGAGGTGGTTCAAGTCAGAGCACTTCTCCATACACGAGTCAATCTACATTCCCAAGAAGCTCTGAAGCACTTTTCTCTGTGGGTCTTTGCTGGAGTTATTACGTTGAGAAAGTAAACTTTAGGGTAATTTTTTTTTTTTTTAGAGACTAGGTCTCACTCTGTCACCCAGGCTGGACTGCAGTGGCACAACCACAGCTCACTGCAACCTCTGCCTCCCTGGCTCAAGGGATCCTCCTACCTCAGTCTCCCATGTAGAGGGGACCACAGGTGCACACCACCAGGCCCATCTATTTTTTTAAATTATTTTTTATTTTTGTAGAGACAGGGTCTCCCCTTGTTGCCCAGGCTGGTCTTGAACTCCTAGGCTCAAGGGATCTTCCTGCCTTGACCTCCCAAAGTGCTGGGATTACAGGAGTGAGCCACCGCTCCCAGCCTGCTTTTAGAGGATTTATAAATTCGAATTGGTCTAAGTTCCAACATGCCAAATATCCTGGACCTCTCACCAGTAAAAAAATTTTCCTTCAATTGAACTTGGTTTAGTTAGCAAAGTCAAACGAGTCCACTTCATGGATATTTTCTAAATGTGTTTCCTTATACTTTTTTTTTTTAACTCTTAGAATCCAAGTGACTCACCTGTGTGCTTGAACCCTTTCCACTGTCTCATCTCCTTCCTCCAAGTTTCTAGTACCTTCTCTGTGTTGCAAAGGATAATCAAACTGAACAACAAAAGTTTACTTTCCTCATTTGGAACCTAAAAACTCTCTTCTTCATGGGTCTGAGGGCTCCAAGAATCCTCGAATCAGTCCTCAGATCATTGTGGACACCACATCAGGAACCTTAGGCACGTGGGAAGGCCAGATAATTAAGAGGGATGCTGAAGAGAAAGCCTGATGACCACAGCACCGTGATGGTTTAAAGGCCTTGAAATTTGGTTACCATCATCCCCAACCCACCAACCGCCCATGGGCTGCATTCACCAGCATGCACTGGCAGCACCAGCTACCCGTTCTCTTTCCTTTCATTGCTGAGCAAGTTTCCCATATCATTCAGTTAGGCTCAACTCTCACACATATTGAGGAATGATCCCTACCACTGCTCGCACATGAATGGGAAAGGACGTACAATACATAAAGTCAGAGACAGGAGAATTTCAGACAGTGGTAAAAGCTGTGAGGTAAATAAAGCAGAGGAACGGGATAGAGATTAACAGAGATCGGTGAGAGAGAGAAGGCCACTCTGATATTTGTGCTGAGAGTTGAACAAAGAGACAGGGAGCCTAGCAAGGATCTAGGGAAAGAGCAATCTAGGCACAAACAAGGGCAAACGCCCGTGGCAGGAACAGATTTGTTCATTTTGTTTTCGCTTTAATTCCAGGAACAAGAATCTGTGGCTGGAATCTGGTAACGGAGGCAGAGGTGGGAGCACAGAGGTTGGGAGGTGGCCAGAGGTCATAAGCTGAAAAACTCATGAGCCATAGGAGGGAGCTTGGGTTTTATTCTAAATAAAAGGAGAAAGCTGGGCACGGTGGCTCAGGCCTATAATCCCAGTACTTTGGGAGGCCGAGATGGGAAGGTTGCTTGAGTCCAGGAGTTCGAGACCAGCCTGGACAATATAGTGAGACCTCATCTCTACAAAATATTTAAAAATTAGCTGAGCATGGTAACATGTGCCTGTAGTCCCAGCTACTCGACAGGCTGAGGTGGGAGTCCGGGAAGCAGAGGTTGCAGTGAGCCGAGCTCACACACACAGCGAGAACTTGTCTCAAAAAAAAGTAATAATAAATAAATAAATAAACAACAGGAGAGGTCATTGGAGAGTGTTAAGCTTGCAGGGGGACACTTGGGAAGATGAAGAATGAGAAAGCATCACATAGAGATGGTTTGTTTGGTTTCTTGGAGGAAGACTTCTTCCAGGTTGATACAATCTACTTGTGAGTGGATGAGAAGGTGGGGGTGGTGGGGAAGAGGTGAGATTAAATTATATCTTCTTCAGAAGACAGCTCAGAAACCACAGACAGAAAATGCCTTAAAAGATAACCAGAGAGCCTTCAGGGTGCGTGTGAGTGCATGTGTGAAGAGAGGCTGCAGCCCAGGTGTATGGCATCAGTCCTTCAAGAGGGAAAAGAAGTGAAAGGGAGCCTCAGCAGCTCCCACAGTCACAGAGCTCGGGAGCCCAGCTGTCTCCTGAACGCCAGCCCCAGGAGCAACCAGACCTCCCTCCTCGACTCTGTGAGCAGCGCCTCAAGCTCACCATATCCAATGCTGACCTCATTATCTCCCCCGAACCTGCTTCCCCTCCTCTGCACCCATCTTAGCAAGTGGATCGCCATCCCCCAGGTCCCCACACCAGAATCCCGGTTGGCGCCTCTCACTCCTGCTCCTACACTCCCTTCACCCAGTCAGTCACTGAGGCTTACTGAGTCCACTCCCAGAACCCATCTCGAATCTCTGTGTCTCATCTCCCTCTATCCCTGCAGCCTATGTCTTAGTTCAAGTTCTTCACTCAGACCCTCACTATAGCTTACTAACAGGTGCCATCCCTAACTCTAGTCCTTGTTGCCAAACTAATCTTTCCAAAACTAGGATCTGGGCCAGGCATAGTGGCTCACGCCTGTAATCCCAGCACTTTGGGACGCCAAGGCAGGAGGATCACCTGAGGTCAGGAGTTTGAGACCAGCCTGGTCAACATGGTGAAACCCCGACTCTACTAAAAATACAAAAATTAGCCAGGTGTGGTGGTGGGTGCCTGTAATCTCAGCTACTTGGGAGGCTGAGGCAGGAGAATCGCTTCAACCCAGGAGGTGGAGGATGCAGTGAGCCGAGATTATGCCACTGTACTCCAGCCTGGGCAACAGAGCAAGACTCCATCTCAAAACAAACAAACAAACAAACAACAAAAACAAAAACTAGGATCTGATGACATCACTCACTACCAATAGTCAGCAAAGCATTCCAGGATCTGTTCCCTGCCTCCCTCCAACTCCACCATCTTTCCGTACTATGACCCCACTATGCCATACAAACTTTTCACGTTTCCTGAACACATTCTTCTGGCTCTGGGCTGTTTCATGTGTTGCACTGAGCCCTCTACCTGTTTCTTCTTCAACCTTATGCCCTACTCTCAACGCCTAGTCATTCATCAAAACCATTCAGTTGTCACCTCCTCTACAAAGTCTAGTTGCCACCCTGGTAGAATCCATGTCTCATTACCACCCCCGCCCACGCTGTACTCTCTTCCAACTCTATCACAGCAACTGTAACATTGCATTGCCCTTATTTATAAATTCCTTCTGCTAGTGAATAGCACCTTGAAGGCAGCCTAGCACATAGCGAGTGCTCAATACACACTCAAAAATCAAACTAGTAGAGTCAGTGGAGTGTGCGAAGTACAGAAAAGATAGGGAAAAGGAGCTTCAAGGTTACGGGTTAACTGCAGAATGGGGATAAAGAACAAGAAAAAGCAAAGGGAGACAAAAGCAAGGTCAGGCCGGCCAAGCACGGTGGCTCACGCCTGGAATTCCAGCACTTACTGGGAGGCTGAGGTGGGCAGATCACTTGAGTCTGAGAGTTCAAAACGAGCCTCCGTCTCTACTAACACCCTGTCTCTACTAAAAATACACAAAAAATTAGCTGGGCATGGTGGTGCACACCTGTAATCCGAGCTACTTGGGAGGCTGAGGCACAAGAATCACTTGAACCTGAGAGGTGGAGGTTGCAGTGAGCCGAGATCGCACCACTGCACTCCAGCCTGGGCAATCAAGTGAGAATGTGTCTCATGAGAAAAAAAGAAAAAGAAAAACGGAAGATCAAATCAGATCATTGGGATTAGCAAGGAAGAAGAACAAGCTCAAATAATTTTTTTTTTTTTTTTGAGACGGAGTCTCGCTCTGTCGCCCAGGCTGGAGTGCAGTGGCGCAATCTCGGCTCACTGCAAGCTCCGCCTCCCAGGTTCACGCCATTCTCCTGCCTCAGCCTCTCCGAGTAGCTGGGACTACAGGCGCCCGCCACCACGCCCGGCTAATTTTTTGTATTTTTAGTAGAGACGGGGTTTCACCGTGGTCTCGATCTCCTGACCTCGTGATCCACCTGCCTCGGCCTCCCAAAGTGCTGGGATTACAAGCGTGAGCCACCGCGCCTGGCCAAGCTCAAATAATTTTGACAGTAAATATAACTTGCAAGTGAATGACAGCTCTGACAGAACCCTTCGGAGACAACAGATGGTGAGATGGCAGAGAGGGCCTTTGAGGTCAGTGCTGGATACTTTATAATGCCAATAATAATAATAACAATAAAAAGTACATAATCAATAACAATTACCAAGAACTGAGTGCTTTCCACATGCCAGGCATTTTACATGAGCTAGATTTTTTCTGTAAGGTAGGGACTATCACTGTCCCATTTCATAGATGAGGTTACCAAGGCTCAGCAAATTTAAAATATTAGTCCAAGAACAAACAACTAGGAAATGGCAGATATGGAATCAAGCCCAGGTGTGTCGGACTCTAAAACCTGAGCTTTTAACCACAATTGCCACAGTACTTATAGCGTAAAATATTATTTAAATGCTATATAGAGCTATTTATAATTTGATTCATTAAACCATACTGTGAATGATCCTTTTAATCAGTGGAATTGTTTAAAATTCAAAGTTCAGTTTGTGAGACTTTCCGCTGATAAGGATAATTAAATACGTGATGTGGTTTGCTTTCAAAAAAGTATTAAAGACCCTCTGGGTTTGACAAGCTTTAAAAAGAAACAGGGCCAGGCGTGGTGGCTCACACCTGTAATCCCAGCATTTTGGGAGGCTGAGGCAGGCGGATAACGAGGTCAGGAGGTCAAGACCATCCTGGCCAACACGGTGAAACCCCATCTCTACCAAAAATATAAAAAATTAGCCGGGTGTGGTGGCATGCCCCTGTAGTCGCAGCTACTCGGGAGGCTGAGGCAGAAGAATCGCTTGAACCCAGGAGGCAGAGGTTGCAGTGAGCTGAGATCGCACCACTGCACTCCAGCCTGGGTGACAGAGCAAGACTCCATCTCAAAAAAAAAAAAAAAGGGAACCAGAAGCTGGACAAGGTGATGCACGCCTGTAGTCTCAGTTACTTGGGAGGCTGAGGAAACTCCTGGCCTCAGGAGTTCAAGACCAGCCTGGGCAATGTAGTGAGACCCTGCCTCTAAAAAACATTAATTAACTAATTAATTCTCAAAAGCAGAATGATTAAATATATTTTGTGATTTATTACAACATAGAATTTGTTTAAAATGCAAATCTACCATCAAACTCTGCATTTTTTTTTGAGACAGGGTCTTGCTCTGTCACCCTGGCTGGAGTGCAATGATGCAATCTTGGCTCACTGCAGCCTCCGGGCTCAAGCGATCCTCCTACCTCAGCCTCAGAGCAGCTGAGACTACAGGCACGCACCAACATGCCCAGCTAATTTTCGTGTTTTTTTATAGAGGTGGAGTTTCACCATGTTGCCCAGGCTGGTTTCGATCTACTGGGCTCAAGCAGTTCTCCTGCTCTGGCCTCCCAATGTGTTAGGATTACCGGTATGAGCCACCGTGCTGGGCTGGTTGTTCATGTTTAAACTGAACACGTCACACATCACGACACTCCCCCAAGGTAGGCTGGTAAAAACCCTGTGAGCCATGACATGGTAACTTCCATTCCAATCCATCAGACCAGTGTTGTCCATTATAAATGCAATGGGAGACACGTATTTGATTAATTTTCTAGAAGCCACATTTTAAAAGCATAAAAAACAGGTGACAATTTTAATAATATATTTCATTTAACCCAACATATCCAAAACATTGTCATTTCAACATGTAATCAGTATAAAAAACTATTAAACTGAGATATTTCATATTCCTTTTTACATTTATGGCACATCTCATTTTGGATGCTAGATTTCAACAGAAATACTTGGTATGTATTGCATAAAATTTACAGTAAAAAAAGTAGATCTCACACACACACACCTACATGTTGCCTCAAATGTACTCACAAGCTTCCCAATAAAGTTGTGTTTAAAAAAAAAAATTGACATGGCTTCAGTTTTTAAATTCAAATTAATTAAAATAAAAGATTCAACTCAGTTGTGCTAGCCACATTTCAGGAGCTACGGGTGACTGGTGGCTCTTATATTGGATGGCACAGCTATAGATCGTGTGTGTGTGTTTGTTTGTTTTCTAATGCTCAAAATGGAAAGATCAGAAAGCTGATGGAGTCTCAGCTAGTGATACGAAGAGTCTGTTCCAACTAATGGAGGCGCAGTGACCATATCTACAGGTTCCACTAAAGTTGCACAACCTGCAGCTGAAAATTAAGTCAGAGAAAATGACTAGGGGACATTATTAATTCACTACTTTGCTTTTCTAACAGGTTTTATTCGGGGTCATTAAATGAATACCTAGTCCATGTGACTGGACTACTTAAAGTTTTATCCCCACAAATCCTTGTTTGCAAAATCAAGAAAACTAAGAGGATTAAGTGTTTCCATGTTAGTTAAACTAGGAAAACAGAGTTGCTGCTATTTATTTTAAAACTTTGCTGTCCATAGGGGAAAAAAAATGGGTATGGAATGGAATTTGTGAGCCAAATAAAAAAGGAAAGAGGAAAATGAGACCAAGTTCCTTTGAGCCTAATTCATATGGATCTTCCATTTCAGAGCCCCAGAACAAGCTTGCAATCATCAAGAACTATGACTTTTATTGTAGAGGGAAGAAAGCAATGAAATCGCCCCATAAATATTCCTAATTGTTTCAATAGGCTCTAATAAACTGACTTTTAAAGGTCTTGTGTAAAGAAAAAGCACATACATTATAACTGCCTATTATTACCTTGCCTCATCCTAGCAGCCTTGATTAGCCAGAGTAACCACAGTAGGTGGGGTGCGGTGGGGAGTTTTCAGGGCAAAGCCTGTGTTAGCACCCATACTTCACAACAAAACCAAAGCGAACCCAAGCAGTCCCACATGACAAAGGTGTTTCGGCACACGATCAAGCACGGTTTATTAACCATGCCCCTGCTATCAGTAATGTGACTGTGATGGGTCATCCATCAAGCACGGCACATAGGACGCAGCATCTGTCATTCACTGCTGATGCCCAGCACCAAATATCATATCTGGCAAAACAGCAAGCACTCTAGACATATGTGTTGAATGAGTGGATGAATTAACACATTCTAGGGAACAGAGCAGAGTGGGCATTCTGTGGAAGTCCAGAAGCAGGTAAGCAGGACGGTACTCTTTATCTCTGGCCTCCTCCCCCCACACCAAGCTCCTTGTCTATAAAGTACATTTGATGGTTTCAAAGCTACTCAGCCTGAGTGTTACTAAATGCCCAGCACTATGCAAAATGCCATGGGGCAGAAATCCATAAGAGGGGATACACTTGTTACAGAATTAATGTGTTAGGGAAATAGCATAAATCCCCCCATCCTCACCACACCCCCACTTCACTCTCCTCTGCACTGTGCTGAATGTGAGCATAACTGCATTGGATTCTGATCGGTTCACCCTGCTCAGGTTTGAGGTAAAGAACTCTGTTGAGTCATGGAGGTGGTGTAGGTGTCTTTCCAAAAGATTGTGATAATTCTTACTGTCAAACACCTTGAAAAGAAGAGGTTCCTCAAACCAGAGAAAGAGTCTGGAAGGAAGGCCGGGCGCGGTGGCTCACGCCTGTAATCCCAGCACTTTGGGAGGCCGAGGCGGGCGGATCACGAGGTCAGGAGATCGAGACCATCCTGGCTAACACGGTGAAACCCCGTCTTTACTAAAAATACAAAAAAAAATTAGCCGGGCGAGGTGGCGGGCGCCTGTAGTCCCAGCTACTCAGGAGGCTGAGGCAGGAGAATGGCGTGAACCCCGGGG
>NW_026652292.1:50364463-50522180 GCF_009828535.3 Hylobates moloch | reverse complement strand
GGCCAAGCTCAAATAATTTTGACAGTAAATATAACTTGCAAGTGAATGACAGCTCTGACAGAACCCTTCGGAGACAACAGATGGTGAGATGGCAGACAGGGCCTTTGAGGTCAGTGCTGGATACTTTATAATGCCAATAATAATAATAACAATAAAAAGTACATAATCAATAACAATTACCAAGAACTGAGTACTTTCCACATGCCAGGCATTTTACATGAGCTAGATTTTTTCTGTAAGGTAGGGACTATCAGTGTCCCATTTCATAGATGAGGTTACCAAGGCTCAGCAAATTTAAAATATTAGTCCAAGAACAAACAACTAGGAAATGGCAGATATGGAATCAAGCCCAGGTGTGTCGGACTCTAAAACCTGAGCTTTTAACCACAATTGCCATAGTGCTTATAGCGTAAAATATTATTTAAATGCTATATAGAGCTATTTATAATTTGATTCATTAAACCATACTGTGAATGATCCGTTTAATCAGTGGAATTGTTTAAAATTCAAAGTTCAGTTTGTGAGACTTTCCGCTGATAAGGATAATTAAATACGTGATGTGGTTTGCTTTCAAAAAAGTATTAAAGACCCTCTGGGTTTGACAAGCTTTAAAAAGAAACAGGGCCAGGCGTGGTGGCTCACACCTGTAATCCCAGCATTTTGGGAGGCTGAGGCAGGTGGATAATGAGGTCAGGAGGTCAAGACCATCCTGGCCAACACGGTGAAACCCCATCTCTACCAAAAATATAAAAAATTAGCCGGGTGTGGTGGCATGCCCCTGTAGTTGCAGCTACTTGGGAGGCTGAGGCAGAAGAATCGCTTGAACCCAGGAGGCAGAGGTTGCAGTGAGCTGAGATCGCACCACTGCACTCCAGCCTGGGTGACAGAGCAAGACTCCATCTCAAAAAAAAAAAAAAAGGGAACCAGAAGCTGGACAAGGTGATGCACGCCTGTAGTCTCAGTTACTTGGGAGGCTGAGGAAACTCCTGGCCTCAGGAGTTCAAGACCAGCCTGGGCAATGTAGTGAGACCCTGCCTCTAAAAAACATTAATTAACTAATTAATTCTCAAAAGCAGAATGATTAAATATATTTTGTGATTTCTTACAACATAGAATTTGTTTAAAATGCAAATCTACCATCAAACTCTGCATTTTTTTTTGAGACAGGGTCTTGCTCTGTCACCCTGGCTGGAGTGCAATGACGCAATCTTGGCTCACTGCAGCCTCCGGGCTCAAGCGATCCTCCTACCTCAGCCTCAGAGCAGCTGAGACTACAGGCACGCACCAACATGCCCAGCTAATTTTTGTGTTTTTTTATAGAGGTGGAGTTTCACCATGTTGCCCAGGCTGGTTTCGATCTACTGGGCTCAAGCAGTTCTCCTGCTCTGGCCTCCCAATGTGTTAGGATTACCGGTATGAGCCACCGTGCTGGGCTGGTTGTTCATGTTTAAACTGAACACGTCACACATCACGACACTCCCCCAAGGTAGGCTGGTAAAAACCCTGTGAGCCATGACATGGTAACTTCCATTCCAATCCATCAGACCAGTGTTGTCCATTATAAATGCAATGGGAGACACGTATTTGATTAATTTTCTAGAAGCCACATTTTAAAAGCATAAAAAACAGGTGACAATTTTAATAATATATTTCATTTAACCCAACATATCCAAAACATTGTCATTTCAACATGTAATCAGTATAAAAAACTATTAAACTGAGATATTTCATATTCCTTTTTACATTTATGGCACATCTCATTTTGGATGCTAGATTTCAACAGAAATACTTGGTATGTATTGCATAAAATTTACAGTAAAAAAAGTAGATCTCACACACACACACCTACATGTTGCCTCAAATGTACTCACAAGCTTCCCAATAAAGTTGTGTTTAAAAAAAAAAATTGACATGGCTTCAGTTTTTAAATTCAAATTAATTAAAATAAAAGATTCAACTCAGTTGTGCTAGCCACATTTCAGGAGCTACGGGTGACTGGTGGCTCTTATATTGGATGGCACAGCTATAGATCGTGTGTGTGTGTTTGTTTGTTTTCTAATGCTCAAAATGGAAAGATCAGAAAGCTGATGGAGTCTCAGCTAGTGATACGAAGAGTCTGTTCCAACTAATGGAGGCGCAGTGACCATATCTACAGGTTCCACTAAAGTTGCACAACCTGCAGCTGAAAATTAAGTCAGAGAAAATGACTAGGGGACATTATTAATTCACTACTTTGCTTTTCTAACAGGTTTTATTCGGGGTCATTAAATGAATACCTAGTCCATGTGACTGGACTACTTAAAGTTTTATCCCCACAAATCCTTGTTTGCAAAATCAAGAAAACTAAGAGGATTAAGTGTTTCCATGTTAGTTAAACTAGGAAAACAGAGTTGCTGCTATTTATTTTAAAACTTTGCTGTCCATAGGGGAAAAAAAATGGGTATGGAATGGAATTTGTGAGCCAAATAAAAAAGGAAAGAGGAAAATGAGACCAAGTTCCTTTGAGCCTAATTCATATGGATCTTCCATTTCAGAGCCCCAGAACAAGCTTGCAATCATCAAGAACTATGACTTTTATTGTAGAGGGAAGAAAGCAATGAAATCGCCCCATAAATATTCCTAATTGTTTCAATAGGCTCTAATAAACTGACTTTTAAAGGTCTTGTGTAAAGAAAAAGCACATACATTATAACTGCCTATTATTACCTTGCCTCATCCTAGCAGCCTTGATTAGCCAGAGTAACCACAGTAGGTGGGGTGCGGTGGGGAGTTTTCAGGGCAAAGCCTGTCTTAGCACCCATACTTCACAACAAAACCAAAGCGAACCCAAGCAGTCCCACATGACAAAGGTGTTTCGGCACATGATCAAGCACGGTTTATTAACCATGCCCCTGCTATCAGTAATGTGACTGTGATGGGTCATCCATCAAGCACGGCACATAGGACGCAGCATCTGTCATTCACTGCTGATGCCCAGCACCAAATATCATATCTGGCAAAACAGCAAGCACTCTAGACATATGTGTTGAATGAGTGGATGAATTAACACATTCTAGGGAACAGAGCAGAGTGGGCATTCTGTGGAAGTCCAGAAGCAGGTAAGCAGGACGGTACTCTTTATCTCTGGCCTCCTCCCCCCACACCAAGCTCCTTGTCTATAAAGTACATTTGATGGTTTCAAAGCTACTCAGCCTGAGTGTTACTAAATGCCCAGCACTATGCAAAATGCCATGGGGCAGAAATCCATAAGAGGGGATACACTTGTTACAGAATTAACGTGTTAGGGAAATAGCATAAATCCCCCCATCCTCACCACACCCCCACTTCACTCTCCTCTGCAGTGTGCTGAATGTGAGCATAACTGCATTGGATTCTGATCGGTTCACCCTGCTCAGGTTTGAGGTAAAGAACTCTGTTGAGTCATGGAGGTGGTGTAGGTGTCTTTCCAAAAGATTGTGATAATTCTTACTGTCAAACACCTTGAAAAGAAGAGGTTCCTCAAACCAGAGAAAGAGTCTGGAAGGAAGGCCGGGCGCGGTGGCTCACGCCTGTAATCCCAGCACTTTGGGAGGCCGAGGCGGGCGGATCACGAGGTCAGGAGATCGAGACCATCCTGGCTAACACGGTGAAACCCCGTCTTTACTAAAAATACAAAAAAAAAATTAGCCGGGCGAGGTGGCGGGCGCCTGTAGTCCCAGCTACTCAGGAGGCTGAGGCAGGAGAATGGCGTGAACCCCGGGGGGCGGAGCCTGCAGTGAGCCGAGATCGCGCCACTGCACTCCAGCCTGGGCGACAGCGAGACTCCATCTCAAAAAAAAAAAAAAAAAAAAAAAGAGTTTGGAAGGTAAGCCTTTGACCACCAGGAAACAGAAACAGAGTTAGGGGCTTTTCTCCTGGGTGTAGAGTCAGATTTTTTGAAAGCAGGGATGTTGGAGGGTGCTCCTGGGTAAGAAGGGGTTAATGGCAAGGGCTATGGCAGGGAAATGGGAGGGAGAGAGCAGAGGCAGAGATGAAAACGCCTTACCCTGTTAACCAGAGCAGCCATTGCATATTCCGTTCTGGGTTTATTCCACCCCCTCAAGCATCCTAGATCCAGCTTGGCGCTCCATCCACTTTTCAAGTGGGAATGGGACTCCTGAGAACAGGCAGGCAGGGGCAATGGTAATTGAAGAGCGCTGGCCAATGAGAAGGTGGCCCTCGGAAACAAGAGTTACAGTGAAGAAGACAAAGACCCCACCGGTGACCTCTCTCCATTGCGAACTTTCATGAAGGGTGTTTTCTGGGGTTTCCTTATAGAAGACAGTGCACACAGCCACCGTGGGTCAATCCAAGACAGTGGCACGATGAAGCGGCGGGAGGGGATTCAGAACAGCTGTGCGCAGGCAGCTGCCAAGCATTTCAGACAACGGTGTGACCTTGGACACGTCACGTGATTTCCTTGGGCCTTAATGTTCTCATTTATAAAATGAGGGTTTAGTAATATCCACATTACTAAAGGGAACTTCCTGCTCCGGCATCAGCTATCACCCTAAATACTCAAATGTGTGATACAGGCAAAGGGCTGGAAGAGCCGTGAGGAGGGGTCCACCTGGGGTGCGTGGAAAGGGCTTTGTGAAGAGGCAGGACTCTGAACTGGGGCTGAGGAGGAGGAAGGTTTAGGCATCTAGAGACAAGCGGGGGAAAACGGGAAGAACAGTTTGAACAGACTCAGAGGCTAGGATTTGGGAATATATGGGGTCCATCTGGGGAAATCCTCACTGCTGACTCAGGAGAGCATATTAAGGGGCCACAGGTAGTGCTCAGGGAGGAACTGTGAGGCAGGGATGGGGATTAACACTAAGAAAAGACCAGAAGGCCCTGACCACTCTCACTTTCCCTTAGTCTCCAGACAGCTATCCATTCAATAAACATGTATGAAGCGCTAAGAGCCAGGGTTAGGGAACACACAGAAACAGAAAAAGAAGACACTGTAAATATGAAGACATAAGAAGTGGAACTGCCCCTTCCTTCTGCTTCTATGAACCCTTTTCCCCTTCGGGCATGTTTTGGAGTTTAACTTGATTTCATCAAATAACACATTGGAGGAATGGGGTGGGGAATTCTCAGAACCTTTACTTAAAAGGGAAAGACCTTCCAGCACTTTCCTTAACACCCCTGAGCCTTGGTTTCTCTATCTATATAATGGGCATCATAACACCCCTCAAAGGTAAGAATTACCTGAGATGGAGAGGTGATGCCACGGTAAATAGGATTGCTAATAAAATGAGACAAGTACATAGTAATGCTGACATGCTGGTTACTGGTATTTTCACTGTTTTCATTTCAGAGGAGGAAAAAGGACAAAATTGCAGTTCCAAGGAATTGTAGTGAGTTGCTCAAGGCAAGGGTGACTAAGCCAGCCCTGAAATGGGGCCTCAGGCTGCCCTTGGCTAGACAACACCATGGGTAATATTGCAGCCTACGTTTCTTCTATTTGTCAGCAACATGACAGAATCTCTCTTTTGCCTGGCCAGTTCATGGGGCCCTGCAATTCAGAGGACCAGTGGCACACAGCAAACACAAAGCCACAAGGTGTACTGGGGTGCAGCCAAAGACAGTTGCCACATAAAATAAAGGATACGCAGTAAATCTGAACATCAGGTAAGCAACCAATAATTTTCATTTGCTAAATATAGTAACCTTAGACCAACAAGACAGTCAGAGCTGCCTACAGGGTGAGTCCAGCAGGCTTTGCGGGGAACATTCCAGCTTCCCAGGGCTCTATCATTTAAAATGCAATGCTCCTCAACCAAGGTAATCACTCCTGGGCCAGTTTCCCTTTCAGGATTCAAAGTCCCACAATTGAACACTCAAAGAAAATAATGACAAGGACCTCGAAGGTCCTTACACATGTCTAATTCAAAATGAACCTTTCCTCAAAGGAGGTCCATCATAGGAAGAAGTGTTAAGGTCGGGGAGCAAGCTGTTACTCTCTCGAAAACATCAAATTATGGAGAGCATAAAATATTTGATTTCTGAAATTCACACAGCAGGTCACTGACTGGAATGAGAGCCTAGAAGGTACAGTGGTAGCTAGACTTCGATCCAGCAGACACATTTATTTTAGCTACATCCATCTCCATCTTCTCAGATGCCCGTTGGAGATAGCTGCCTGGTTAGTCTTGGGGTATAGTAATGAGCCATTACAAGTATAAATTACTTTCTTAGAATGAAGACTCCAAAAAGAGATCCTGACTTTACTGGCCCAAGGGAGGAGACTGCATCATTAGTTAATAAGCGGGAGCAACAAGGAGAGACATTGGCATAGTTCAGCAACGGGGGCACTGGAATCGTGGCTGACGAGCTTGCTGTTACGTTCTCTTTCAGCCCCTTTTAGTGTGCCATCAAAAACTCTGGGATTTGATTAGAAATTGCTTAAGTTTTAGTTTTAGGGGAAAGAGGATAGAGGAATGATAGCTAAAGGGTTTCTTTTTTTTTTTTTTTTTTTTTTGAGTCAGGGTCTCCCTCTGTGCAGTGGCGTGATCTTGGCTCACTGCAACCTCCACCTCCTGGGTTCAAGCGATTCTCTCACCTCAGGCTCCCAAGTAGCTGGGATTACAGGCACACACCACCATGCCTGGCTAATTTTCTTATTTTTAGTAGAGACGGGGTTTCACCATGTTGGCCAGGCTGGTCTCGAACTCCTGACCTCAAGTGATCCACCTGCCTTAGCCTCCCAAAGTCCTGGGCTTATAGGCGTGAGCCACTGCACCCGGCCCAAAGGTTTCTTTTTGAAGTGATTAAGATGTTCTAAAGTTGCTGTGTAAAATGATTGTTGAAATGTTCCCAAACTGTGTGAGGGTTGCACATGCCTGTGAATATACTAGCATCCATTGAACCGTACAATGTAGTATTTCTCGCTCTGTCGCCCAGGCTGGAGTGCAGTGGCACGATCTCGGCTCACTGCAAGCTCCACCTTCCGGGTTCCCGCCATTCTCCTGCCTCAGCCTCTCCGAGTAGCTGGGACTACAGGCGCCCGCCACCGCGCCCGGCTAATTTTTTGTATTTTTTTTAGTAGAGACGGGGTTTCACTGTGGTCTCGATCTCCTGACCTCGTGATCCGCCCGCCTCGGCCTCCCAAAGTGCTGGGATTACAAGCGTGAGCCACCGCGCCCGGCCTATTTTTATTTTTTTGAGATGGAGTCTCGCTCTGTCTCCCAGAGCCTGCTTTCCATGCTGGAGTGCAGTGGCACAATCTCAGCTCACTGCAACCTCCACCTCCCGAGTTCAAGCGATTCTCCTGCCTCAGCCTCCCAAGTAGATGGGATTACAAGCACGCACCACCATGCCTGGATAATTTTTTTGTATTTTTAGTAGAGACGGGGTTTCACCATGTTGGCTAGGCTGGTCTCAAACTCCTGGCCTCAAGTGGCCCACCCGCCTCGGCCTCCCGAAGTGCTGGGATTACAGGCGTGAGCCACCGTTCCCAGTTTGAACTGTACAATTTAAAGGGTGAATTGTACAATATATGAATAATATCTTAATAAAGCTGTTTTTATTTTTAATTCTGGCATTTAGGAACATGAGGAGCACATAAGGCACTGATCAAGAACACTAATCATAAGTACCTGGAGGGGCAACAAAGGCAATGAGAGAGGCGGCGGCTTTCATTTCTTCTTTTCTACTTTTGATAGAATCCTGGGCCCAACAATCTTTCACTTTCCCCTTAACGCCTATTAGAAAAAACAAAACAAAACAAAAAAACCCAGCAGCTCAAATGTTTTCTACCTGACCTTCAGGCTCATCAAGGTTTGGGGGCTATGATGAATTGAGAAGGCTTTCCACAAACATTAGGGACAGAAGCCCACACTCCATTCTAGCTGAGAGTTGCCAGATCGGGGAATAGGCCAGGTACTGAGAAAGTTTTTTTGTAACAAGATGGAAAGCTAGACTTGTGCACGCCTGTGTAACATCTTAAATTGTAAATGTTGTCAACTGATTCACTTTTTAAAGATCGGGGCTGGGCATGGTGGCTCACACCTATAATCCCAGCGACTCTGGAGGATGACGCAGGAGGATTGCTTGAGCCCAGAAATTTGAGGTGACGGTGGGCCATGATCATGCCACTGTACTCCAGCCTGGGCAACAGACTCTGTCTCTTTAAAAAAAAAAAAAAGATTGGGCAAGACAACAGTGCACAGAAGAGCAAGCAAACATCCTGGGGGCCTCCTATTACCTGTAAACTCTCTATTTGCAACCTCTCATCTTGGACCCCAGTCTCCAAGCCTTAGACACATTGCCTCACCTGGTGAATGACATTGTGAATAAGAGATCAGCTTTTAGCTTTGTTGTGGTTATCTTAAAAAGCAACAGCCCAAAGGGCCGAACAACCCAATATCCATCAACAGGTGAATGAATATACAAAATGTGATATTGTCCATTACAACAGAATATTATTCAGTCTTAAAGAAATGAAGCGCTGGACATGCCATAACATGGATGGACTGCGAGCATATCATGTTAAGTGAAAGAAGCCAGACACAAAAGTCCATATATTACATGATGCCTTTTCTTTTGAGACAGAGTCTCACTCTGTCACCCATGCTGGAGTGCAGTGGTGTGACCTTGGCTTGCTGCAACCTCCACCTCCCAGGTTCAAGTGATTCTCCTCCCTCAGCATCCTGAGTAGCTGGGACCACAGGCACCCGCCACCACGCCTGGCTAATTTTTGTATTTTTAGTAGAGTCGGGGTTTCCCCATGTTGGCCAGGCTGGTCTCGAACTCCTGGCCTCAGGTGATCCACCTGCCTCAGCCTCCCAAAGTGCTAGGATTACAGGTGTGAGCCACCGCACCCTGCTGCATGGTTCCATTTATGTGAAAAATCTAGAATAGGTAAATCCATAGAGACAGAAATCACATCAGTGGTTGCCAGGGGCTGGGGGAAGGTGGGATAAGGAGTGACTTCTTAAATGGGAACAAGGGTCTCCTTGGGGGGTGATGAAAATGTGTTGGAAGTAGGTAGAGGTGATGGTTATACCATATTGTGAATCTACTAAATGCCACAGAATTGTATACTTTAAAATAGTTAACTTCATATTACATAAATTTTGGCCTAAAAAAAAGGCAACAACATCTGGGATAAGAAAATCAGATATGTGACCAGGCGTGGTGGCTCACACCTGTAATCCCAGCATTTTGAGACGCCGAAGTGGGAGGGTTACTTGAGGTCAGGAGTTCAAGACCAGCCTGGCCAACATGGTAAAACCCCATCTCAACTAAAAATACAAAATTAGCTGGGCATGGTGGTGCGACACTGTAATCCCAGCTACTCGGGAGGCTGAGGCAGAAGAATTGCTTGAACCCAGGAGGTGGAGGTTGCAGTGAGCTGAGATCGCGCCATTGCACTCCAGCTTGGGCAACAGAGCAAGACTTCATCTCAAAAGGAAAAAGAAAAGAAGAAAAGAAGTTATGTGGGGAGAATTTCACAGTTACCCTAATGAGTAATAGGTTCTACCTGAGACAAGGGCTCCCAGAGCGCCAACACTGGAGTGGAGTTCTCTAGCCTTTCAGAGAGGGCACAGGACATGTACAAGTGAAGACACATGGCAGTAAGAGCATGTAATGCTCAGGAACTGGCAAGAATTTGGTGGGAGGTAAATTTATGTAAAAACGGAACCTCTCAAAGTTAATACACATTTTGGATGCCTAGGAGAGCTTCACCATGGTAATCCGAGAGAGCATCACTTCCCAAAACAACGCTTTACACCTCAGGAAAAATGCTTGTTCATACATAAAATAATGCTATGCTCATTTATAATAGGAGTCTCTCCATTTCCAGAAATCCACCATTTCCCATTCAGATTTCAAATGCAGAATCTTTGACCTGTGACTCTGCAAAAACTAGCATTGAAGTAGAGTACAGGGGAATCATCCATTTGCAATCATTAACTTATTTTCCTCTTATTTACACCACCTGGTATCACACTTACTTTTTCTTTTTTTCTTTTTTTGAGACAGGTCTTACTGGGTCACCCAGGCTAGAGTGCAGTGGTGCAATCATAGCTCACTGCAGCCTCAAACTCCTGGACTCAAGCAGTTGTCCCACCTCAGCCTCCCTAGTAGCTGGGACCACAGGCACCCCCACCTGGCTTAATCTTTTTTTTTAGACAGAGTTTCGCTCTTGTTGCCCAGGCTTTGTTGCCCAGGCTGGAGTGCAATGGCATGATCTCAGCTCACCACAACCTCCGCCTCCTGGGTTCAAGCGATTCTCCTGCCTCAGCCTCCCAAGTAGCTAGATTACAGGCATGCGCCACCACGCACGCCGAATTTTGTATTTTTAGTAGAGACGGGGTTTCTCCATGTTGGCCAGGCTGGTCTCGAACTCCCGACCTCAGGTGATCTGCCTACCTCGGCCTCCCAAAGTGCTGGGATTACAGGCATGAGCTACCGTGCCCGGCCAATTTTTGTATTTTTTGTAGAGACAGGGCCTCGCTATATTACTCAGGCTGGTCTCAAACTCCTGAGCTCAGGCAATCCGCCCGCCTTGGCCTCCCAGTAAGCCATGGCACTCGACCCCCTATTTCTTCTTGTAAAACTGAAACGGCATCTGAACCTTAGTTAGGTTTACTAACGTCCTCATCCAATTTAGAATCAATGCAAACAATTTGGGACATACATGTTTATAAAAACATTAAATAATTTTTTATTCAAGGAACCAACTTTAACAACGAAAGCATTAAATAATACCTTCAGTAGGGAGGCCCCTGGAAGACCGCTTTAGAAATACCTGAAACACTGATAAACCTGTACATCCCTACCAAGGGAATCGCTTAGAAAATCATTTTTCTCGGGAGGCCGAGGCAGGTGGTTCACCTGAGGTCAGAAGTTAAAGACCAGCCTGACCAACATGGTGAAACCCCATCTCTACTAAAAATACAAAAATTAGCCAGACATGGTGGTGGGTGCCTGTAATCCCAGCTACTCAGGAGGCTGAGAGGCAGGAGAATCGCTTGAACCCAGGAGGAGGAGGTTGCAGTGAGCTGAGACTGTGCCATTGCACTCCAGCCTGGGCAACAGAGCAAGACTCCATCTCAAAAAACAAACAAAAAAAAGAAAGAAAAAAAACAAAATCATTTTTCTCTTCTCCACCCCCACCCCTGCTTCCACCCACTTCAAATATGAAAATCTCCATGCTGCCCTGTTTCCTCCACCAGCACTGTATAGGAATAAGAAAGACAACAGAAAGCATATTCTGCTACGGTCAGGAATATTTCTCTTGATTTGAGGGTACACACGTGAGGCCATTGCACACTGCTTCTCAGACTGGCTCTTTCTGAGATGTGTTGTAAAACAGCATGTTCCAGTGTCTTTCACATCTTTTGTACTGAGATAGCAAATCTGTAAGGAGTGACATTGGACCAAGATAGGAAAAGTCAAGGCCTTCTGGTACGACAGTCTTCCAGAATTGACGACACAGCTTGGTCTCAAAAGCTCTCATTATACGGCTACACGTCTTACTGGTAGGAGCATATAAACTGTCACAGCTACCGGACTCCTCTGCATGACATTCAAGGCCTCGCCTAACCGGACCTCAACCCTATATTCTCTTCTCTCCCTCTATTTCACTTCATTCGTGGTCAAACCGAGCCACTCTCTTGTCTCTGTTCCATATATGCAACCTGATATATCAGTCTCAATGCCTTTGCTCATGCTATCCTCATAGCCCAGAATATTCTTGCTCTGAATTCCATGGACCCAAATCCTTGTTTCTCCCTGCCACCTCCTTCAAGAAGCCCTCCCGACTGTCTCCCTCCTTTCCACTCCGATTTCTTTCTGTATCTCTTTTGTAAATATTATCACTCTCTACCTTGATTTTTTACCTAATAATACTTATCATTTTCTATGGTTTATTATTTTATTTCATGGGCTCCTTTAAGAGCACCTTGAGGTTGAAGACTGAGCAGTATTGTATGATTAATCTTTGTATTCTATCTTTTTTGGCAGACACCACAGATTGCCATGCAATAGACATTCCTCTCCCCTTTGCTAAGAGAGCTCCAAGGTCTCATAGCTCACAGATGGACTGCTTGGCTTCAAAGCCCTTGAACCTTACCACTACGCTATCAAGCGCCCCGCATGCTTAACACTATGCATTCTTCAGCTTTTCTTGGAAGAGGAAATAATCCGTTGAGACAATTATCTCCATAATTCTGGCTTGGGAAAGGGGAATAGCCATCATTAAAGAAACAAGGAAGGGCTGGGCGTGGTGGCCCATGCCTGTATTCCCAGCACTCTGGGAGTCTGAGGCAGCAGATCACTTGAGGTCGTGAGTTCGAGACCAGCCTGACCAACAAGGTGAAACCCCATCTCTACCAAAAATACAAAAATTAGCCAGGCGTGGTGACAGGTGCCTGTAACCCAGCTACTCGGGAGGCTGAGGCAGAAGAACTCCTTGAACCCGGGAGGTGGAGGTTGCAGTGAGCCGAGATTGCACCACTGCATTCCAGCCTGGGCGACAGAGCAAGACTATCTCAAAAAAAGAGAAAAGAATAGAAAAGAAAAGAAACAAGGAAGAGTTATGATTTGTTTTTACAAAAGAAATGGAAATCACCTTATCAATTCTTTATCATTTATGTTTAAAAGATCAGGCTGGGTGCTGTGGTTCATGCCTGTAATCCTGGCACTTTGGGAGGCTGAGGCAGGAGGATCACTTGAGGTCAGAGGTTCAAGACCAGCCTGGCCAACATGGCGAAACCCTAAACCTTTGTATATTTAGTCTCTACTAAAAATACAAAAATTAGCCAGGCATGGTGGCGTGTGCCTATAATCCCAGCTACTTGGGAGGCTGAGGCAGGAGCATTGCTTGAACCCGGGAGGCAGAGCTTGCAGTGAGCCGAGATCACATCACTGCTCTCCAGGCTGGGCAACAGAGTGAGACTTTGTCCCCCCTGCCAAAAAAAAAAAAAGATTATTTGCTCAATTACTTTTTGCTGATCTTCATGTATCTATCTGCAGCCAATGTGGACGCAGCCTCTCTGCGTGCAGTCAGTGTTCAACAAGCTAACATTCTAAGCCACAGAAGACAAGGAAAGTTGCAAGGGAATGCAATGTGCCTAATCAGAGACATGGGCAAAGCATGCTGCTAAGCTGAGAACTTTCCGAAGCAGGGAGGTGACTATCCTTGGAGCTGTTCTTTCTGTCACAGGACAAATGGAATTTGCTGGTTTTGTCGACGTAAGGGTGGGAAAAGGGAGAGCAAGAGGAAAGAAGCTTAAAGCAGAAGAATAAGGTAACATCATTCCATGGATAGAGGTTGGGAGGAGAAAGGTGGATCATTCCTGATCTCCTGAGACAAGAGAAAAGGACAGGAGAATTCTTAGGTTTAAGCGGAGGAGAAGTCTTTTATTCACTTCATGGTGCAGGCACATGTTCCCATATATTGCTTTCTCTAGCCAGATTATTTACTTAGCGTAGTGTGTGTGCCTATGCTACACAACAGGTTAGCAACCATTTTGTAAAGGGTCAGACAGGAAAAATTTTAGGCTTTTTGAGCCATACAGTTTGAGTGGCTACTACTCAAATCTGCCATGTTGAGCAAAACAGTCATAAATAGCTCTTTACACTGTGTTCCAATAAAATTGTATTTATGGACGATGAAATTTGACTTTCATCTAATGTCCCAAGTGGCCCAAAAGATTATTCTTCTTTTAATATTTCTCCCTAACCATCAAGAATGCGAAGCCCCATGCCTTGTGTATGAGTACACACCATATGTAGCACAGGAAAAAGGATGTCCCTGGGAAGGATAATCACTGCATTCAGGGGAGTGGCCACCCCTGAGAAGAGAGAGAGAGAATCAAGTTGAGGAGAATCAAGAGAGAGAGAGGATCAAGTTGAGGAGCACAAGGGGCTTCAGTTATCTCTCCGGTGGTTTATTCCTCATGTTGTTGTACTTTTCAGTAGGTCAGAAATAAAACAAATTTTTAAACATTAAATATTTAAGTATTTAAAGTTTTAGTTTATCGGCCGGGCGCGATGGCTCACGCCTGTAATCCCAGCACTTTGGGAGGCCGAGGCAGGCAGATCATGAGGTCAGGAGATTGACACCATCCTGGCTAACATGGTGAAACCCCATCTCTACTAAAAATACAAAAAATTAGCCGGCCGCGGTGGCACGCGCCTGTAGTCCCAGCTACTCAGGAGACTGAGACAGGAGAATCGCTTGAACCCAAGAGGCGGAGGTTGCAGTGAGCTGAGATCGCGCCACTGCACTCCAGCCTGGGTGACAGAGCGAGACTCCATCTCAAAAAAAAAAAAAATAGTTTTAGTTTATCAAAATACTTCAATAAATAAATATTTATAGGCTGAGGGCAGTGGCTGACACCTGTAATCCCAACACCTTGGGAGGCCGAGGGAAGCGGATCACTTGAGGTCAGGAGTGCAAGACCAGCCCGGCCAACATGGCGAAACCCCGTCTCTACTAAAAATACAAAAATTAGCCGGGCCTGTAATCCCAGCTACTCCGGAGGCTAAGGCAGGAGAATGGCTTGAACCTAGGAGACAGAGGTTGCAGTGAGGCGAGATCACGCCACTGCACTCCAGCCTGGGTGACAGAGAAAGACTCCATCTCAAATAAATAAATGAATAAATATTTATATATTCATATAGGTATTAAACATGTATTCATTTAAATGAATGCTATTGAAATAATTTGATAAACAGGAAATTTTAAATACAACAAAACAATGCACATAAATGTGCCCAAGTTCATTACTGTTTCTTTGCAGAAATGATTATGTTAGTAAAAAGCATTAAATAAGCAAACAAACAATAGCACTTGCCCATGAAAAGGCTCTTATTTCAGTTTTTGAATCACCATGAAAAATTGTCCTGAGGATCAGGCCAGAAGGAGCAAAGGCACCGGCAAAAATGTATTCACATCTTTAATCTTAAGTCTCTTGATTTCATTTCTGCATTAAAGCATTTTCTGTTTTCTAAAACAAGATCTTTCGGTCAATTTAGCACACCAACTGCTAGCCTAACTCCACAAAATGGAATCTTTTTAAGGCAGGGAGCTATATTAAGTCTCCAACATTTACTTTCTGAAAATTCTTTAGTGTATTATTGCATAGCAGAGTAGTGTGACAAGGATCAAAAGATTAGAAACAACTTCAATTAACTCCTTCTGCTATATACATAGAGGGCTGACCGCTGAATTTTGCCGCAATGTCTAATGGGAAATAAAGTGCGCACACAGGAGATTTACCATTGACCCCAATCACAGAACTTTATTTATTTATTTATTTATTTTGAGATGGGGTCTCAGTCTATCACCCAGGCTAGAGTGCAGTTGTGTGATCTCAGCTCACTGCAACCTCCACCTACCAGGCTCAAGCCATCCTCCCACCACAGCCTCCTGAGTAGCTGGGACCACAGGTGCATACCACCATGCCCAGCTAGTCTTTGTATTGTTTTATAGAGATAGGGTTTTGCCATGTTGCCCAGGCTGGTCTCAAACTTTCCTAAGCTTAAGCAATCTGCCCGCCTCAGGCTCCTACAGTGCTGGGATTACAGGCATGAGCCACTGCACCCGGCCCCAATCATAGAACTTTAAAATGATGCTTTGTTTCAAAAAAAAGAAGAGACAAATAAACAGGTGAATTTTTAAAAATAAAAAGTTGCTTTAAATAATAAAAACATTGCAAATGCTTTGCAGGAATGAAAGTCTGAAAATGATGTAATATAGTAAGAGTATAAATTAAGCTATTTTTAAAAAATCCTTTGATTTAGGGTTTCTACATTCTATATTCTACAGTGTCCATCTGTCCTCTGCTCATATGTAAGCCATAAATGAATTATCAGAGAGTCTTTTATCCTTGTAAAACAAAAACAAACAAACAAAAAGAGTTGGGGAGGAGGAATCTGTCGTAATTTATTCATCATCCTTGACTTCAATAAATAATTAGTACTGGTAAAGATTATTCTATAATTATTAGAAAGAGAAGTCCCTGGCCAGGCATAGTGGCTCATACCTGTAATCCCAGGACTTTGGGAGGCCAAGGTGGTCAGATCACTTAGGTCAGGAGTTCAAGACCAGCCTGGCCAACATGATGAAACCCCAACTCTACTAAAAGCAAATACAAAAATTAGCTAGGTGTGGTGGCGCGCCCCTGTAATTCCAGCTACACAGGAGGTTGAGGCAGGAGAATGGCTTGAACCCAGGAGGCGGAGGTTGCAGTGGGCCGAGATCACACCACTGGACTCCAGCCTGGGCGACAGAACAAGACTCTGTCTCAAAAAAAAAAAAAAAAGAAAAAGAAAAAAAGAGAGAAGTTCCTAAAGTTCAAATGCCACAAAATACAGAAAGTAAGTTCAGCAGGACTTTCAAATCCAAACAGGTACTTACACTTACCACCCCCAACCCAGGAAAATGGAAACACATTTAGGTTGATCCTTAGTGTGGCAGATTTAAAATGTCTGTAAAGTCTCTGACGCTTCTCTCATTGAGAAATGGGATCCACTCTTTGTCCACTTGAACCTGAGTGGGCTCTGTGCCTGCTTCAACCCAGCAGTGACACCATTCCAGCTTCCAAACCCAGGCCTGGTAGCTTTGATGTCCTATCTCTTGGGACACTCACGCTTGGGACACTTAGCTGAAATGTAACAAGTCCAACTACCCTGCAGGGGAGGCCTTATAGAGAGGACCTGAAACATTCCTGCCCAGGTGTCAGGCATGTGAGCAAAGCCATATTAAATCATCAGCCCTTCAGATGAGAATACAGAAATGAATTTAAAAAAAAAATCCTCAAGCCAGACTAGCCACAAGTTGAATACTACCAACTAACCGCAGGTAATGCATATGTAGCAGAATCTCCCAGCTAAGCCCTGCCCAAATCCGGCCCAAATCATGAGATAGTAGGCACTCAGTGAATATAGGGTGGTTTGAGCCCTTGGCATCATTCTAGAAACTATAGACTAATATACCCCTATACTTTAAATTTTTGGATGAGTGCCTTTCCCACACCAAAGGAGGAATTTTCTTTTTCTTTTCCTGAAACAAGGCCTCACTCTGCTGCCCAGACTGGAGTCCACTGGCGCCATGATAGCTCACTGCAGCCTTGACCTCCTAGGCTCAAAGTGATCCTCCCACCTCAGCCTCCTGAGCAGCTGGGACTACAGCCATAATATTTTTTTATGATTTTTTTTTTTTTTTTTTGGTAGAGACAGGGTGTTGCTATGGTGACCAGGCTGGTCTCGAATGTGTGGTCTCAAGCAATCCTCCTGTCTCTGCCTCCAAAAGTGTTGGGGTTACAGGTATAAGCCACAACAACTGGCCTAAAGAAGGGATCTTAATTGATATTATTCTTAAAAGCAGAAGTAGGCTTTATAGATGAAAGTTACAAGAAAGAAGATTTCAAGGCCGGGCACAGTGGCTCACACTCACACCTGCACTTTCGGAGGCCAAGGTGGGCTGATCACCTGAGGTCGGGAGTTCAAGACCAGCCTGACCAACATGGAGAAACCCGTCTCTACTGAAAATACAAAATTCACCAGGCGTGGTGGCAGGCACCTGTAATCTCAGCTACTCAGAAGGCTGAGGGAGGAGAATTGCTTGAACCCGGGAGGCAGAGTTTGCGGTGAACCGAGATCCTGCCATTGCACTCTAGCCTGGGCAACAAGAGTGAAACTCCGTCTCAAAAAAAAAAAAAAAGAAAGAAAAGAAAACGAAATAAAGCAGCACATAAAAAAAGATCTTCCTAGTAAGGTTTTCCAGTCACAGCCTGAAGTGCCTCACGGAAATGATGATGTAACCATCACTGTAAGAATTCAAGGCCAGGATGGAAGCAATGAAGAAGCATAGCAACTGAACCCTCCAAATACCAAGTCAGGAAGACCTGAATCTGGATCTGCTTTGCCATAATTAGCTGTGTGTTTTAGGGCAAGTTGCTTAGCCTTTCTGAGTCTACTTGCTCAACTGTAAAATAGACACTGGTAACAGCAATCTCAGAGAACTATAAATGAGTGCCCGGCCCAAGGGAAGTTCTTGGTGCACATGCTTGTCAGATCATGACTATCGCTAATGTTGGAGAGGCATTTCTACATTGGATGGTATGTCAAACCAGAAAGCCCTGCTGGCCCTGTCCAGATAAAAACATGCTGGATCATTCCATGACCACTCACGGAAAGTTTATGTGTGCAGAAAACTACCTGAAAGCAACGGAAAAGATTTCAATGACATCTCAATCAAGTCAATGGCATTCTCTCTTTGTTAGCTTGAGGTTATTTAATTTGTACTTAAGAGCCTTAATTATTTAAGCAGAAAAGCAGCAAAAGAACAATGGATTTAAACTGGCATGCCAAAAAAGCTTCGTTTGCTTGTCTGTCGGCTTGATGTAATTAGTTACAAGGCTTCCATTGTGGATTTATCATGTAGACTATTTGCCACTCTTCCCGCACTGGCCTCCTTCCTCTGCTCTCTCTGTTCCTGGAAACTACAACGCCAACTGCCAACCCCAGGTGGCCCCAAGTTGTGGTGAAAAGAACAGGACTTAAAGGAAGTTGTTTCAGTTCAGTCACTTACTAGCCCTTCAATTTAGGGGAAATTAAGAAATCTCTCTGGGTCGGGGCATGGTGGCTCACGCCTGTAATCCCAGCACTTTGGGAGGCTGATGTGGGTGGATAGCTTGAGGTTAGGAGTTTGAAACCAGCCTGGCCAACATGGTGAAACTGTCTCTACTAAAAATAGAAAAATTAGCCAAGTGTGGTGGTCGGCACCTGTAATCCCAGCTACTCGGGGGCTGAGGCAGGAGAATCGCTTGAGCCCGGGAGGTGGAGGTTGCAGTGAGTGGAGATTGCATCACTGCACCACTGCACCACTGCACCCCAGCCTGGGTGACAGAGCAAGACTCCATCGAGAAAAAAAAAAAAGATACCTCACTGGACCTTCCATTTTTCTCCTGTGGAGACTGGGAATAATTAATGAACCTCATAGAGATGTTCTAAAGAGGAAATAGAATGACTCCATATGGTTTGAATGTTATAAAACAAAATGCGATTGTTAGTAGTTATTACTTTTAGAGCCAAAACATAGAATATCGGCCGGGCGCAGTCGCTCACGCCTGTAATCCCAGCACTTTGGGAGGCCGAGGCGGGCAGATCACGAGGTCAAGATATCGAGACCATCCTGGCCAAAATGGTGAAACCTCGTCTCTACTAAAAATACAAAAATTAGCTGGGCATGGTGGCGCACGCCTGTAGTCCCAGCTACTCAGGAGGCTGAGGCCGGAGAATGGCATGAACCCGAGAGGCAGAGGTTGCAGTGAGCCAAGATTGGGCCACTGCACTCCAGCTTGGCAACAGAGTGAGACTCCGTTAAAAAAAAAAAAAAAAAAAAAAGGAATATCATAAATCTCAAGACAACTAGACAAATGGGCAACTGAGAGAAGCAGCTCAGAATCTTAGATTCATTGTTTATTTCTCTGTTTTTTTTTTATTAAGTCAGCTCTTTATTTCTTCCTGAAACAGGAAAAGTTTTTAGTTTTTTTGCAAATCATTTTTATTTTCTTCCCATTTTTTAAAATATAAACTTTTCATTGAAGTATCATATATAAATAGAAAATTCACAAGTTAAGAGAGTGCCCCAGGCCAGGTGTGATGGTTCACCATGCCTGTAATCCCAGCACTTTGGGAGGCCGAGGCAGGTGATCGCTTGAGCCCAGAGTTCAAGGCTGGCCTGAGCAATATAGTGAGATCCCATCTTTAAAAAAAAAAATTTTTTTTAAGAGTACTCCTCAGTGAACTTTAACAAACTGAACATAGTACTTATATAATCAGCACCCCAGAAGTCCTACATATAGTCATCGCCCACCAAAGGTTGACTGCTCTCCTGATTTCTAATATTAGATTCATTTTGTCTGTTTTTGAACTTTATATAAAAAAGATTTTGCAGGATACACTCTATTAGCTTCTTTCACTGAACATGAGTTTGTGGCTTTAAGCACATTTTTGCATGCAGTAATAGTTGTTTGTTCTCATTTTATGTAGTATCCCATTCAATGAATAAGCCACAATTTTTTAATTCATCTACTATTAATGGATATCTGAGTTGCTTCCAGTATGGGGATATTTTTAATGGTGCTGTTAAGAGTGTTGTTAAACTTTTCTTTTAGTGAACATATGTATAAATTTCTGTTGAGTATATAATCTAGGAGTGGAATCACTGGGTTATAATGTACATATATTTTTAGATTTAGTGACTCCTCTTTGGCACTAGGCTTCTTCTCCTCTCCTCCCTCCTCTCCTCTCCCCTCCCCTCCCCTCCTGTCCTCTTCTCTCCTCTCTCTCCCTCTCTCTCTCTCCTTCTTTTTTTTTGAGATAGGGTCTCATCCTGTCACCCAGGCTTGAGTGCAATGGCATGACCTTGGCTCACTGCAGCCTCAACCTCCAGGCTCAAGTGCTACTCCCACCTCAGCCTCACAAGTAGCTGGGACTACAAGAGCACACCACCACACCCAGCTAATTTTTGTATTTTTTGTAGAGACAGGGTTTCACCATGTTGCCCAGGCTGGTCTCGAACTCCTGAGCTCAAGCAATCTGCCTGCCTCGGCCTCCCAAAATTCTGGGATTACAGGCGTGAGCCACACTCCCAGCCGGCACCAGGCATTTCAATCAGTGCTGATTTTATGTTCCTGTCCTGACTCCGGGATCTCATTCCTTCATTCAGTCTCCACACAACCAACCACACCCAGCATAGTGAAAAACAGCACTGATCATGTTGTTCATTTCAAAACATGTTTTGGGAATGCTGCAATCCATAACATTTACAATCACATTCAAGGTCTTCATCCTCTGGCCCTAACCAACCATTTATCCATTCAACAAATAATATCCCCAGCCTTGAGACACCTCACAGTCTGGCAGGGACAAACTAAACAAGTGTCTGTAATATTACATAGGACCTGGCAGAGCCAAGTTCTGGAGGGATCCAGAGGATCTGAGATGCTTTAAGAGAAGTTATTTGAGCTGGTCCTAGCAAAGGATGGATGGAAAGGAGGAAAGACAGAGTAACAATGTGCTGCAATGAAAAAGCATGATGGGCTGGGTGGGGAGGCTCACACTTGTAATCCCAACACTTTGGGAGGCTAAGGCAGGAGGATCCCTTGAAGCCAGGAGTTTAAGACCAGCCTGGGCAACATAGCAAAACTCCGTGTCTAAAAAATTGTTTTAAAAATTAGCCAGGCATGGTGGTACCTGCCTGTAGTCTCAGCTACTTGGGAGGCTGAGGAAGGAGGATCGCTTGAGCCTGGGAGTTAAAGGCTGCAGTGAGTCGTGATTGTGCCACTGTACTCCAGCCTGGACAACAAAGCAAAACCTTGTCTCTCTAAAAAATAAAAAAAAATAAGCATGATGAGTCCAGTCCAGGGATGAGAAAGATACATTTCACATGATTGCCACATGGCTCTTTTTTTTTTTTTTTTTTCGTTGAGACGGAGTCTTGCTCTGTCGCCCAGGCTGGAGTACAGTGATGCAATCTCAGCTCACTGCAACCTCTGCCTCCGGGGTTCAAGCAATTCTCCTGCCTCAGCCTCCTGAGTTGCTGGGACTACAGGCGCACACCACCACGCCTGACTACTTTTTGTATTTTTAGTAGAGACGGGGTTTCACCATATTGGCCAGGCTGGCCTCGAACTCCTGACCTCATGATCCACCTACCTCAGCCTCCCAAAGTGCTGGGATTACAGACTTGAGCCACCGCACCTGGTCTTTTGTTGTTGTTGTTGTTAAGGAGTTTCGCTCTTGTTGCCCTGACGGGAGTGCAATGGTGCAATCTTGGCTCACTGCAACCTCCGCCTCCCAGGTTCAAGCGATTCTCCTGCCTCAGGCCCCCAAGTAGCTGGGATTACAGGCACCCACCACCGCGCCCAGCTAACTTTTTTGTATTTTTAGTAGAGACGGGGTTTCACCATATTGGCCAGGCTGGTCTTCAACTCCTGACCTCAGGTGATCCGCCCGCCTCGGCCTCCCAAAGTGCTGGGATTACAGGCGTGAGCCACTGCGCCCAATGCGCCACATGGCTCTTACAAAAGTGCATGAGCCAGCTCTGGCGCTGGAGCATAGACTGAACCCGAATTTTGAAGGGCCCGGTACAGTGTTCAAACCTCACTCTGTAAGCCCTGATTTCTCCATATGTATAACACACACTGCTGCTTTTAGGTGGCAAATGAGTGGAGGCATTTCATTTTCAAGGTTTGGATAATTTATATGCATATTAGAAAAATACTGGTCTTCAGCCGGGCAGGGTGGCTCACGCCTGTAATCTTAGCACTTTGAGAGGCCAAGGCGGGCAGATCACCTGAGGTTAGGAGTTTGAGACCAGCCTGGCCAATATGGCAAAACCCCGTCTCTACTAAAAATACAAAAATTAGCCAGGCGAGGTGGCACACACCTGTAATCCCAGCTACTCGGGAGGCTGAGGAAGGAGAATCGCTTGAACCCGAGAGGTGGAGGTTGCAGTGAGCCGAGATCGCGCCACTGCACTCCAGCCTGAGCAACAGGAGCGAGATTCCATCTTAAAAAAAAAAGAAAGAAAAATACTGGTTTTCCATTTAAGAAATGAGATAGTGTTCCGCTTTAAGTAAAAGGATTTTAGTAAAACAAAAGTGAGTTGATTTAAAGAAAAATATTACCCAGCACTTTGGGAGGCTGAGGCAGGCGGATCACTTGAGGTCAGGAATTCGAGACCAGCCTGGCCACCATGGTGAAAGCCTTTCTCTACTTAAAAAAAAAAAAAAAAATAGCAGGGTGTGGTGGTGCACGCCTGTAATCCCAGCTAACTCCAGCCTGGGTGACAGAGTGAGACGTTGTCTAAAAAAAAAAAAAAAAAAAGAAAGAAAGAAAAAGAAAAATATTCAATGATGATGTAGGTGATATATAGATACGGGGAAACTGAAAAGGTAGTAGGGAAATGATTGTTACTGAGAAACTACTGTAGAGAATCAGGGGACTTCTGGGAAATGTGGTCTTAGTAAGAAAAAAAAGAAAAGAAAAACGGTGGACTAGTGGCAGTTTTTAACAAGTGAATGACATGGTCAGATCTGTCTTCCAGATGGACAGCTACTGAGAGCGGAGGACACACAATCTCTGGCCTCATCCATCGCTCTCTCCTGCACCCTCTTTGCCCTTTAGCCCCACCTAGACAGTTTCACCGACAGCTCGCCCGGCCCCAAGTCCCTGCTCTGCAGCACAGCTTGGTGGTTGAGATGAACTCTGAAGCCACACTGCCTGGATTTGGTCTCTGGCTCTCCACTTGCTGGCTGGCAATCTGGGCAAATTGCTTTACCTCTTTGTGCCTCATTTGCCATGGAGTAGGGTTGTGATGAGGACTGAGGAAGTTACTATTTGTAAAGGACTTGAAATGTGCATGGCATTCAGTAAGTACTGAGATGTAAGTACTGACATGAACATGTGTTACAAGCCTGAGCAACATAGTGACACCTCCTTCCTACTAAAAACAAAAACAAAAATAAGTTAGCCAGGCGTAGAGAGGCTGAGGTGGGAGGATCACTTGAGACCAGGAGATCGAGGCTGCAGTGAACTATCATTGTGTCACTGTACTCCAGCCTGGGCAACTGACCAAGACCCTGTCAGAAAAAAAGCCCGCAAACATATGTGTTACTTTAAAATGATGTGTTTTCTCTTCCCTAAATCACAACATCTCTTCTACGCTGTGCAAAAATCTATTTGTTCAAAGTCCAGCTGAACCCAAACATCCATCAACTGATGAATGGATGAACAAAATCTGGTATGTTCGTACAATGGACTATTACTCAGCCATAAAAAGGAATGAAGTATTGATAGATGCCACAACATGGATGGATCTTGAAAACATATATGCTAAAAGAAATAAGCCAGACATGAGAGGCCACATATCGTATGGTTCTATTTATGCGAGATGTCCAGACAGGCAAATCCATAGAGTCAAAAAGTTGATTACTGGTTGCCAGGGGATGGGAGAGAGAGAAATGAGAAGTGATTGCTTAACGGGTTTGGACTTTCTTTTTGGGGTAATGAAAATATTCTGGAATAGGGCGGAGCATGGTGATTCATGCCTGTAATCCCAGCACTTTAAGAGGCTGTGGCAGGAGGATCACTTGAGCCCAGGAGTTTGAGACCAGCCTGTACAACACAGTGGGACTCCATCTCTACAAAAAAATTTAAAAATTATCCAGGCATGGTGGCACATGCCTCTAATTCTAGCTATTCAGGGGGCTGCAGTGGGAGGACTGCTTGAGCCTGGGAGATCGGGGCTGCAGAGAGCTGTGGTCACATCACTGCACTCTAGCCTGGGCCACAGAGTGAGACCATGTCTCAAAGTAAAATAAGAAAAAGAAAAGAAAATATTCTGGAATAGATAATGGTGGTGGTTGCACAACTTTGTGAATTACTAAAAGCCACTGCATTTTCTTTTAGTTTTTTTTTTTTTTTTTTTTTTGAGATGGAGTTTCGATCTGTCACCCAGGCTAGAGTGCAGTGGCGGGATCTCGGCTCACTGCAAGCTCTGCCTCCCGGGTTCACGCCATTCTCCCGCCTCAGCCTCCGGAGTAGCTGGCACTAAAGGCGCCCGCCACCACGCCTGGCTAATTTTTTGTATTTTTAGTAGAGATGGGGTTTCACCGTGTTAGCCAGCATGACCTCGATCTCCTACCCTCGTGATCCACCCACCTCGGCCTCCCAAAGTGCTGGGATTACAGGTGTGAGCCACCGCCCCCGGCCAGCCACTGCATTTTCTACTTTAAAATGGCTAATTTTCTGCCAGGCACGGTGGCTCATGCCTGTAATCCTAGCACTTTGGGAGGTCGAGGTGGGAAGATTGCCTGTGTTCAGGAGTTGGAGACCAGCCTGGGCAACACGGTGAAACCCATCTCTACTAAAATACAAAAAATTGGCCAGACATGGCAGCGTGCACCTGTAGTCCCAGCTACTCAGCAGGCTGAGGCAGGAGAATTGCTTGAACCAGGGAGGCAGAGGTTGCAGTGAGCCGAGATCACACCACTGCACTCCAGCCTGGGCAACAGAGCGAAATTCCGTCTCCAAAAAAAAGTGAATTTTCTAATTTAAAATGGTGAATTTCACAGTATGTTAATTATATCGCAGAAAAAAAAATCTAGCTAAAAGAGCACCCCTCTTCCCCAACTGTCCCGCCTGTGGGCTCCCTGTTCAATATCACATGCCATGTTATAGTACAGTGAGTTGGACACAAGTGAGTTGTCCCCACATGAGTGTGAGCAGCTGAGGGCAGGAAGGGTGTCCTGTTCACCTACAACTCCCCAGAACTCAGCAAAGTGACCAACAGGTACCAAGTAGTTGCTCCAGTAAATGCTCACTGATATAATAAGTAGAGCATTACCATTTGAGGGGAAGGCAGACTTGGAGATTAATTTATTTTCCAAAATGTGCAGGCTCTAAATTACCAGCCTGGTAGCAAAGAAACAACTGCCTCTGCACAGGGGCCCAATCCATATCGAGTATTAAGACCAAGTACAGCCGGGTGCGGTGGCTCACGCTTGTAATCCCAGCATTTTGGGAGGCTGAGGCGGGTGGATCACGAGGTCAGGAGATCGAGACCACGGTGAAACCCCGTCTCTACTAAAAATACAAAAAAATTAGCCGGGCGTGGTGGCGGGTGCCTGTAGTCCCAGCTACTCGGAGAGGCTGAGGCTGGAGAATGGCATGAACCCGGGAGGCAGAGCTCGCAGTGAGCCGAGATTGCGCCACTGCACTCCAGCCTGGGCGACAGAGCGAGACTCCGTCTCAAAAAAAAAAAGACCAAGTACAAAACAGCAATAAAAAGCCCTTTCTTTTGTCAATGAGAGTGAAACAAGCTTAGACTTGGATCTCTTTTTCTCTCCTGTCAACTAGGTTTGATGATGCTGGACAAACTGCAAATCCTAAACTTAGAGACTGTTGCAGCAATAACCATTTTGACTGTGATAATATCATTCTGCTCAAGTTGGTGTTAGTAAGGCAAGTACAATTCTAAAATTCTGGCATGAAAGGCACACTCTGGGTGAGCACATGTTGTGAAGTAAATGTAAATAGCAGAAATCCCACAAATATGGAACCAATGAATGAAGTTAAATCTTATATGTACATTCCTTAGAGTTGGCCCACTCATCCTGCTGTCATTGCTGATTTGGAAAAACAAGATGACATGAAACATGTGAGCTAGTGTTTGGCTATGTCTCCACACCTCTTCTTTTATTTATTTATTTATTTATTTATTTATTTATTTATTTATTTGATAGAGTTTTGCTCTTGTCGCCCAGGATGGAGTGCGGTGGCATGATCTCGGCTCACTGCAACCTCTGCCTCCCGGGTTCAAGTGATTCTCCTGCCTCAGCCTCCTGAGTAGCTGGGATTATAGGTGCACACCACCACGTCCAGCTAATTTTTTGTATTTTTAGTAGAAATGGGGTTTAGCCATGTTGACCAGGCTAGTCTTAAACTCCTGACCGTAATTCACCCACCTCAGCCTCCCAAAGTGCTGGGATCACAGGTATGAGCCACCATGCCCAGCCTGCTAATTTTTATTTTTATTGGGTTTTTTTTTGTTTTTTTTTTTTGAGACTGAGACTCGCTCTATGGCCCAGGTTGGAGCACAGTGCCATAATCTCGGCTCACTGCAACCTCCACCTCCCAGGTTCAAGCGATTCTTGTGCCTCAGCCTCTAGAGTAACTGGGATTACAGGCACCCGCCACCACGCCCGGCTAATTTTTGTATTTTTAGTAGCGACGGGGTTTCACCATGTTGGCCAGGCTGGTCTCGAACTCCTGACCTCAAGTGATCTGCCCAACTCAGCCTCCCAAAGTGCTGGGATTACAGGCGTGAGCCACTGCGCCCAACTGTGACTTTTTTCTTCTTTTTTAGCTTCCATTTGTCTCTGCTTTCTATAAATTATATGCTTTGCCCATGAGACAAAGTCCTTGCCATCTGGTTTCTTCTTGCCTCTTCAGCCTCATCTCTCTCTAGGTTCCAGAATCCCTCTCCAAATGGCAACTAACTACCTGCTTTTCATATCTCTGGATCTCATTTAAGACTCATTCAAGCCAGGCACTGTGGCTCACACCTGTAATCCCAGCACTTTGGGAGGCTGAGGAGGGCAGATCACCTGAGGTCGGGAGTTCGAGACCAGCCTGACCAACATGGAGAAACCCTGTCTCTACTAAAAATACAAAATTAGCCAGGCATGGTGCCGCATGCCTGTAATCCCAGCTACTTGGGAGGCAGAGGCAGGAGAATCGCTTGAACCGGGAGGCGGAGGTTGCAGTGACCCGAGATCATGCCACTGCACTCTAGCCTGGGTGCCAAGAGTGAAACTCCGTCTCAAAAAAAAAACAAAAAAAAAACCTCATTCAAGAATCATCTCTAATTCTAGAGCCAAATCACCTGGGTTCAACTCCCAGTTCTGCCCTTACTAGCTACATAACCCTAGGCAAGTTATTTAACCTTTCTGTGCCTTGGTCTTCTGTGTATGGGGATCATAATTGTAGGTACTTCATAGTTTTCTTATGCAGATTCAATGAGTTCATCTTCATAAAGTGTTTAGAACAGGAGCAAGCACAGCACCACCACCGCACTTTGGGAGGCCAAGGCAGGCGGATCACAAGGTCAGGAGATCGAAACCACAGTGAAACCCCGTCTCTACTAAAAATACAAAAAATTAGCCGGGCGCAGTGGCGGGCGCTTGTAGTCCCAGCTACTCAGGAGGCTGAGGCCGGAAAATGGAGTGAACCCAGGCGGTGGAGCTTGCAGTGAGCCAAGATCGCGCCACTGCACTCCAGCCTGGGGCAACAGAGCGAGACTCTGTCTCAAAAAAAAAAAAAAAAAGCACAGGACCAAGCACATAACACATGCTATGTGACATGGTTTGGCTGTGTTCCCATTCAAATCTCAACTTGAATTGTATCTCCCAGAATTCCCACGTGGTGTGGGAGGAACCCAGGGGGAGGTAATTGAATCATGGGGGCTGGTCTTTTCCAGACTATTCTTGTGATAGTGAATATGTGTCACGAGATCTGATGGGTTTATGAGGGGTTTCTGCTTTCACTTCTTCCTCATTCTCTCTTGCTGCCGCCATGTAAGAAGTGCCTTTCACCCTCCCCCATGATTATGAGACCTCCCCAGCCATGGGGAACTGTTAAGTCCAATTAAACCTCTTTTTCTTTCCAGTCTCGGGTATGTCTTTATCAGCAGCATGAAAACAGACTAATACGCTATGCAAATGTTAAGTATGTTAAAAGTCTTATCTTTATGAGGAGTCCCCTAAACATTTCCCTCATCCCCTGCTGTGCCTCCTCAGGTTAAACTGATGCTACTGATTCCTATCATAGCATCTAGAAAATTTCATGGCACTCATTTTTAATGCTTCAGTCTCTCTCGGTAAATGTAGGCACAAAATAAATGGTTTTCAATGACTCAATGGATGGATAAATGAATATCTCTATTCTAGAAAGCACAAAAGAGTATTTTATTTTATTTTTGCTTACATGTCTGATTTAGTCTGTGAGCTTCTCAACAACCCAGAATACTTCTGATGCATTTTGTATCTCCAATGCCTGATACAGAACCTGTATCCACTCAATGAATAAATGGTTGGAGTTGTTGCTACTCAAAAGAAAACAACAACAACAAAAAAAAACCCACATAGGCCAGGCACGGTGGCTCACGCCTGTAATCCCAGCACTTTGGAAGGCCAAAAGGCAGGCAGATCACCTGAGGTCAGTAGTTTGAGACTAACATGGAGAAACCCTGCCTCTACTAAAAATACAAAAAAAAAATTAGCCAGGTGTGGTGGCACATGCCTGTAATCCCAGCTACCAAGAGGCTGAGGCAGGAGAATCACTTGAACCCAGGAGGCAGAGGTTGCGGTGAGCAGAGATCGCACCACTGCACTCCAGCCTGGGCAACAAGAGCAAAACCTCTGTCTCAAAAAAACAAAAAACAAAAACAACAACAACAACAACAAAAAAAACCCACCCACATAGAATCATCAAAATGAGTTTTGGAAGCAAACTTGAAATCACTATTCAAGACTTGGGCAAAACCAAAGAGCATCTGAGATTAAACTGGGACATCTTATCCAAGATATCATTGATTATATATATATATATATATACAATGTATCTCCAGTAAGATACATGAGAGATGTACTAAAATAATCAAGCACTGAGTCTTGACCTTCCACGCAAGACTCAGGCCTCTTCAGAACAGAAAGATTAAGATGGAGATGGAATAGAATTCAAATGTTAAAAGAATGAAGGGTCAAGAGAGTTGAAATGAAGGTAAATGGGCTACCTGTAGAAGTCTGAAAGTGAGCTTTGGAGGGAAGAAAAGTAAATACTGCTTTAACAAGAAGTCCTGGGGAATCTGAATGAATTAGATCCTGATCATGGATCCATAACATGTGGATGTGGAGAAATAATGGTATCTAGGGTCCGTATCTAACTGATATTCAAGAAGTATAGCTAGATGGCTGGGTGCAGTGGCTCAGCCTGTAATCCCAGCACTTTGGAAGGCCGATGTGGGCAGATCACTTGAGGTCAGAAGTTCAAGAACAGCCTCTACTAAAAACACAAAAAAATTAGCCACATGTGGTGGCACATGCTTGCAATCCCAGCTACTTGGGAGGCTGAGGCAAGAGAATAGCTTGAACCCAGGAGGCGGAGGTTGCAGTGAACCAAGATCGCACCACTGCACTTGCACTCTAGCCTGGGTAAGAGAGCAAGACTCTGCCTCTAAAAAAAGAAGAAGTATAGCTAGAAATTCTATGAATGACTTTGTCTAAAATATATCCTCTGAAATCTGCAGAAACTAGGATGGGCAGTTTTTTAATCTGATTCAACAGGGCATTTGTAGGACTTTTGTGACCTTAAATGAACTGAAATAACACAAAAGGTCATCAGAGAATTTCCAAGCTTCTCAGTACACATCATTTTCCCATTTATTAAATTTGAAGGTGTCTTGTATTCAGCAAAAATGAGAGCTCATTCAGCTGCATTTTATTTCCACTACAAAGAAGTCAAACCTAGAACCCACGTCAATTTGCAGAGGGATCTTCATTCACCTATGATCTCCATCCCCTAGGCTTTTGTTTCATTTCCTTTGGTTGTAATTAATTTCTTATGGAAACTTAGGTAAACTCAGCTTCTCTCAGCCAGGAACAACTGCAAACACATTTATTTATCTTTCTTCCCCAAATCTACAGGACATCAAATATTGACTAAAAGGTTTCTTCAAAGGAAAGTCAGCCTGGTACACGGAGCTCATTTCTAGCCATCCTTGAATGTTTGCTGTTTTCCCAAAGCTGCTGACAGTCCAGCTGCTATACACCAGCATGTGTTCATTTAATATAAGTCTCTCACCATGAAGCTGAAAGCACTGTACAATGATTTTTTTTTTTTTGCTTTAAATGAAGTCAAGATACAGTCTTAATAAAACATATGACAACTTCATTTTAACCAAACCTAAACCTTTAAACTTCAGGCATCTTTAGGTCTGAAAAGATTCTACTAACAACTTTCTCAAAGTTCAGCTTTGTCCAAAATACATAAATATCAAGAAGTCCCTCAAGAAAAAAAAATGTATACCAAAACTCTGGGGATATTCTAATGACAACAGTAGCCTCAAAAGAAAAATTCTTAGAATCTGAGAAGGAAACAGTGAAGTGACTGAATCCACGACAAAGGGAAAAATAAACTATGAAATGACTTTTCTAGTAGGCTGCTGTTAAAACACTTAACATTCCTAAGAACAGAGTTCAGTTCAACTTTTTACTGACCTTCTCCCCTAATACCTTCTTAGACCCTGCATCATCAGAAGAGAGATGAGTTTAACCCATTGGTGATAAAAAACTAAAGAAAGGAATACCGTACATGGTGTGTAGGACAGTAGTAACAGACCAGGTATGGTGACTCATGCTTGTAATCCCAGCACTTTGGGAGGCCAAGGCAGGAGGATTGCTTGAACCAGGAGTTCAAGACCAGCCTGGACAACATAGTGAGATCCCATCTCTTAAAAAATAAAACTTAAGCCGGGCGCGGTGGCTCAAGCCTGTAATCCCAGCACTTTGGGAGGCTGAGGCGGGCGGATCACGAGGTCAGGAGATCGAGACCATCCTGGCTAACACGGTGAAACCCCGTCTCTACTAAAAACACAAAAAATTAGCCGGGCGTGTTGGCGGGCGCCTGTATTCCCAGCTACTCGGGAGGCTGAGGCAGGAGAATGGCGTGAACCCAGGAGGTGGAGGTTGCAGTGAGCCGAGATTGCGCCACTGCACTCCAGCCTGGGGGACAGAGAAAGACTCCGTCTCAAAATAATAATAATAATAATAATAATAATAATAATAATAATAATAATAATAAAACTTAAAAAAAAAAAGACAGTAGTGACTGTGGAGAACAGTCTAGAATGGGGTTTCTCAGCCTCAGCCCTATGGACATTTTGAGCTGGATAATTCTTTGTTGTGTGTGGCTCCCCTGGGCACTGTAGGATGTCCAGCAGTACCCCTGGCCTTTACCTACTAGATGCCGGAAGCTCCCAATCCCCACCCCCACTACTGCCTCCCACATTGTGACAACCAAAAACATCTCCAGACATTACCAAATGTTCCTTGGAAGACAAAATCTAGAACCACTAGTCTGGAACCATCCTATATACTAGCAATATTCACTATCTCAGAAGGGATCTGAGAGTTAAGAATAAAATCTGTAAGAATTTTGTAAGATTTGGAACGAGCCATCTAACCCAGCATTATTTCCTTCCTGCGACTTAAAGCCAAGTGACAATCCCCCATCCACCCCACCCCTATCTTCCCTTCAACATCCAATAAACCAGCAGCCTTTTAGTGACTTGAACCATGAAAGTAAAAAGAATTAGAAAAAATTGCCGCTGTGTAAAACATAAGTCAAAGCCTAGTCCAAAATCTCCCCTCCCTTCTATCTAATTTTAAAAGAAAGGAAAGTGAAAGGCAGTCAGGAGAAGGGCCATGGCCAGGGTCAATTGTCTGGGGTGATATAAGCCAAGAACAGATCTTGTAGAAGACTGGGTCCTGGTCCAAAGACCTGGTTTTTCCAAACCTGACCTCCTTTGGGAAGCTTTACAAGAGTCTTGGCCAGGTGAAGTGGCTCACACCTGTAATTCCAACACTCTGAGAGGCCAAAGGGGTAGGATTGCTTGAGCCCAGAAGTTTGAGACAAACCTGGGCAAAAGAATGAGACCCCCATCTCTACAAAAAAAAAAAAAAAAAATTAGCTGAGCTGGCGTACACTTGTAGTCCCAGCTACTGAGGAGGCTAAGATGGAAAGATCACTTGAGCCTAGAAGGTCAAGGCTGCAGTGAGCCTTGATCATACCACTGCACTCCAGCCTGGGCAACATGGTGAAAAGGACCCTGTAACACACACATACACAAAAAGGTCTCAATTCTGACCACTATTTACCTTGGGCAATTTACTAGATAGCGCCTCATTTCTACACATGTCAAATGAGGATAATTGTAAAACCTACTTCTCACGGGTGGTTTTGTTGGTTAAATAAAATCATGGCCAGGTACAGTGACTCACACTTGTAATCCCAGCACTTTGGGAGGCTGAGGCAGGAGGATCGTTTGAACACGGGAGGTTGAGGCTGCAGTGAGCTATGATCACACCACTGAACTCCAGTCTGGGCAACAGAGCAAAACCCTGTCTCAAAAAAAAATAATAAAAATAAGAAACCATGCATGGCATACAGTGGGTGCGCAATAAATGTTAGTCATGGTTGGGTGGGCGTGGTGGCTCACTTGAGCTCAAGAGTTCAAGACCAGCCTGGGCAACATGGTGAAACCCTGTTTCCACAAAACATATGAAAAAAATTAGCCAGGCATAGTGGCGTGTGCCTGTGGTCCCAGCTACTTGGGAGGCCGAGGTGAGAGACTCTCTTGAACCCAGGAAATCAAGGCTGCAGTGAGCTGAGATCACTCCACTGCACTCCAGCCTGGATGACAAAGTGAGTACTGTTCCAGGTACACCTTATACACCTCCTCACCAAAGTTGCTTTCTTATTAAAAACAGAATTTAGCCAGATACGGTGGCTCACACCTGTAATTCCAGCACTTTTGGAGGCCAAAGCAGGTGGATCATCTGAGGTCAGGAGTTCAAGACCAGCCTGGCTAACATGGTGAAACCCCATCTCTACTAAAAATACAAAAATTAGCTGGACATAATGGTGCATGCCTGTAATCCCAGCTACTCGGGAGGCTGAGGCAGGAGAATCGCTTGAACCTGGGAGGCGAAGGTTGCAGTGAGCCAAGATCTTGCCACTGCACTCCAGCCGGGGCAACAGAGTGACTCTGTCTCAAAATTAATTAATTAACTAATTAATTGTGAAAACTTCAGGTGCTTCATATCCTTTCAGAAACTGAACCATCTTATGCAAAATGAATAACCACACCATCTGTGGCTCAATTAAGCAATAATAAATACAATTACACCTCATGGGCTCCACTGGTGTTGACATGACATTGGAGAATAAAATGTTACAGCCACTGACAGTTTCTATAGCCACGGTTGCAAAACATTATCCATCACAGCCTCTTCTGCCTCCATCCAATTCTAATGCTTTATGACTTTTTAAAACATCACTTCTTTGGTCATTGCTTGAGACCAACATCATTTTATTCCTATGAGTTTGCAAGTATATGCACGATCATTTTTTTTAGAATAATCTCTGCTTGGGAGGTTGCAGTGTGCTGCTAAAAACAAACGGATAAAGCTTCCACCACTATAAGCTCTAAAAGCCCTGTGTGTTGCTCACCCTCATATCCCCAGTCACTTTAGGTACCAGAAACTCAAAAACTCAGTTTGCTAGAGATACAAATCAGCCTTTCATTATGTGGTTTAAAATGTGCCTGTATCAGCTTTCTAATTTCCACCCACATAATATGCAGAAGAAACAGAGCAGACCCTTTTTACAAAGCTTACAAAAGTTAGGTAAGAAACAGACAAGAAATACATTTACATGTTCTAATGGATCCATTTTTATAGTGTCAATATTTACACCATGAATTTGCATGTCTCTCAGTGGTTATAACTCACAAGGAAATCCACTGTTTCATCTTATCTTTTCTCTCTTTTTTTTTTTTCGGAGACAGAGTCTCGCTCTGTTGCCCAGGCTGGAGTGCAGTGGTGCGATCTCGGCTCACTGCAACCTCCGCCTCCCAGGTTCAAGCGATTCTCCTGCCTCAGCCTCCCGAGTAGCTGGGATTACAGGCGCCTGCCACTGCAGCCAGCTAATTTTTGTATTTTTAGTACAGACGAGGTTTCACCGTGTTAGCCAGGATGGTCTTGATCTCCTGACCTTGTGATCCACCTGCGTCAGCCTCCCAAAGTGCTGGGATTACAGGCGTGAGCTACCGCGCCCGGCCTCATCTTACATTTTCTTTTATCTCTTACCTGTTATGTGGGATGAATCTCTGTTCACACAAATTTTTGTTTTCACTATTAAATATATATGGCATTTAAGGCCAGGTGTGATGGCTCACGCTTGTAATCCCAACACTTTAGGAGCCGAGGCAGGCAGATCACAAGGTCAGGAGATGGAGACCATCCTGTGCAACATGGTGAAACCCTGTCTCTACTAAAAATACAAAAAAATTAGCTGGGCATGGTGGTGCACGCCTGTAGTCCCAACTACTCGGGAGGCTGAGGCAGGAGAATCGCTTGAACCTGGGAGGTGGAGGTTGCAGTGAGCCAAGATCGTGCCACTGCATTCCAGCCTGGTGACAGAGTGAGACTCCATCTCAAAATATGGCATTTAATATTGTAAATTAAGTACATATACATGCTAAATATATTAAATATATTCAGTGTTAAGTATATATAAATATATACATGTACTTTAAATATATTTATATTAATGTGATTGCACATTAAATATATAATATAAATATTAAAATTTTGGTAAATATAGATGATTAATTTGAGTTATAAGTTTGATGACTGAAACTATACTTAGGTCTTTTTTTTAATGTTTGCCCTCAACCCCATTTCCCCATTACAGTTTCCTATACACCCTAGATACTCAATTAGCATTATTTTGTCATTTGTAGTATATAAGTAAAGATCACATACTTTATATTTGCCAGTGTGGACATAAAGAGAAACACTGAAATACAAAATAGTTGTCTAAAAGAATGTGAAGGGCCAGGCATGGTGGTTCACACCCGTAATCCCAGCACTTTGGGAGGCTGAGGCAAGCTGATTGCTTGAGCCCAGGAGTTTGAGACCAGCCTGGGCTACATTGCGAAATGCTGTCTCGACAAAAAATACAAAAAATTAGCCAAGCATGGTGATGTGCACCCGTAATCCCAACTACCTGTGACCCACCTCAGTGGGAGGATCACCTGAGCCCAGGGAGGTCGAGGCTGCAGGGAAATATGATTGTACCTCACTCTCCAGCCTAGGCAACACAGCAAGACCCTCAAAAAAAAAAAAAAAAAGAAAAAAGAAAATAAAATAAAAAATGCTAGGCAGCCAGGCATGGTGATGTGCCTGTAGTCCCAGTTACCCAGGAGGCTGAGGCAGGAGGATTGATTGCTTGAGCCCAAGATGTTACAGTGAGCAATGTCACACCACTGCACTCCAGTCTGGTGACAGAGTGGCACCTTGTCTCTCAAAATAAAATAAAATAAAAAATACTTTTCCTAAAAATGAATGCTAGGCACTAGAGGTGTCTCCTGCTTTTGCTAGAGGCACTGGATATAAAAGGGGAAACTTCTAGCCAGGCGTAGTGGCTCAAACCTGTAATCCTAGCACTTTGGAAGGCCGAGGTGGGCAGATCACGAGGTCAGGAGTTCGAGACCAGCCTGACCAACATGGTGAAACCCCGTCTCTACTAAAAAAACCAAAATTAGCCAGGCGTGGTGGCGCGCACCTCTAATCCTAGCTACTCGGGAGGCTAAGGCAGGAAAGTTGCTTGAACCTGGGAGGTAGAGGTTGCCGTGAGCCGAGATCGAGCCACTGCACTCCAGCCTGGGTGATAGAGTGAGACTCTGTCACAAACATACATACATAAATAAATAAATAAATAAATAAATAAATAAATAAATAAAACATTTATATGCTATTCATTTTTTCTTTTCTTTTAAAATTTTTTTTTAATAGAGAAAGGGTTTCGCCATGTTGCCCAGGCTACTTTTTAACTCTTGGGCTCAAGCAATCCACTCACCTCGGTCTCCCAAAGTGCTGGGATTACAGGCATGAGCCACTACGCCCGGCCCCCCTATTCATTTCTAATGTCCCATTCAGTACATATGAGAAGAAATAAGATGATTTGCAGAAAGAACTACGAACATTAGCTCTTTATTAGGTATAATTTGTGTATTTTTTGAACTCCTCAACAAATTGTGATGATATCTTGCAAATCAATTTACAAGGAAAAAAACACAACCCAAAATCCAAATAATTCTAAATCAGCCATAAACCATGACTGACAACAGTCAGAAATAACTAAATCCAGGCTCTTCATCTACCCTCAGCAGACTTTATGTACTGTTGCCTTTTTTTACTGCAAAGAACCTTCCTGGAGTCAGTACTGCCTTCAAGACGGTTTTAGGGTCCCCAAGCCTAGTAGCCACAGGATTCTACCAGCAACTGAGGAAGCCCTTTTCAGTGAATTATGGATCTAAACAAGGCAAATGAACGCAGAGAGGGAACTGGGCCTCCAAAGGCCAAGAAAAGCAATTTTGCCAAACCTAGGTAATTGTCCAAAGGAGAGAACGAAGCCAGGGCTAGCAAACAAACATGACGGATCAGAGAATTGTTTTGCCACTTGGTAAAAGGCAAGATCAAGTATTTGTACAAAGGTTCTGGGAAAAAATTAAAGACTCAAACAATGACTCTAGCACTTCTGTTTCATGCCAGGTCAAGAGAAAAATACCTAATTGAGCTCTACAACCGAGAACAATCTAAATGGAATCCTGTAGCAGCAATTGGCACTTGTGGAAACCTCAAAGGTGAAAAGAGATAGTTAAGAAAATTTGTCTTGACAGTTACTTTCAGAACAATCATTAATTATAATTAAATGACAATAGGAAAGGTGATAAACAATATAGTAACATGTCAGTCAATTGTACTTATCTGTAGGGCACGCAATTCACAAAATGGTTCAAAACAGAGGGCTATACATTTAGATGTAAATCACAAAAAGATTGCCAAAGAGGAGGCTTTGATTTGGAAACAGGGAAGCTCTGAAATGGGGAAGTGCTGAAATGATTGCGACATCCCCACTTTTGGCCCTGCCTTGCACGTTACTTAGTCATCAGCCTCCATCAAGGACTTGTGGTGACAGAAAATAAACCACAGAAAACATGGCAGCCTTCTGGGAGAGGTCTGGGAGAAAACCCAAGCTCATTCAGAAAGGTAAGTTCGTGGTTGTATTTCGAGTAAAACGCTTTCAGTCATGCTTGAAATGTGTAAAAGCCTGTGTGTCTTATTCATTTATTCAACAAGTATTTATGGAGCACCTACTCGGTGGCAGACGCTCCTCTAATGTGCTTGGGGATACATCAATGAATGAAGTAGACATTCTAGTCTGGGAGAGACAGATAATAGGTCACACGATTACATAGTATGCTACAAAGCGATAAATACCAGAGAGAAAGCAGGGTAGCGAGACGGAGGATGCGGGCAGGAAGGAGGAATTGCTGTTTTAACCAGGAGGAGGCAGAGCAAAGACTTGAAGGAGGTGAAGGAGTGAAGCATGGAGATGTCTGGGGATGATGGTTCAGGCATCAGGGGCAGCCAGTGCAAAGGCCCTGTGGTATGAATGTGCTGGGCACACCCCATCAAGAAAATGAGTGTGGTTAAAGCAGAGGGAGTAAGGATGTGCGTGGTAGCAGGTGAGGTTAAAGAGGTGATGGGACTAGAAATAAAGTCATTCGCTGACTTTTGAGTGAGATAGAGAGGCTCTAGAAAGTTTTCGGCAGGGGACTGACACGAGCTGACTTCTGTTTTAAAAGAGTCACTCTAGCCAGGTGAGGTGGCTCACGCCTGCAATCCCAGCACTTTAGGAGGCCAAGATAGGCAGATTGCTTGAGGCCAGGAGTTCGAGACCAGCCTGGCCAACATGGTGAAACTCCATCTCTACTAAAAATACAAAAAATTAGCCAGGCGTGGTGGTGCATGTCTGTAATCCTAGCTACTCGGGAGGCTGAGGCAGGAGAATCACTGGAGCCTGGAAGGCAGAGGTTGCAGTGAGCTGAGATCGTGCCACTGCACTCCAGCCTGGGTGACAGAGTGAGACTCCATCTCAAAAAATAAGAGTCACTGGATACTGGGTTAAGAAAGGAGTGTGCGGGGAGAGCGGTGAGGACAAAGGTGGAAGCAGGGGAGCAGATAAGCAGATTCTGCAGACGCATCCACCCTTCCGTGACTAGCTCTAGCCAATGGAGAAAGGGCAAGACCTTTCATACATGACCAGGGTACATGAGAACATGGGTGTTACCATTTAATTTCAGGGTCTGTGTGCCTCCTGCAGTTCCCACCAGAGAAGTGACTCCTAGGTTTCACGCTGGGCTTGTCCGTATCATATGAGCTGGCAGTTTCTGTTTACTCATTGGCAAAGTGACATATACCTTGAGGTAGATCCTGGAGCCCACAGTGTGGAGCAAAAAGCAAAGGAGGTCCCTGGGCCAAACTACTGTTTGCAGCAAATGGGAAGGGCTAACTTGTTATTGGATTTCTCTTTGCTCTGCAAATAGGATTTCACTAGAGGCAATTCTTCCAATACTTCTTCAGCCACCTGTCCTTCCTCATCTCTTTTCTTAGTAACTAAGAGTACAGCGTCAGCCCACCAGAAAAGCCACACTGCTGTGACTCATTGATATTCACCTGATACTGCCCTTTCACTCTTGGATTTCTTTGTTGACCCTCAGTATTTTTTAGAGGTGACATCTCACTATGTTACCCAGGCTGGAGTGCAGGGGCTAGTCACAGGCGCAATCATAACATACTAAACCCTTGAGCTCCTGTCATCCAGCGACGCTCCTGCCTCAGCCTCCCAAGTAGCTGGGACCACAGGCTTGAACCACCACACTCAGCTCTTCACTCTCCCTCATTTTGAGAAAACGTACTTTTTTCCTTCTTATAATGACCTAGTAAGTTTTTTCTAATTACGAAAAAATGCAATTTTTTCTTCCTCATCATTGCTTATTGGCAACTCTCGGCCTTTTAAAGGATATTAAATAGCAGACAAAGAGGTATAAACTTGTTTGTTTGTTTTTTGTTTGTTTGTTTGTTTTTAGATGGAGTCTTGCTCTGTCAAGGATGGAGTGCAGTGACGCAATCTCGGCTCACTGCTACCTCCGCCTCCCGATCTCAAGGGATCCTCCCACCTCAGCCTCCCAGGTAGCTGGGATTACAGGCGTGTACCACCACGCCTGGCTAATTTTTGTATTTTTTGTACAGATGGGGTTTCGCCATGTTGCCTAGGTTGTTCTGAAACTCCCAGGCTCAAGTGATCTACGGGCCTTGGTCTCCAAAAGTGCCAGGATTATGGTGTGAGTGACCAAGCCCGGCCCAGATTAATCTATTTAATCCTTATAATAACCCTGTGAGGTAGGCATTTTACAGTTGGGGAAACTGAGTCACAGAGTTTTCTTTTTTAGTTAGCCTGCCTAAAGTCACATGTAAGTGGCAGAACTAAGATTGGAACCAAGGCAGTCCACGCTCCTAGACACTCTGCTAAGGAGTGTGAATTTAGTATGAATAACCATCCTTTCCCCAAAATCTGCATCTTCACTCTAGATAAACCCCTTTTTTTCTCTCCACATGACCAAACTTTGCTGATTACCCTGATAACAAACTAGCCCACAGTGCTGAGCTCTCCTCCATGCCAGCATGCTGCAGCCTTTTATAATCTAACTAAATTCTAAGGTAAAGCCATAACCACCTCATTCTTCCCTGGACAAGTCTAAAATAGTAAGATCATCCTCATGGAGAAACAGATCACAGGTATTAACTGGTAGAACATAAAACAAAAACAAAAAAACAACAAAAACATTAGGCCATTGCATTTTCTGTTAATAAGAAGTTGCAGTGCCCCATTGAGTTTTCTGTGTCGCCAAACCCTCCCAGTTGTAGTTACACAAAGGCAACTTTGTCTTGAGAAGGCTACTGGGAAGATCGGCCTAATCTTGGCAAGGGCTTGGTGTACCGAGAACCATGTTATTATTTTTTAAACCAAATGACAACACACAAAAAGAAATATTATTTAAGCCATCTTTTCTTTTCTTTTCTTTTCTTTTTTTTTTGTTGTTGTCCAGGCTGGAGTGCAGTGGCATGATCTCAGCTCACTGTAACCTCTGCCTCCTGGGTTCAAGCAATTCTCCTGCCTCAGCCTCCCGAGTAGCTGGGACTATAGGCGCCCACCACTATGCCCGGCTAATTTTTGTACTTTTAGTAGAGACAGGGTTTCACCCTATTGGCCAGGCTGATCTCACACTCCTGACCTTGTGATCTACCCGCCTTGGCCTCCCAAAGTGCTGGGATAACAGACATGAGACACCGTGCCCAGCCTAAGCCATCTTTTTAAAAGTCACAGTGCTATTATCATCACCAACTTTGAACCCTAGTTTTTGAAACACGAATGGTTTACCCGAGCTTACGAGGCTCAAACACACATTTTCAGAATAGGAATTAAATTGATCTAAGAGAAACAACACCTGAAAAAACCCTGTCCATTTTGTGCTTCTGTACTTTTTGCTTTTCTCGGGGCACGTGAAATGCTTTACAAATATGATTGAGCCAGGTCTCAATGCTCTGAAAGGTAGATACTTTTTATGGTAATTTTAATATGCTGACATTTCCTTGGTCAGGTACAGGCGTCCTGTTCCTGTTTCAGCTGCACAATGCCCTGCATTCATTGTACACTCACCCACTGCCCATTGGTACATATACTTAACACTTGCTCACCCACATGTGGATTATCCATAGCGTCTGGGAACAGGTTGTCTTCCAGCCCAGTTGGTGGATACTCAGGGAATATGAGCAAAACTGACAATTCATCAAAGCAAGGCACAATCAGGAGGCCAAAGCTGTTAGCAACTCCCCTTTCATTCAACGTACACCCACCAGGAACCCACTATGGTCTTCGTGCAGGGCCACCATGTTCATGAGAACCACAAACATATAGCATCCCCAAAGACAAATATCGTGATTTGGGTAGACTGGATGTTGTTTTCTTGATTAATGTGGCTGAGTGTAATCTATAAATAAAGCATACATTTTGCAGAACCAGAAATCTCCTGAGACCAAAAGATTGATATTTTCCTAAAACACAAAGGGTTTTCAGGGTTACACTAGCACTCTGTCTTCTCCTGATGTCATCTCCCTGAAATGGCCTTCAGAAAAGCAGAGATTGTGCTTTTGATTTCTAAAATGACTCCACTCTAAAAGCTTTGATAGGGTGCACCAAAAGAGCTACTATAGTCACAATCACTTCTATGTGATCAGCTTATTTATGTATTTTACTTTACAAACACATAAACCATATGCATCTAGACACACCCACAAATCATTTTTTACATAAACTAAGTTCCTATGATGACAAAAATGGAAGATTCATAACAACAAAAAAAGACTGCTCCTATTAAATATGTAAGTTACATAAACTGAGCTGTAATTCTTTTTTTTTTCAGGTGTCCTTAAACCACACAGAAAGTAGAGGAAAGGCAGAGAGTGGGAGTATGGTTGAAGGGTGTGTGCCTTTCGTAATCAGTTTACTTTTGGTTTTACCAAGAGATGATATCTTGAATTCATTCAAACTAGTGTCTATTGCAGTACACTAGAAACATTTGAATTACAAAAGGGGAGGAGGAGCCTCCACTTCCCACAGTTGCTAGTTTACCTGCAGTCCTTTGAGGGCATTGATAATCTCCATGTGAGCTTTCTGGTAAATTCCACACTAGGACCACATTCAGAACTTACCTGTTTCTTGGCCATTTATTCCTCTAGACACTCTCTGCCTTTCTATTTTTGCTGGAAAATGAAAGTTTTCCTCCCCCACACCTTTTTCAGAGCAAAAGATACGAGAACCTTATAAGAAGGTGGTCATTGACTTCAAGGGGATGAGATCGCCCTCCCCACTGCCTCCCCCGATACAGATGCTGACAGAATAGATGGGGAAGCAACTATGAGAGAAACAGAAACAATCAGAACTCCAGCTCAGACGATCTCAGGAGTTTTACCAACAGGATGATTCAGGACCACACACAAAAAATGGCAGGGTGCCATTTCCCCCTGAATCTCTCCAGCATAAGATGGAAAAAACAACCTGAGGTGGCAACTGAGCAATTAGTTACTGATCATTTCTATAACAATTCTCTGGAGGCTCCAAAGGCCTCCTATCTTGAAACCCAGGTCATCTCTGCATTGCTATTACTGACTATCTTTATCCAGTTGCTCTTTGAAGCCATTACTTGGAGCAGTAATGTTGGGACTAACACACACCTTTTATGATATTAAACCAGAAAATCAGCATCATCATTAAGACACAGAGACTGTTCCCAAGAGGGAAAGAAAATATATCTCCTAATCAGGCCAGTAGCTGAAACACTGCAATATAACCTGTAGCTTGGAATCACAGTGACAAGCACTTAAAGCTGCATTTAATGTCTTCATCGTAACTTCATAAAAGTTTGGCACACAAATTCTACCTTTATTCTAAACATACCCTTTTTTCTAAGTCTCATGAATCCCAAACTTAAACCTCTTTAGAGTAAGTTTTTTTTCCCCAGAATTATGTATCTTCTGGGATAACCTAATCACAGTTTCACTTGAGCCTGGGTCCAATTTTAAGAAAATCTCCCTCCTTCACCCTTGTATCCACCCCCCTGACCTTTTCTGAAAAATCAAGAGACTTAAGATGTGGAGGTGGAAACTTACTGAAATAGCCAAATGCTTTTCTATAGCAATGAAAGCTCAGTCATTTGGGACATGATTTAATCTTGAGCTTCAGAGCAGAATTTGAAAAGCAAATTAAATTCTTTTGTAAGAAAATAATTTCATCTTTACCCAATCTTTTAAAAAATCACTACCTAGAACAGTAAACCAAATAGTCTGATATGAATGTTCTTATCTTGTGAGGAAAAAAATGTGAGTAGTCTTTAGCACTAGTTAGAGCAAGTGTACAGAACACGTGTCCAGAAACATGTAGTTCTCTTGCTTTGTCTTTATTTCATCCTCAGTATCACTACTGCTTTGGGCAGAATTCTTTCAAAATTTAGTTTAAAGCAGCACAGTGGGGGAATCAAAAATAAATATGTTGACTATTAAAAATATAGAGATTGGTAAAAAAAAGATGATGATGAATTCTCAATCCTACAAACGTCTGTAAATGCAAAAACCAAGAGGAAGATAATAAATCTTTAATAATTGATTGATATTCAGAATATCTTGATGTAATTAATTTAAAGCATGGCCTACCTAGCCAGGTAAAGGACGGCAGAGCTAGGCTTATTTCTTCATTTGACACATACTTAAAGTTAGTAATGAAGCTAGGTGCTTGGGAAATTTCTGAGACCCCATCCTTCCAGCATGCAGTAATTAAGTCAAAGAGGCCAACAGTGTGTATATCAGAACAAGATGAAGGGTAAAGCAGACCAGAAAAAAATATGAAAACTCAAACCATCTCCTCCTTTCTTTTTTTCCTTCTGTTTTCCTTTCAGACTGGGTTGATTTTAGTTCCCTCCAAGACTTCAAGTCAGCAGTCTAACAAAGATCATTGTTTAAATTAATAGCAACACAAACTCCCACAAAGTGATCTCTTATCCTCTAGGCTGAGTACTTTGGTTTATCTTGAGGTTGTGTGTTATGCCGCTGACCACCTTTCACCTTATAGAATCGGCACCTGCAATTCTCAAACTCTCTGGATCTAATTGCCAACCTTTTGAGCTCAAAACTTCGGCAACTCCTTCACGTTGGGTTGTCAACCTTTTGCTCTCCCTCCCCTGAGAAATTCGTATGACCTTGCCTTAAAACTTTTAAAGAATACATTTTTAAATCTATATTCCTGCTAAAGAAAACCGTGAGTCATTAAAATACCACCAGAAAAAAAAAAAAAGGTTTGATTTTTAGTTTAGGTCGGTAATGGCCTGTAAGTACCTTGAAGATGGTATCTTCCTATCACTTATGCCTTGGGACAGTACCCAAGAGTGGCTGAACTTTTACCTAATTAAAAAATGAGTCATTTATTTGAAAAATTCCACCTCCATTTATTTTATCTGATTTCTTAAATATCCGGTCAACTGCTAATTTGTCAGATGTCATAATTCGTCAGTCCTACCCTTTTCTACAGGCTGAATTTTTAATTTGAAACAACTACACCTCCACCGAATGTTACTTTCAGACGTAAATTACTGCAGGAAGACCCCCCTCTGCCTTGGTTAACACTTAAATGAGATGCCTCCTGTCCAGGACGCTTCCTCAGTCTCACTGTAATAATCTGAGTCTAAAGTCACCTGTGCTTCTGGGCGGTCCAATCATGTATTTTCAAGAGTGAAAAAAAAAAAAAACAGTTTCTTTTATGGAAAAAGATTCATCACTACAGGAAACACGATGGGGCTGACTGTATATGATTATCTGCCTTCCCACAAGTTGACCCTTTTAAAACCTTTTTATAAACCCTTTATTTCCCACTAAATATACCAAGAGACAGAAGGTGAGTGATAGCATGAGGGATAAGGGCTAAAGAGAGAAGAAAAAAATATATATATATACTTCAAAAACTGGGACCCAAATTGTAAGATTAAGGGACAATAGTTAGAAGGACTACCAAAACCACCTTACCTTTCCTCGTTAAGTTTTTGGAGCCGCCCACTTCAGAAATTAACACCATTCACAGCACAGGAGCAACTTAACACAGCTAGGAAGTCACCTACAACATCTTCTCGTCCGCCTTCTTTTTAATGTAAAACCAAAATAAGGAGTGTCCAGCGACTCCCCACCGCGCCGCTTAAAGCAACAGAGCGTTTTAGGCTTAACTCCCAGGCTCTGGGAATTCCAGTGGGTCAGAATTGCTTAACCTTGGAGACCTGCAGAGAGAAAGTCTCCAGGAGGACCGCTCCCCAAACCCTGGTTTCTCTCTGTCCCAAGCTGCACATTCCACAGTGGAAAGCGGGAGCGGCGACCCGAAGGCAGCGAAGTTCTCTCGGGCTCAGCTCCCGAGGCCGGGAGCGCGCGGCTGTTCCACCCGCAGAGCGGCGCCGGGTCCCGGCTGTGTGGGGCGCTGCGCACGGGAGCGCTCAGCGTCTGGTCTGCGGGCCCTTCCCGGTTCCCTCCCTCTCTCCTCCCGCCGCCCGCCCCCTGCCGAGGCCATCCGCCTCACAGTAGCAAGGTTGTCTCTCGTCTACTCCCTTCCCTTAAACTCACCAAACCAGATTTTTACTCCCAACACAGGCAACTTCCCGTAAATCTGCCCTGAAATTTTATCCTGCTGGCTGAGCCTCCCCTGGCTAAAGGCCAGTGCCACATTCCTGTTGTTTTTAGGAGCGCAGATACCTTTGCTGAAGGTTCAAAGAAAATCGGCCTTGATGGCAGAGATTGGGGGACTTGACCAGACGGACTTCTCTCCCCGCCCCAAAAGTCACATGCCTTTCAGACACCCAGAAGTGGCACCTGCTCCACCTGGGGGCATCTGTCCGAGTCAGACGCTCGGCCCCCTTCGGGCTGTTCCGAGAAAACCCAGCCCGAACCACGTTGGAGGAATTAGGAACCTGCTGTTGAATTTCAAGCCGATCGGAACCGCCCCGCTACCCTTCTTCCCCCTATAAAGAAGTCGCTGGACGAGATGGGATCTCCGCGACCCCCGCGTGCCCGGGGAGAGCTCCCGGGGCGTCCTTACCTGGGGCCGAGCATGGCTTGGCCGCGCGCAGGCAGGAGCGTCACGCGGACGGGGCCCTGACCTTTGCCGGGGCCTTCGCAGCAGGGCCTGGGGCCTGGGCGCTGCTCGTTCAGAAGTGGCTCATTTTAATGCGCTCTGACCTAGAGTTACGGAGGGTTTCTAGAAAGGGAACAAAAAAACACTGCATTTAGAAACAGCAGCCAAGCCCTCGCTACACCTTGCCTGCTCTCTGGGGAGTTGGCTCGAACCCCCACCCCATCCCAATTCCCAAGAAACCCAGATGTCCGCAATCCGCGCCCCACCCCCTTCGCCTTACCTGTTTATACAAGAGTTAAGGAGCCTCCCGCATTTCAGTGGAGCGCTAAGCCTGTTTGTAGGCGCGGAATGGGCCAACAGGAATCGAATTCTGTGACTAAACAAACTAGAAGAGGAAGCAGGCACCACCAGGAACCTAAAACAGAGTTGTGATTTCGGGTTGCAGTGTCATTCAGCTGAGGGGAAAAAAAAATACCGGGCTACTTTAGTGAAAGAATGTTCCAAAAATGGTTCTTTGCTGGTTGAGTTAACACATGCAAAGAGCTTAGAACGGTGCCTAGCACACAGTGTTAGCTGCCGTTGTTGTTGTTATTCTTATTATTATTATTTACATTATGGTTTTTTTCTGAAGAAGGGGTGTGTGGTCAGAGTTAAACATGGGCTGTAGCCCCAGCACTGCCACTCACCAGCTGTGAGGCCATGAGCAAGATATTTAATCTCTCCCAGCCTCAGTTTCTGGAAGATTCTAACGATGGGATTTTTACAAACAGTTTACATTCATTGCTGACAGTCTTGAATACAATGGGAAATAAAGTCCCTGTAAAGGGTAGCCAACTGAATTTCATCTCACTTAAAACTTACAAGATTGACAAGAGAAATGGAGATAAATTTGCCTGCATTCCATGAAGCTCACTAACGGGAAGGAAACTGGGGACCCAGCGATCACCCATCGGCTGTGCTTAATTCTCATTTGTATTTTGGCACTTGACCTGGTGTCTAACCCTGGGAGAGTTACTTATCCCAGACTGGGCCGGACAAATAATGACCCTTGCCGTTTGAAAAGCAGTATGAAAGAGGGAAATGATTTTGAAACTCCTCATAAATATTAAAAAGTGAATATGGAAGGCTAAAATGTTATCAGTGCCTCCACCCTTTATCCTCCATTTAACTTCACATTTAAAGAAAGAAATAATAATCCCTTTCCAATAATGAGGCCCTTTCTACTTTATGGAGCACTTTTACCCTTCTTACTTTATGTGATCCTTACAAAATGATCCTGTGAGCTATTTTGTCCCCATTTTGCAGATGAAGACACTGAGATCACACAGGTTGAGTGTAAGTCCTAAGGACTGGGTGGCGAGGCCGGGACTGGTTCTCAGTTCTAGTTAATTTTTTTTTTTTAAGTTGAAAAATCAAACTGGATTCTATTAAAATATATATAAATAACCCTCATTTTTCTTTATTTCATCAGTGTTGGAAAGTTAAGTGAAAATTAATTAAAAAGTAGTAGTCCTAAGAGAGAGAAATAAAGGCTGAAGGGGAATCAAGAAAACCATAAATTTAAAAGTAGCATTTGCCACCTTTGGGAAAAATGATTCCTTAAAACCAGCAAAGAATTCTGGAACATTTTAAATCCTTCTGATCTTTTATCTTCTCATGAGGCAAAATTTAACCCAGACAAATTCAACATTTCCTGCGCTTTAGGTTCATTCCTTGTCAATACCAGCTAGCATGTACTGTGAACAGCAGGCAGTGGGAACTCTCTTAGCTAAATTCTCTCACCAGACCTAAAGGTTGACGCTGCCAGGCACAAACAACGGCTCCACCCCCTTCAGACAACTAAAAAACCCAGCTCCATATTAGCCTGAAATTTTCTTTTCTTTTCCAGAAGTATCTGGATTATGGCCTCAAAAAAGGCTCGCTCTCACAGACTGTCTGAGCTGAAGGATTCTAGAGGGGACGTTCTCGCTGGGCACAGTGGCTCATGCCTGTAATCCCCACGCTTTGGGAGGCCGAGGCAGGCAGATTACCTGAGATGAGGAGTTACAGATGAGCCTGGCCAACGTGGTGAAACCCCATCTCTACTAAAAATACAAAAATTGGCCGGGCGTGGTGGCGGGCACCTGTAATTCCAGCCACTCGGGAGGCTGAGGCAGGAGAATGGCTTGAACCCGGGAGGCGAAGGTTGCAGGGAGCCGAGATTGCGCCACTGCACTCCAGGCCGGGTGACAGAGTGAGACTTTGTCTCAAATAAAATGATAAAAATAAAAGAAATTTGAAAGTATGGAGGTCAGTGACTCCAGGTGAACTGGAACTGGAGTCAGGGAAAACTCCTGCTTAAGGAGGCTCAGGTTCCACTTCAGGAAGTGAGTCCTCATCTCAAAGAGGGTCAGTTACCCTTTTCTCAGATGTTGCCTGCTCCTTCTTCAGTTTTGCCCACCGACACCTATGAAATGGGTATATCCTTTCTTTCTTTCTTTCTTTCTTTTTTTTTTTTGAACTCCATATCTGCTGGAGAAATGGGTAAAATTCTTGTTCCTATTTCTCACTGCCCTCCCTAGGAACATGAGAAAAATAAAATAGATTTTTCTAAGTGGCAGGCTATAGCAAAACAAATGTGAACTTTTATTATTTCTTGTTTGTGGCTAACCTTGGCACCTGTTTTATTATTATTATAATTATTTTAATTCTTAGGCCCACTCCATTTTCCTGGGGCATTTTAGTTTTCTAGAGCCTTGTCTTTTACTTTCTGTTTTCTTCTTTTCCTTCTGCCTATGAGGCAATGTGACGGAGTGAGTGCAAACAGCATGAAAATTAGTTTCCAAGAGATTTGAGTTTGAATCTCAATTTTTTCTCTGAGCTATGTGATTTTGGACAAATTGCTTAATCGCTTTGAGTTTTAGTGTCTTCATTTATAAATTAATAACACCTATCTTTCTGGATTTTTTTTTTTTCGAGATGGCGTCTCACTCTATTTATTGCCCAGGTTGGAGTGCAATGGCGTGATCTCGGTTCACTGCAACCTCTGCCTCCCAGGTTCAAGTGATTCTCCTGCCTCAGTCTCCCAAGTAGCTGGGATTACAGGCGTGCACCACCACGCCCAGCTAATTTTTGTATTTTTTTTGTTAGTAGAGACAGGGTTTTACCATGTTGGTCAGGCTAGTCTTGAACTCCTGACCTCATGATCCAACTGCCTCAGCCTCCCAAAGTGCTGGGATTACAGGCATGAGCCACCACACCCGGCCTTTTTTTTTTTTTTTTTTTTTTTTTGTGACGGAGTCTCGCCCTTGTTCCCAGGCTGGAGTGCAATGGTGCGATTTTTGGCTCACTCAAACCTCCGCCTTCCAGGTTCAAGCGATTCTCCCAAGTATCGGGGATTACAGGCATGCACCACCATGCCCAACTAGTTTTGTATTTTTAGTAGAGACAGGGTCTCACCATGTTGGCCAGACTGGTTTCGAACCCTTGACCTCAGGTGATCCACCCGCCTCAGCCTCCCAAAGTGCTGGGATTACATGCGTGAGCCACTGTGCCTGGCCATCTCTCTGGATTTCTACAAGAGTTAAATGAGAGCTAAAATCTCAGCATGGTCCTTGGCACATAGAAGTTACTGAAGAAGTTACTGAAGAAATGGTATTTCCTTTTGAATCTGGAAAGAAACCTACTCCACAGCTCACAAAGAATTGTCTTTCCCATGCTTAAGTCTTAGATCAAATAACACTATCTAAGACACCCTCATCAAGACAGGTAAGCCACAATAGAAAAATAACTAGTCATGTACATACCATTTCCACTCATGGGCATAGCATGTACGTAGCATTTCCAATGATAGATTTATTATCACCTTTGATTGTCACAACTGTGAGAGTTAAATATGGATAAGGCGGTGCCGGGCACAGTGGCTCACACCTGTAATCCCAGCACTTTAGGAGGCCAAGGCAGGTGGATCACCTGAGGTCAGAATTTCAAGACCAGGCTGATCAACATGGTGAAACCCTGTCTCTACTAAATATACAAAAATTAGCAGGGTGTGGTGGCAGGTGCCTGTAATCCCAGCTAATCTGGAGGCTGAGACAGGAGAATCGCTTGAACCCTGGAGGCGGAGGTTGCAGTGAGCCGAGATCGCGCCATTGCGCTCCAGCCTGGGCAACAAGAGCAAAACTTCGTCTCAAAAAAAAAAAAAATAAGGCACAAAACAGTTGTATCACCCCATGTTCAGATTAGGAAAGTAAGGTTCTCAGTAGTTGCTAGTAAGTTGCAGAGCCAAGTTTTATTTTGTTTGTTTGTTTTTACTGCTTTTCATTATTCCACACTACTGAAATTATAGAGATGGGGTCTTATCATGTTGTCCAGGCTGGTCTCAAACTCCTGGGCTCAAGTGATCTGGCTGCCTTGGCTTCCCAAATTGCTAGAATTACAGGTGTGAGCCACCATACCCAGCCTGAACCTAAGCTTTCTATTGTGACTGGTGATTATTTCTCTCAACAGGTATTATTCAGAAAAGAAATTCTTTTTTTTCTTTTTGAGACGCAGTCTTGCTCTGTCGCCCAGGCTGGAGTGCAGTGGTGCAATCTCAGCTCACTGCAACCTCCGCCTCCCGGATTCAAGAGATTCTCCTGCCTCAGCCTCGCAGGTAGCTGGGATTACAGACGTGCACCACCATGTCCAGCTAATTTTTGTATTTTTTAGTAGAAACGGGGATTTCACCATGTTGGCCAGGCTGGTCTTGAACTCCTGACCTCATGATCCACCCGCTTCAGTCTCCCAAAGTGCTGGGATTACAGGCGTGAGCCACCATGCCCGCCCAAGAAATCCTATTTTAATCCAGAACATGCAGCTTGACCAGAGAGACCTCTCATCCCCACAGTTTCTAAGGCCTCCACTTTCCCAATAGGGTGGCCACACCCATAGAATCTTGCTCTAAAAAATATCTTTGTCTTCAATTTTAATATTAAATTCCCACTAAATCTAATATGTGCAAATTTAAGACGTTTTATTCCAGGGCACTCTTTAATCCAAAGGATTTAGCCCAGGGGCTATCCCTAGAATGCAGTAGCCAGCCCATAGGATGAGGGAGAGCCATTCAGAACTCGTTTAGAAGGGAGTCTGGGCTGTTGGTTTCCGTGCCACACCATAGGAGGGCCCCTGACTGAATTTTAAAAATGTACTGAGTTCACAGAAAAGGGAATTAAGTATAGCAGGGGTTCACTTCGAACATTAATCTCAGAAGCCAAATCCTTCATTTTGAGAAAGGCCTTCAATGCAAGGAGTCCCTTGACCTTCGTTCTTGCACAAATAGCTCTGCCAAAGCCTGTCCCGCTGAGATGGAGGGAGCACTGATGTAAATTATAGGCTCTTAAAGGCCCACTCAAGATCACGGAATGATTTTGTTATGGCAACAAATGCTGTTAATTCCTTTGTATCCCTTTAAGACTTATTCCCTACCAGAGACGATGTGCAGATTTCTTTGTATTTTATAATGGAAAACAGCCCCACCTAAGAAGCTCAATCATTCAGCAATAACTTATCAGAAAAGATTGCCAACATAAAATTGCTAACATTTATTAAGTGCTTACCGAGTATTTGCCAGACACTGTGCCACACACTTTACATGTATTAACTGTGTAATCCTCACAACAAGCCCATGAGCTAGAGACTGTTGTTAGACCCATTTTATACAGAAAGAGACCAAGTAAGTGACATTAGTGAGTTCCCACAACTAGAAAGTGGCAGAGTTGGGGTTTAACCCGGGATTTCTGGCTCGTGAACCTGTAATCCTAACCATGGCTTCCATGGCCTCACAAAAAATTCCATATATGTCCATGATTGTGTTACAAATGTTGTGTGTATTCTAGTAGTGGTATCACTAGTGTCAAGAACAGTGCCTGGAACATAATGGGCACTCAATAAGTGTCCATTGAAAGAATGAGTGAATGTGGATATACATTTAAATGTTATGATCTCAATATTGAGAGGTGTGTGTCAAGAAAGGGTGCTCATCTAGGATTTGAGGGTTAGGAACACATTTGAGAATGATTAAAAGTGTGTTTTCAAAAATATGGTTAAGCCAGGCACCGTGGCATACAGCTGTAGTCTCAGCTACTCAGGAGGCTAAGGTGGGAGGATTGCTTGAACCGAGGAGTTCAAGTCTAGCCCGGGCAACATGGTGAGAAACCATCTCTAAAAATGTGTGTGTGTTGGGGAGGGTTAAGGTTTTAATTTGAAATATACTGCAGGGGATGATGATTTTATAGGACAGAATTAATTGCAGATGTGGCCAAATTTACTGACTATAAAATCTACATCAAAATAATGTGAACATTCTTGCGTCTGCTTCTATTGTTTTTCTGCTTGGGATACCTTTGTGTCCACCATCTATCTGTCGCCTATATACACTTAATCCTCAAGAACACAGGGCTGTTCTGGGCTGGGTGTGGTGGCTCACACCTGTGATCCCACCACTTTGAGAGGCCGAGGCGGGGAGACCACTTGAGGTCAGGAGTTTGAGACCAGCCTGGCCAACACGGTGAAACCCTGTCTCTATTAAAAAATACAAAAATTAACTGGGCATGGTGGCATGCACCTGTAATCCCAGCTACTTGGGAGGCTGAGGCAGGAGAATCGCTTGAACCTGGGAGGCAGAGGTTGCAGTGAGCCGAGATCACGCCATTGCACTCCAGCCTGGGGGACAAAGTGAGACTCTGTCTCAAAAAAAAAACAAAAAAAAAAACACAGTCTGGGCTGGGCACAGACAGTGGCTCACGCCTGTGATCCCAGCACTTTGTGAGGCGGAGGCAGGCAGATCACTTGAGCTCAGGAGTTTGAGACCAGCCTGGCCAACATGGTGAAACCCCTTCTCTACTAAAAGTACAAAAATTAGCCAGGTGTGGTGGCGGGTGCCTATAATACCAGCTATTCAGGAGGCTGAGGCAGGAGAATGGCTTGAACCTGGGAGGCAAATGTTGCAGTGAGCCGAGATGGCGCCATTGCACTCCAGCCTGGGCGACAGAGGGAGACTCAGTCTCAAAAAAAAAAAAAAAAAAAAAAAAATTAGCCGGGCGGGGTGGCACCCACTCAGGAGGCTGAGGTGGGAGGATCGCTGGAGCCTGGGAAATCAAAGCTACAGTGAGCTATGATTCTGCTACTGCACTTCAGCCTGGGTGACAGAGCTAGACTCTGTCCTTCCAAAAATAAATTTAATTTAAAATAAATAAAAATTTTAAAAGAACACCATCTGTCCCCACACAAAGCAATAGTAAATGTTTGAGATGATGGATTTGATTTGGTAATTACACTGATTTGATCATTACACATTATATACATGTATTGAAATATCACAATGTATCCCATAAATACATACAGTTATTACATGTCAATCAAAAACAGTAAATTAAAAAAAACATGCACACACACAGTCTGGAGCCAGATGCCTGAGTCTGAATCCCATCTCTGCCACTTACTGGGTGAGTATGGGCAATTAACTTAGCCATCCAGGGCCTTTAGACTCTTCAGCAATACCCACTTCCTTGAGAGTATTAGGAGGATTCCACATGTAACTGTAGGTGCAGTCTTGAGAACAGCACCAGACCATTATAAGCCTCATCTAAGTATTTTCTGTTATGATTATTCATCTAAACATCCAGCCACTGTTTCCTCCAACAAACATTTTTCAAGCATCTACTATGTGTCAGGTTCTGTGCATCATGCTGAAGATAGAAAAGTAAATGAGCTGGCCAGACGCTGTGGCTCATGCCTGTAATCCCAGCACTTTGGGAGGCTGAGGTGGGCGGATCACCTGAGGTCAGGAGTTCGAGATCAGCCTGGCCAACATGGTGAAACCCCATCTCTACTAAAAATACAAAAAAATTAGCCGGGCGTAGTGGGGGTGCCTGTAATCCCAGCTACTCGGGAGGCTGAGGCAGGAGAATCACATGAACCCAGGAGGCAAAGGTTGCAGTGAGCCATTGCACTCTGGCCTGGGCAGCAAGAGTGAAACTCCATCTTAAAGAGGAAAAAAAAGAAAGAAAGAAAAGTAAATGAGCTATGGTTCCTGTCCTCAAGGAACTCATATCTTATGAAGGCAGGTAAGCAACCAGCCAATGGTCGTATGGTGTGTAAGCCCAGGATGCTGTGTGAGTAGTTATATATTCTTTGTTTGTTTGTTCTGCTTTTGTTTTTTGTTTTGGGGAGTACTTATATATTCTAACCTAGGCTTAAAGGGCCAGACTTGGGGAGAGCTGAGAGTCTTGAAGGTTGCCTACAAGCTAGCGAGGCAAAGAAGAGGAGAAGTGCATTTCAGGTGAGCAAAAATCACCAAGGAACAAAATAAATTGTAGATTCAGGTGTGTAAAGGCAAGGAGTTTTCTATGGCTGGAGGGTTGCATGGCAGTGATGTGAGATGAAATTGAGAGACAGACAGGGGCCAGTTCATGAGGAAAAGTGTCTGCCATGCCAGGGAGTTCAGAAAGGTTTCAAATAGGGAGTGCTGAGATCAGATAGGCATATCCATCAGAGTCCAGGGTAGTGGCAAAGTAGATGGAGAAGAGAGGATTCATGATATATTTAAAAGATGAGAGTTGCCAGGTGTGGTGGCTCACGCTTGTAATCCCAGCACTTTGGGAGGCCGAGGCGGGCAGATCACAAGGTCAGGAGATTGAGACCACGGTGAAACCCCGTCTCTACTAAAAATACAAAAAAATTAGCCAGGCGTAGTGGCGGGCGCCTGTAGTCCCAGCTACTCGGAGAGGCTGAGGCAGGAGAATGGTGTGAACCCGGGAGGCGGAGCTTGCAGTGAGCCGAGATTGCGCCACTGCACTCCAGCCTGGGCAACAGAGCGAGACTCCGTCTCAAAAAAAAAAAAAAAAAAAAGATGAGAGTCATGGTATTATGGTAAGAGTCAGATAATCGGGGTTAAGATAGAAGACAGCAGAAAATTTGGAGTAGAGATGAGATAATCATTCATTCTGTAAATATTCATTGAACTCTTACTATATCCCAATCACTTTTCTAGACCTGGGGAAAACAGCAGTGAACAAAATAGGCATAAATTCTGTCCTCATGGAGCTTGCTTCTGTTGGGAGCAGACAAAGAAAAAACAAATAGGTAAAATATAAAGCATGCTTGATGATAGAAAGTATAAGTAAAATATAAAGCATGCTTGATGATAGTAAGTACTATGAAGAAAAACAGAGCAGAGAAGGGAAGAGAAAAAAAATAAAACAGAGACAAAATAAAGCTGAAAGCTGGTTGCAATATTTCAAAGGTGATAAAGAAAGACTTCCCTGAGAAGGTGACATTGAGAGGAACTAAAGACAGTGAGGGACAGATTAATGCAGATGCTCAGAGGAAGTATACTCCAGGCAGAGCAAGAGTGTGCTTGGTGCCTTCAAGAATGGCTAGAATGCGAGGCCGGGTGCAGTGACTCACACCTGTAATCCCAGCACTTTGGGAGGCTGAGGCGGGCAGATCACAAGATCAGGAGATTGAGACCATCCTGGCTAACATGGTGAAACCCCTCTCTATTAAAAATACAAAAAATTAGCCAGGTGTGGTGGCGGTTGCCTGTAGTCCCAGCTACTCAGGAGGCAGAGGCAGGAGAATGGCATGAACCCCAGAGGTGGAGCTCGCAGTGAGCTGAGATTGCGCCACTGCACGCCAGCCCTGGTGACAGAGCGAGACTCCATCTCAAAAAAAAAAAAAAAAAAAAAAAGAATGGCTAGCATGCATGTACACCATGGAATACTATGCAGCCATAAAAAAGAGTGATTGGCCAGGCATGGTGGCTCATGTCTGTAATCTCAGCACTTTGAGAGGCTGAGGTGGGAGGATCACTTGAGCCCAAGAGTTCCAGGCCAGCCTGAGCAATAAAGGGAGACCCTGTCTCTACAAATTGGTCGGGCATGGTGGTGCACACCTGTAGTCTCAGCCACTCAGGAGGCTAAGGTGGAAGGATTGCTTGAGCCTATGAGGTTGAGCCTGCAGTGAGCTGTGATCATGCCACTGTACTTCAACCTGGTAACAGAGCAAGACCCTGAAAAAAAAAAAAAAAAAAAGAACAAGATCATGTCCTTTGCAGGTACATGGAATGAGCTGGAGGCCTGCATTCCTAGCAAACTTAACGCTTTGCCACTGAGCCTGGTATTCTCAACAAATTATCCAGAAAATCACTAGCCATTTATCAGGTTTAGCACCAAATGAGAAATGTATCTGCCATCTCTTTTCTGGTTCAATCATTTTATTTTATAAGTGAGGAAACAGACCTGGAAAGATAAAGTGACTTCTCCCAAGATTAACCAGCCTCTAAAAGGCAGTGTCAGGACACAGACATCTGACTCTAAATCAGTGTTTCATTTCATCATCACATCCTCCAGGAACAGAACACCAAATACTACATGTTCTCACTTATAAATGGGAGCTAAATAATGAGAACCAGTGGGCATAAAGAGGGGAACAACAGACACTAGGGCCTGCTGGAGGGACATGGGAGAGGATCAGGAAAAATAACTATTGGGTACTATGCTTAGTACCTGGGTGACAAAATGGTCTATACACCAAACCACTGTGACACGAGTTTGCCTGCATTAACAAACCTGCACGCGTATTCCTGAAGCTAAAATAAAAGTTAAAAAAGAAAAGGCTTTGGGTGGCTCACTCCTATAATCCCAGCACTTTGGGAGGCAGAGGCAGGCAGATCACGAGGTCAGGAGATGGAGACCATCCTGGCTAACGCGGTGAGACCCCGTCTCTACTAAAAATACAAAAAATTAGCCTGGCGTGGTGGCGGGTGCCTGTAGTCCCAGCTACTGGGGAGGCTGAGGCAGAAGAATGGCGTGAACCCCAGGAGGCGGAGCTTGTAGTGAGCCAAGATCGTGCCACTGCACTCCATCCTGGGTGACAGAGCGAGACTCCATCTCAAAAAAAAAAAAAAAAGAAAAGGCTTTGGGAGGCCAAGGTGGGCAGATCATGAGGTCAGGAAATTGAGACCATCCTAGTTAATATGGTGAAATCCCGTCTCTACTAAAAATACAAAAAAAAAAAATTAGCCGGGCATGGTGGTGGGCACCTGCAGTCCCAGCTACTCGGGAGGCTGAGGCAGGAGAATGGAGTGAACCCAGGAGGCGGAGCTTGTAGTGAGCAGACATCGCGCCACTGCACTCCAGCCTGGAAGACAGAGCAAGACTCCGTCTCAAAAAAAAAAAAAAAAGGAAAGATTGGGCACGGTGGCTCACGCCTGTAATCCCAGCACTTTGGGAGGCCAAGGTGGGCAGATCACCTGGGGTCAGGAGTTCGAGACCAGCCTGGCCAACATGGCAAAAGTCCATCTCCACTAGAAATACGAAAATTAGCTGGGCATAGTGGTGGGCACCTGTAGTCCCAGCTACTCCAGGAGGCTAAGGCAGGAAAATCACTTGAACCCAGGAAGCAGAGGTTGCAGTGAGCCGAGTTGGTGCCATTGGACTGCAGTCTGGGCGATAGAACGAGACTCCCTCTCAAAAAAAAAAACAGCTAGAAGAGCAGGGCATGGTGGCATATGCATGCAATTCCAGCTACTCAGTTCAGGAGCCTGGGCAACATAGTGAGACCCTGCCACAATTTTAAAAAATTGGCAGCCAACACAGTGGCTGTGCTTGGGAGGCTAAGGGAGGGGAAGTGGTGGAGTCCAGGAATTCAAGCCTGCAGTGATCCATTACTGTACCACTGCACTCCAGCCTGGGTGACAGAGCAAGACACTGTCTCTTAAAAATAATTTAAAATTTTAAAAATTAAAAAATTTTTGCAAAAATGCATATTAAAAAAAGAGAAAGTGGCCGGGCGCGGTGGCTCATGCCTGTAATCCCAGCACTTTGGGAGGCCAAGGTGGGCAGATCATGAGGTTAGGAGATCGAGACCATCCTGGCTAACACAGTGAAACCCTGTCTCTACTAAAAATACAAAAAATTAGCCGGACATGGTGGCAGGCACCTGTAGTCCCAGCTATTCCGGAGGCTGAGGCAGGAGAATGGCGTGAACTCAGGAGGTGGAGCTTGCAGTGGGCCGAGATCGTGCCACTGCACTCCAGCCTGGGCGACAGGCAAGACTCCGTCTCAAAAAAAAAGAGAAAAAAGAAAACAGCTAGAAGGTTTGGGCTGCAGTAGCCAGAGTGGATAGGATAGAAACAAGAAATGAGAGCTTGGCGCAGTGGCTCACGCCTGTAATCCCAGCACTTTGGGAGGCTGAGGCGGGCAGATCGCCCTGAGGTTGGGAGTTTGAGACCAGCCTGGCCAGCATGGTGAAACCCTGCCTCTACTAAAACTACAAAAATTAGCCGGGCGTGGTGGCAGGCACCTGTAATCCCAGCTACTCAGGAGGCTGAAGCACAAGAATTGCTTGAACCTGGGAGGTGGAGGTTGCAGTAAGCTGAGATTGCACCACTGCACTGCAACCTGGGTAACAGAGTGAAACTCTGCTACACACACACACACACACACACACACACACACACACACACACACACAAAGAAAAAGAAATAAGAAATGAGGTAGCAAGATAAGGGGGCCAAACTGTGTACAGCCTGCTAAGGCTTCTGGTCCATTGTAAGGACTTTGGCTTTTGCTCTGATGGCGTGCAGAGCCATTGAGTAAAATAGTGACCAGTCAGATAGATGCTAGTGGGTTGTTTTTTTTTTAAATGGAGTCTCACTATGTTGCCCAGCCTGGAGTGCAGTGGCGCAATCTCGGCTCACTGCAAACTGTGCCTCCGGGGTTCAAGCGATTTTTCTGTCTCAGCCTCCCAAGTAGCTGGGACTACAGGCACCTGTCACCACACCGGCTAATTTTTGTATTTTTAGTAGAGACAGGGTTTCATCATATTGGCCAGGCTGGTCTCGAACTCCTGACTTCGTGATCTGCCCACCTTTGCCTCCCAAAGTGCTGGGATTACAGGCATGAGCCACCATACCCGGCCGTTTTTGGGTTTTTTTTTGAGAAAGAGTCCCTTGCTCTGTCACCCAGACTGGCGTGCAGTGGCGCAATCTCAGCTCCCTGCAACCGCCGCCTCCCAGGTTTAAGCGATTCTCATGCCTCAGCCTCCCCAGTAGCTGGGATTACAGACGTGCACCACCACGTCCAGCTAATTTTTGTATTTTTATTAGAAACAGGGTTTCACCATGTTGGCCAGGCTGGTCTCAAACTCCTGACCTCAAGCTATCAGCCCGCATTGGCCTCCCAAAGTGTTGGGATTACAAGCATGAGCCACGGTGACCAAACAGATGCTAGTTTTAACAAGGTCACTAGTTCTGAGTGCAGTGTTAGTGCACATAGCAAGGGATAAGAGCAGCAGCAGAGGCACCAGTTTGGAGGTCATTGCAGTAGTGCCTGAATTCATCTTCAAACTCCCGAACTTCAAAACTCCCACACATACTTCTTCCCTTACTTTTTCCCTTTTTCCCCACAAGGTCCAGAGATGTTGAATGTGGTAACTATTATAGATGATCTCATTCCACTCTTTTTCCAGTGTGCCTTCCTGTACTAAAAGGCTGGAAAGCTGAAAGCTACCTTTCCCAGACTTCCTTGCAGTCAAAGTTCCAAATGTAATGTATGTTCTGACAAACAGATCCATCTGGGCCAGGTTTAGAAGGTAAAAGCAACGGAGAGGCCGGGTTTCTGGCTGTTTCTGCTGTTTCTCCAGCAAGTACAGGGGCACACACATAGAGTGTTCCGGCAGCTCCATTCCAGTGTGCTGCTCTAGCTTTGTGGGTGTTGAGAGAACACAGGGCACCCATCTTTTGCTGGTATGGACCTGGCAGACATAGCATGGCTCTGTTCCAGATGCGGCAGTGGCAGCTTTTCGGATCCCTGAAAAATGAAAGTGGCATGTCCATGAATGCAACAGCAGTTACAGGGGTAGTTTTCTGATTCCTCACCTTCCTGGATGGGGCTGATGCAGCAGCTCCCCTGGCAGGCCAGTTCTGCAGTGTCACTATGGACGTTATGCCCAAAGTTCCAGCCAGGTACCTGCTTGTCCAACAACTGTTTAGGGCCAGGCACAGTGGCTCACGCCTGTAATCCTACCCCTTTGGGATGCCGAGGCGGGGAGATCACCTTGAGTTCAGGAGCTGGAGATGAGCCTGGCCAACATGGTGAAACCCTGTCTCTACTAAAAATATAAAAGTTAGCCGGGCGTGGTGGCAGGTGCCTGTAATCCCAGCTACTTGGGAGGCTGAGGCAGGAGAATTGCTTGAACCCGGGAGGTGGAGGTTGCAGTGAGCCGAGATTGTGCCACTGCATTCCAGCCTGGGCAACAGAGCGAGACTCTATCTCAAAAAACAAAACAAAACAAAACAAAATTGTGTAAGCACCTACTTACATAAATAAATCCCTTTCTGCTTAAAATAGTTACAGAGTTGCTAGGCGTGGTGGCTCACGCCTGTAATCCCAGCCCTTTGGGAGCCTGAGGCGGGCGGATCACGAGGTCAGGAGTTCAAGACCAGTCTGGCCAACATAGTGAAACCCAGTCTCTACTAAATATACAAAAATCAGCTGGGTGTGGTGACACGCACCTGTAATCCCAGCTACTCAGGAGGCTGAGGCAGGAGAATTGCTTGAACCGGGGAGGTGGAGGTTGCAGTGAGCCAAGACCACACCATTGCACTCCAGCCTAGGCAACAAGAGCAAAATTCTGTCTCAAATATATACGTGTGTATATATATAGATATGTGTGTGTATGTGTGTGTGTATATGTGTGTGTGTATATATATGTGTGTGTGTGTGTGTATATATATATAGAGAGAGAGAGAGAGAGAGAGAGACAGTGTGTATCATTGTGGTTTTCATTTATTTTGGTTTTTTTGTTTGTTTGTTTCTTTGTTTGCGACAGAGTCTCGCCCTGTCGCCCAGGCTGGAGAGCAGTGGCGTGATCTTGGCTCACTGAAACCTCTACCTACTGGGTTTAAGAGATTCTCCTGCCTCAGCCCTCCAAGTAGCTTGGATTATAGGCACCCGCCACCATGTCCAGCTAATTTTTGTATTTTTTAGTAGAGACGGGGTTTCACCATGTTGGCCAGGCTGGTCTTGAACTCCTAACCTCAAGTGATCTGCCCGCCTCGGCCTCCCCAAGTGCTGGGATTCAGGTGTGAGCCACTGTGCCCAGTCTCATTGTGGTTTTCTACAATAAATCTGGACAAGTAGAAGGATTTTCCTTTTCTTCTTTTATTTTGGAGAACCAGCCCAGGCAACGTAGTGAGACCACATTTCCAAGGTTGCAGCAGTAGGAAGGTCTAGCTCCTTTGCACTCTTTCAACAAATAACAGCCTGGCACTACAAACTTGAGATGGGGACATGTGTTTTCTGTTTTTACAGCAGAATTTAGGGATTTGCACAATTGTCATTAAGTGTGTGCCCAAGTGAATTCATTTCTCAGTTTTTAAATTTATTTTTATTTTTTGAGACAAGATCTCACTCTGTCTCCCAGGCAGAAGTGCAGTGGCACAATCACGGCTCATTGCAGCCTCAACCTCCTGGGCTCAGGTGATCATCCCACCTCAGCCTCCCAAGTAGCTGGAACTACAGGTATGTGTCATCATGCCTACCTAATTTTTAAAAATTTTTTGTAGAAATGAGGTCTCACTATGTTGCCTGGGCTGGTTTCAAACTCCTGAAATCAAGCAATCCTCCCACTTTGGGCCTCCCAAAGTGCTAAGATTACAGGCAAGAACCACCTCGCCTAGCCTGGTGCCCATTTTTTAAAACCAAAAAGGCCCTTGGTAAGACTTAAGATGCATTTGAATGTGCCTTCATTATGGCATTGGTGACATCTGGTTATAGTTAATTCAATGCAAATATTCATGTTCATTTGGATTATAAGCTGCCTCCTGGGGGTGCAGAAACTGCCTTGCTGAGTTGCATTTCCCCAGCTCCAAGTAAAAGTCCATGGGGCAGGGACTCAAGGAATGCTTGATGAATGATTGCAGGAAGTTTCTGAACTGTGGCTCAAAGAACACATTTTAGTACTGGCTCTGCTTCAATTTCCTCGGCTATGAAATGAGTTTCCAGGAAATAAGTTCTATTATTCCTTCTTACCTGTAAACATTTTTTGATCCCTAATGGGAAAAGACAAAAGAAATCTCTTTTCCAAAGGGCTTCTTATCTAAACATTTTCTGATGTCTAATGAGAAAAGACAAAAAAAAATTTTTTTGCTAAAAAATATGTAAGTATAGCTGTTTAATGAATTCCGTTTGGTTGTATCTCCCAGGAGGATGGACTGACTAGACCGCTAGAGATTCTTTATGAACTCTATGATGAGATCCTATTCACTTTCCTCTGTCTTGAGGTCTGTGTCAGAATCATTGGGTGTGAGGCCCCATTTTGGTGACCGAGTTGTTTCATTTTCCTCTTGTTTACCATCACAATATTTCCCCTTTCCATGGGGATTTTCTGAAAAGGTCACATGGCCACTTCAGAAAGTTGTCCTCTTGTTGAACGACAATGATAGCCTCTTTCTCTGGTTGGCAACCAGAGGCAACTGCTGTCTGAACTAGTCAGAAAGAGGAGCTTAGGCCACTCAGTTGGCTAAGGCCAGAGGGAAAGTCCAGCCTCCTCCGATGACATTAGGACTGCGGCAAAATGTCTTCCATGAAAATGATGATTCGGCAAAGTTCCACCAAGGCCTTGCTAGAGCAGCAGGGGAGGAAGGAAGTGTCTCCCGGGACCGGCTCGGACTTATAGAGAAGGAGCTCCAAAATATTTCAGAACGCCGGGCGCGGTGGCTCACGCTTGTAATCCCAGCACTTTGGGAGGCCGAGGCGGGCGGATCACGAGGTCAGGAGATCGAGACCACAGTGAAACCCTGTCTCTACTAAAAATACAAAAAATTAGCCGGGCGTGGTGGCGGGCGCCTGTAGTTCCAGCTACTCGGAGAGGTTGAGGCAGGAGAATGGCGTGAACCCAGGAGGCGGAGCTTGCAGTGAGCCGAGATTGCGCCACTGCACTCCAGCCTGGGTGACAGAGCGAGACTCTGTCTCAAAAAAAAAAAAAAAAAAAAAAATATTTCAGAACATCCTGTCAACCACACCTCTCCAATCCACTTCCAAAGTGCATACACAAGATAATCTTATGCCCTTTTGGATCCAAGATAATCCTGCTCTAAGCACAGTAAATAGCTCTGGGTAGAGCTGTGAGTATAAACCAAACTAGCCATCCATCACTCAAATACTTTCTGAGTCCTTCCCCTGTGCTAGACCCTGGGCTGGCTGTTAGACTCAGGATGGTGAGTGAAATCACAATCCACAACTGACGGTCTGGTTGGGTACACGTAGGCATACAAAGCTAATACTAAAGTAGCACAAGGGCTCTGCTTTGCCTGGGAGTACAGAAGAAGGAATGATTCATTCACATCCCCGTAAGTGCTAGCAATTCATCCATGTGGTATGCTGGCCAAGGCTGGTGTCTCTGTGTCACTCTGCCTTCCCAGATCACAACCTACTTCTTGCCACTTCAACAAATGGCCCATCATTTGTGGTGCTGTTTCCTTTTTTTTTCTTTTTTTATTGTTTTTAAAATTTATTTTATTTATTTTTTAAGACGGAGTCTCGCTGTGTCACCCAGACTGGAGTGCAGTGGCATGATCTCGGCTCACTGCAACCTCTGCCTCCCAGGTTCAAGCGATTCTCCTACCTCAGCCTCCCAAGTAGCTGGGATTATAGGCGCCCGCTACCATGTCCGGCTAATTTTTGTATTTTTAGTAGAGACAGGGTTTCACCATGTTGGCCAGGCTGGTCTCAAACTCCTGACTTCAGGTGATCCGCCTGCTTCAACCTCCCAAAGTGCTGGGATTACAGGTGTGAGCCACTGCACCCAGCCTGTGGTGCTGTTTTCATGTCTCAGTGCCTTTGGTCCATGTAGCAGATGCTGTGGGGCCTCGCTGATACCTGGCTGCATTGACCTGTACACACTGAATACTGCTGCAAATATCTACAACTCTCCTGCGGCTTTTCTTTGGCTCTAAGAACATTTAGGCAGGGCAAGCTGGAAGTATCCCTGGAAGCAACTCCCCCTACCCACCTTCTTTGCCCTTCTACTGGATGACTCTGAAACTTGCTCTGCATCAACTTCCAGAGCTGCCTGGTGGAACCGAGCTCCAGTTGCCCACAGTGGCAACCATCCTGTTAACATTCCATACCCTTCTTCCACTCCCTGCTGCATGCCCCACACCCCTCTGCAGTTTCCTGGAATCATCTCCCAAATTCATTACTGCCTTCAAGTTATTGTTTCTGGGCCTGCTTCAGAAAGGACTCAAACAGAACAGTCACTTCTTCATCCCACACTTCAGCTCTCATGCCATTTGTCTCCGGCAGCTGAGCTCTTCTTTCTGAAAGGCTCTGCGGACAGTCACCTCTTCTGTGATGCTATCTTTCCTCCACCAGGTTCCACCATCTGCAGTGTGATGGCCTCCCTCTTCCGAGATCCTCAACCTTATCACAGACCTCTCTTCTTCTTTTGAGACAGTCTTACTCTGTTGCACAGGCTGGAGTGCAGTGGCATAATCTCGGCTCACCGCAACCTCTGCCTCCCGGGTTCAAGCGATTCTCCTGCCTCAGCCTCCCGAGTAGCTGGGATTACAGATGTGTGTCACCACACCCAGCTAATTTTTGTATTTTTAGTAGAGGCGAGGTTTCACCATGTTGGCCAGGTTGGTCTGGAACTCCTGACCTCAGATGATCTGCCCGCCTCGGCCTCCCAAAGTGCTGGGATTACAGGCATGAGCCACCACACCCGGCCAACACAGACCTCTCTTAAGATGTGAATCACATAGCGCTGTGAGCATCTGTAGGTTTATTTAACTTTGCCTGGTAGGAACTATGACATGCATCTTTGTAAACCGAGGCCCTAGTAGAGTGTCTCTTACAGAGTAGATGCCTAATAAATATTCGATGAATGAATACGTGACCCCTCTGCTGTGATTTCCTGGCTTTAATTCTTAGGTACACAGTAAGAAGTTGGAAGCCGCGTTCCTGACCCTAGTTCTGGGCCAAGGGGAATTCTTGGTGTGCTTTCAGGAAAGGTTAGGAAATCTCTCCTTCTCCCTCCCATAGGGCTGACTCTAATTGTGATCTTATTGCAGAGAAGAACCTCCCTTTCCAGGCCCACTTGCCCAGGCCATTAGGAATCAACGAAGTAAATTCCAAGGGTGTGAAAATACATGAGGCCGGAGGACTGGTGCAAAGGCAGCTAAACTGTGGTGAAAATCTCTGCAGATCAGTGTGAGGCATCTCAAAGATGCCATCAGTCCTTAAGAAAGCTTTTATCTTTGTAGTTTTTATCACATGGTGACAGCAAATACCAGCTCTGGTAGTAAACCAAGGGCTGAATAAATACCACCGCCTCACCCCGCCACAAAAGTTAGAATTCTGTAGAGGAATTCCAAGCTGTTTGTTGGGTGAGCAGGCAGCTGGTCTTTGGAGAAAGCTGGTTTCAGCTGACTTTTTGTGCTTTGCCTGAGGTGTTATTTTAAAACTTCCCTGCCAGGAAAGACCTGATCCCCTCTAAAGAACCAAGATGAGCAGGAATGGAAGATGCAGGTGGATCCCCAGCCATGTTAGACTTCAAACAAACAAACAGAGACACAAATTTCAGAGCTGGGAGAAGGAAAGTTAGTCTTCCCTGCTGAGTGGAAATGGAAATGAACCAAACAGCCTGGAGTGTAAGAAATGGGGAGTTGGCCTAGGAAAATGAACTCGTGTCTAGCCATGCTGTTAGTAGAAATGAGGAAAGAACCGCCGGGCACAGTGGCTCACGCCTGTAATCCCAGAACTTTGGGAGGCTGAGGTGGGCGGATCATGAGGTCGGGAGTTTGAGACCAGCCTGGCCAACATAGTGAAACCTCGTCTCTACTAAAAATACAAAAATCTGCCGGGCATGGTGGTGCACATCTGTAGTCCCAGCTACTCAGGAGGCTGAGACAGGAAAATCGCTTGAACCCGGGAGGCAAAGGTTGCAGTGAGCCGAGATTGCGCCACTGCACTCCAGCTTGGGCAAGAGAGTGAGACTTCGTCTCAAAAAAAGAAAAAAAGAGGCCGGGCGCGGTGTGGCTCACGCCTGTAATCCCAGCACTTTGGGAGGCAGAGGCAGGCAGATCACGAGGTCAGGAGACCGAGACCATCCTGGCTAACACGGTGAAACCCCATCTCTACTAAAAATGCAAAAAAATTAGGCGGGCGTGGTGGCGGGCGCCTGTAGTCCCAGCTACTCGGGAGGCTGAGGCAGGAGAATGGGGTGAACCCAGGAGGCGGAGCTTGCAGTGAGCTGAGATCGCGCCACTGCACTCCAGCCTGGGCCGCAGAGCGAGACTCCGTCTCAAAAAAAAAAAAAAAAAAAGAAATGAGGAAAGAACCAGGAGGGTTGAGGAGGGACAGAAAAAGCAGAGCAATGGTGGAAAGGGGGTAGAAGAGGCACTACTTGGGCAAGGATGAAAGAGGCATTAGCATTTGTTAGGAGCTGCCATATGCCAAGCAGGTAGCACTTATTTATTTCTCCTAGCAGCCCTTTGAGCTAGTATAGCTACTGGACAAATGGGAAAAATAAAAGCTCAGGGAGGTTAAATGACTGACTCAAGGTCTCCCAGCTAGCAAGGAATGGAGTCTAGGTCTAAACGACAAGAAGAGTTTGAAAATAATTCATACACTGTTCGAAACACAAGATGACTATCAAGCCGGGAGCGGTGGCTCACTCCTGTAATCCCAGCACTTCAGGAGGCTGAGAACATCTGAGCTCAGGAGTTGGAGACCAGCCTGGCCAACATGGTGAAACCCCATCTCTACCAAAACCATAAAAATTGGCCAGGTGTGGTGGTGTGTGCCTGTAATTCCAACTACTCGGGAGGCTGAGGCAGGAGAATCACTTAAACCCCAGATCCAGTGGTTGCAGTGAGCCAAAATCACACCATTGCACTCCAGCCTGGGTAACAGAGCAAGATTCCATCTCAAAAAAAAAAAAAAAAAAAAAACAGGTAACTATCATGGTTTGATTTAGGTCATGTGTTCAAAATAGAAATCATAATAATTTAAAACTCTGTATGGTACTGGGCACAGTGGTTCACACCTGTAGGCTAGCTACACACAGGGCAGAGGTGGGAGGATCCCTTGAGCCCTGGAGTTTGAGGGCAGCCTGGGTGACGGAGCAAGACCTATCTCAAAAAAAAAAAAAAAAAGTCTATCTCCAGGCTGGAGTGCAGTGGCATGATCTCAGCTCACCGCAACCTCTGCCTCCCGGGTTCAAGCAATTCTCCTGCCTCAGCCTCCCGAGTAGCTGGGATTACAGGTATGCGCCACCATGCCTGGCTAATTTTGTATTTTTAGTAGAGACGGGGTTTCTTCATGTTGATCAGGCTGATCTCTAACTCCCAGCCTCAGGTGATCTGCCTGCCTCAGCCTCCCAAAGTGCTGGGATTACAGGTGTGAGCCACCGCGCCCGGCTGAAAAACCAAGTTTTATTTTATTTTATTTTTATAGAGACAGAGTCTCTTACTCTGTTGCTCAGGCTGGAGTGCAGTGATGCAATCATAGCTCACTGCAGCCTCAGATGATTCTCCCACCTCAGCCTCCTGAGTAGCTAGGACTACAGGCATACACCATGTCCAGCTTTTTTTTTTTCTTTTTCTTTTTTTGGTAGATATGGGGTTTCTCTGTGTTGCCCAGGCTGATCTTGAACTCCTAACCTCAAGTGATCCTCCTGCCTCAGCCTCCCAAAGTGCTCGGATTACAGGCATAAGCCACTTCGCCTGGCCAAAAAAATAAATAGTAAAAGAGGAATTAAAAATGAAATAAATAAATACAACTCAGTACACGATTCCTATCTTCCTTCTCTGTGCGTTTGTAGACTTACTGCCTTTGGGTGCATTGTGAGGCAGGCATCATGACTGTGGGAGAAAGAAGGGGGAAAGGATCGAGTTTAAAGAGGCCTAACTTTTGGAAAATCTCCCAATTTGGGTTTAGCAGTGTGCTTGGCTTAAAAGGAAGAAAGAAAGAAAAAGGAAAAAAGAAAAAAAAGAACGGAGGGAGAAAGGGAGCCTGCAGGCATGGGATTTAAATGTTCCCACTTCCTAATCTTGGTGAGGACCAGAGAGAGACACCAAAATATCACGGGATTGGCAAGTACTGCCCTACTTTCAATTCAGTCCAAAGCAGGAAGGCTTAGGTATGTCACGAGAAAGCCTCTTGTTACCGCCCTAAGACTAGAACAAAAAAATTGGGAGGAGACTCCCATCTTGAAAGCTGTGATTTCCAAAGAGGCCTTGCTAGTCTTATGACTGCTGTGTCTCAAGTGTCACAATTGTGTAACCCACTGATATTTAAAATGATCCTTGAAGGCGGGGCATGGTGGGTCACGCCATAATCCCAGCACTTTGGGAGGCCGAGGCAGGCGGATCACCTGAGGTCAAGAGTTCGAGACTAGCCTGGCCAACATAGTGAAACCCTGTCTCTACTAAAAATACAAAAATTAGCTGGGCCTGGTGGCCTGTGCCTGTAGTTCCAGCTACTTGGGAGGCTGGGGCAGGAGAACCGTTTGAACCCAGGAGGTGGAGGTTGCAGTGAGCTGAGATGGCATCACTACACTCCACCCTGGGCAACAGAGCACGATTCCGTCTCAAAAACTAAAAACTAAAATAAAATCATCCTAGAATCCATCACATCGGATTAGGGAGATAATATAATTCGTTTAAGTAAAAGGATAGAGGAGGGATAGCACTCATGGAAGAGCAAAGGGAAGAAGAAGAAAACCTGGGCTGGAATATTGCACATGTGGGTTCTAGTTCTGACTCCTTCTCTAGTTTTCCCTTCACTTGTTTGAACTTATTGCAGTAACTTTACCCCCTTTACTCTCCTCTGTTTCATGAAGAAGCTGTGCTAGATAACACCAAAAAGAACTCCCAGCTCCAGAAATCTAAGGGAGTCTTCAGAGGCTGCCAAAGAGATAGGCAATTGATTGTAATTTCAAGCTGTTTGGCTAAAAGATGATGAGTCAGAAATCAATCCAAGAACTATTTGTATTGCTGTGCATTTCAAACTCTCTAATTTGAGTTCTAGTAAATGAAAGAGAAAGAAGAAGAAGAAAGGTTATGAAGTAAACAGAAATAAGGGAAGCAGCATGTAAATTTTTTAAAAAACAAGTATCTCTTTAATAAGTTAAATAACAAAACTAGGTACTTTTTTTTACTTTTTTTTTTTTTTTTTTTTGAGACAGAGTCTTGCTCTGTCGCCCAGGCTGGAGTGCAGTGGCGCCATCTCGGCTCAATGCAAGCTCTGCCTCCTGCGGAGATTTTTACTTCCAGATTTTACTCCACGCCATTCTCCTGCCTCAGCCTCCCAAGTAGCTGGGACTACAGGCGCCCGTCACCACGCCCAGCTAGTTTTTTTGTATTTTTAGTAGAGACAGGGTTTCACCGTGTTAGCCAGGATGGTCTCGATCTCCTGACCTCGTGATCCACCTGCGTCAGCCTCCCAAAGTGCTGGGATTACAGGCGTGAGCCCACCGCGCCTGGCCAAAAACTAGGTACTTGTATGGCATTAAAAGAGTTATTTTGGGTGGCAAGACCACCCAAAAGAACAGTGGAGGCCGGGCGCGGTAGCTCACACCTGTAATCCTAGCACTTTGGGAGGCTGAGGCAAGTGGATCACTTGAGGTCAGGAGTTTAAAACCAGCCTGACCAACATGAAGAAGCCCCATCTCTACTAAAAATACAAAATTAGCCAGGCATGGTGGCACATGTCTGTAATCCCAGCTACTTGGGAGGCTGAGGCAGGAGAATTGCTTGAACCCGGGAGGCAGAGGTTGCAGTGAGCCAAGATCACGCCATTGCACTCCAGCCTGGGCAACAAGAGCAAAACTCCGTCTCAAAAAAAAAAAAAAAGAAAGAAAGAAAGAAAAAAAAACAGTGGAAAGGCTTGGGCAGATTTTTTTTTTTTTTTGAGACAGGGTCTCCCTGTCTGTCTGTCACCCAGGCTGGAGTACAGTGGTGTCATCTCAGCTCACTGCAATCTCTGCTCCCCGGGTTCAAGGGATTCTCCTATCTTACCCTCCCAAGTAGCTGGGACCACAGGTATGTGCCACCACACCCAGCTAATTTTTTGTATTTTTGGTAGAGACAGGGTTTTGCCATATCATCCAGGCTGGTCTTGAACTCCTGACCTCGATCTGCCCGCCTCAGCCTCCAATGTGCTGGGATTACAGGCCTGAGCCACTGCATGATAACCATTATTGTTGTATTAATAATGAATATTGTATAGAACACTTGTATATTGTCATTCGCAGAGTATCTTTTTAAATTTGCTTTATTTGGGCCTGGCCAGTAATTTTTTTTATAGATAGAGATGGGTTCTCACTGTTGCCCAGGCTGGCCTCAAGAGATCTTCATACCTTGGCATCACAGAGTGCAGGGATTACAGACATGAGTCAGTGTGTTCGGCCCAAAAAAGGCAAATATAAAAAGATACTCTGCAAATGACAATATACAAATGTTCTATACGATATTCATTATTAATGCAACATAATGGTTATCATGCAGTAATAACAACTGTAATGGAAAGTTTTAAATGCTCATCATCAAAGTGAATATCTAAACAGGAACTATAAATCACTGTATTGAATGTCTAATCAAACAGGGTTTGGAGGATGATCCCTGGCTAACCAGACATTGGGAGCTTCCCGCATCAGTTTTCATCATTGAATGTCTAAGTTTCTGGGCTCAGAAAAAAGTTTGCATCATCAAAAATGTGGATATGTGAGAAACAGTGCAGAGAAGGTATAGAACATTGTGAAACCTCTTTCTCTGAACAGTTTTAACATCGAAAGTGCCATCTGGCCACGAGGATCAGAAAATAACCAGATTACTAGCTGCCAGATTTTACTTCTGCAAAAACTAAATCAAAAGACTCAGTAATCTATCAGTGCAGGAATTCTGGGTTGTGACCAGAATAAAATAGGTGGCAAAATGTTCCTATGAGTATCAAGGCCAGCAAAGAATCTCTTTGGCCTTTAAGAACTGGACCACGTTAACTTGAAACTGAGTCTCCGTGCAAAGGGATGGGGCATAGCTCCTTCAAAAGAGGATGTGGGTAATCAGACCACTCAAACAGGTGGCACAGTCAGTGTGGGAGTTAGTCCCACTGAGGTATCAATACCCATCTGGGGAGCCCGCCTCCTGCCCTGCTAATTCCGTTAATCTCTTAAATTCCCTTAAAAAGTCATGGCACTTTTCAGGCTGGGCATGGTGGCTCACGCCTGTAATACCAGCACTTTGGGAGGCCGAGGCTGGCGGGTCGCTTGAGCTGAGGAGTTCAGTCAAGAATGGCTCCGGCAGGCCGGGTGCGGTGGCTCACGCTTGTAATCCCAGCACTTTGGGAGGCCGAGGCCTCCCGAAGTCAGGAGATCGAGACCAGCATGGTGAAACCCCATCTCTACTAAAAATATAAAAAACTAGCCAGGCATGGTAGCAGGCACCTATAATCCCAGCTACTCAGGAGGGCGAGGCAAAAGAATCACTTGAACCCAGGAAGTGGAGGTTGCAGTGAGCCGAGATCGCACCATTGCACTCCAGCGTGGGCAATAGAGAAAGAGACTCCATCTCAACAACAACAACAACAAAAAATCACTAGGCCAGGTGTGGTGGTTCATGCCCTGTAGCCCCAGCAGTTTGGGAGGCTGAGGCAGGAGGATTGTTTGTGGCCAGGAGTTTGATACCAGCCTGGGCAATATAGTGATACCTCATTTCTACAAAAGATAAAATAAAAAAAATATAGCAATCATTAAAATGATAAATTTTATTATCAAAAAATAGTTCTAAAAGCCGTATTGCCAATGACAGAGAATGTTGGGGCAGAGTTTTCCAAGACTTTAAGCAGCATATTTGGGTCTGGAGTCTAAACGTCTCAATTTATCAAACATTTATTGTGCACCTACTGTATACAAGGCTCTGTGCAGGATACAGTGAAAAATGATGAAGCCATAGTCTCCACTCTCAAAGAATAAATGGGAGGCCTCTTGAGTGATAGAAACACAAAGCCAAGAAAAGCAGCAGCTTTTTGGTGAATGATGATCCTAAGGTACCAAAAGGGCACTGGTATATTTTTATTGACTTAACAAACACTTCTGTAACGTGTTCTGTGCCAGGCACTATTTAAGTGCCCTTTATTAGTATGAACATAGTTGATTCTCAAAAGCCTGAATAACCTGAATTGTGGTATTACTATGCCCATTTTACATTTACTGGGCTTTGCCACTTACTGCTGTGTGACATTAGGCAAGTTATTTAACCTCTTGCCCAATGTCACACAGCAGTAAGTGGCAAAGCCCAGATTCATGCCTAGGCCACCTGGTTCCAGAGTTTATGTTTGTAACTACTCTGGAACTGATTTTTTTTTTTTTTGAGACGGAGTTTCGCTCTTGTTGCCCAGGCTGGAGTGCAATGGCCCAATCTCGGCTCACTGCAACCTCTGCCTCCCAGGTTCAAGCAATTGTCCTGCTTCAGCCTCCCAAGTAGCTGGGATTACAGGCATCCACCATCACACCCAGCTAATTTTGTATTTTTAGTAGAGACGGGGTTTCTCCATGTTGATCAGGCTGGTCTTGAACTCCCGACCTCAGGTGATCCGCCTGTCTTGACCTCCCAAAGTGCTGGGCTCACAAGAGTGAGCCACAGTGCCCGTCCTGGATTTTCTTTTCTTTTTTTCTCTTTTCTTCTTTCTTTTCTTTTCTTTTTTAACATTCTCACATCACATTTATTTCCTTTTCTTTTAAAAAAAAGTCCCTTGTTTATTAATAAATGATGAATCCTCAGCGGGAAAAAACACAAACAAGGGCTAAAAATGAGACAATTTGGATGCAGTCCCACCTACTTTTAGAGCCATAGGCTGTCTCCACCTGACCTCAGCCACTTACCTTGTTGGGTAACACTGAGTCAGTCACTTTTCTTTGGACTTCCATTTTCTCATCCCTAACTGGGAAGAATACAATCTACCCTACTATAGTATAAGGTTATAATGAAGATGGAAACGGTAACGTATGTGAAAGTGGTTTTTAAAATTTACATTTGGGAGGCTGAGAGAGTAGTCTGGGAGGTCAAGTCTGCAGTGAGCTATGATTGTGCCACTGTACTGCAGCCTAGGTGACAGAGTGAGACCCTGTCTCTAAGAAAAAAAAAAAGTTATATTTGAACAGGTAACGCATGCATACGGATAAAGGACAAATAAAATAAAATGCTACACTGTAAAAAATCCCATCTCCCTTCCACTCCAATCCCCTAGGCTCCTAGAGGTAACTGTTGGGGATGTATGCGTGTGTGTGTGTGTGTGTGTCTGTGTGTGTGTGTGTGTGTGTGTGTGTGTTTGTATCCTTTTAGAGATATGAAGCAGGTAGACAAGCATCTATGCATATGTACCTCTCCTTTGTCTCTTTTTGCATAAATGATGACATATTATCACACTTTTCTGCCCTTGCTTTTTTTTAGTTACAATATAACTCAAAAGTGTAACTGATTTCTGTATGTGCTTTTGAATCCACCTAATTCTTTTAAAAAGGCTGTTAATATTCCACTTGTGGATTTGCCAAAATTTATTTAAATTTAAAAAGCCAGGCATGGTGGTACGTGCCTGTAGTCCCAGCTACTCAGGAGGCTGAGGCAGGAGGATCACCTTGAGCCCAGGAGTTTGAGGCTGCAGTGAGCTATGACTGTGCCACTGCACTCTAGCCTGGATGACAGAGTAAAACTCTGTCTCTTAAAAAAGAAAAAAAAGGAAGATATGATGATATCTATAACTAGGCCAGGCTCGGTGGCTCACGCCTGTAATCCCAACACTTTGGGAGGCTGAGGCGGGTGGATCACGAGGTCAGGAGATCGAGACCATCCTGGCTAACACGGTGAAACCCCATCTCTACTAAAAATACAAAAAATTAGCTGGGCGTGGTGGTGGACGCCTGTAATCCCAGCTACTCAGGAGGCTGAGGCAGGAGAATGGTGTGAACCAGGGAGGCAGAGCTTGCAGTGAGCCGAGATCGCGCCAGTGCACTCCAGCCTGGGCAACAGAGGGAGACTCTGTCTCAAAAAAAAAAAAAAAAAGATACCTATAACTGTCCTATCTCTAACACACACAGCATATTATTTCCATTTAAGAAAGGAAATGGAAGATCTGAGTTTTTGTCACAATCACTTTTTCTCAAATCTGGAGAGTTACCTGTTTTCAAAGGCACCTTAGGAAGCCTAGGAGAAGCCCATGATCATTCCTTTTTTTTTTTTTTTTTGAGACAGAGTCTCTGTTGCACAGGCTGGAGTGTAGTGGCGCCATTTCAGCTCGCTGCAACCTCTGCCTTCTGCATTCAAGCAATTCTCCTGCCTTGGCCTCCAAGTAGCCAGGATTACAGATGCACTACCACATCCAGATAATTTTATATGTTTTTAGTAGAGGGTTGGTGAGGTCAGGTGGAGGTTTAGGGTTTCGCCATGTTGACCAGGCTGGTCTTGAACACCTGACCTCAGGTCATTCAGTCGCCTCAGCCTCCCAAAGCGCTGGGATTACAGGCATGAGCTACTGCATCCGGCCTCTTTTTTTTTTTTTTTTAAGACAGGGACTCACTCTGTGGCCCAGGCTGGAGTGCAGTGGTGTGATCATAGCTCACTGCAGCCTTGAACTCTGGGCTCAAGCAATTCTCCCATCTCAACCTCCCAAACAGCTGGGACCACAGGTATGTACCACTACATCTGGCTAATTCTTTTTTATTTTTTTGTAGAGACAATCTTTTTTATTTTTTTGTACATTCATTCTTGATCACTCAACTCATTTGACCAAGTGGTTCAATTCTTCAGAACTTTTCTTTTTCCACAGATAAACTAGGAATAAGAACAATGAACCAACCACAGAAGTTCACCTTTTTCAATCTTTATGCCACCACAGGAACTGGAAGACCTAGGTTTGACCACCACCCCCACTCCCCACCCCTCGACTCCTGCTAACCCCTGCCTCACTTACAAACCATATGATTTTTGTTCTTTTTTTTTTTTGAGACGGAGTCTCTCTCTGTTGCCCAGGCTGGAGTGCAGTGGCGCAATCTCAGCTCACTGCAAGCTCCGCCTCCCGGGTTCACGTCATTCTCCTGCCTCAGCCTCTCCGAGTAGCTGGGACTACAGGCGCCCGCCACCATGCCCGGCTATTTTTTATTTTTTATTTTTTAGTAGAGACGGGGTTTCACCATGGTCTCGATCTCCTGACCTCGTGATCTGCCCGCCTCGACCTCCCAAGGTGCTGGGATTACAAGCGTGAGCCACCGCGCCCGGCCACAAACCATATGATTATAGCAGCTGTGAGCAGGAGCAATGTGGCCAGACAGACTGAATTTCCATCTTGGCTTAACTCCTTTCCAGAAGTGGAATCAGAAAATACTGTGTAGCCATCTGTGTCTCAGTTTCCTCATCTGCAACATGAGAATACAAATAATAGCACCTACCCATATGATTTTTATGAGGTTCAAATGAAATGTTATGTAATGCATCTAGCACAGTAACTGGCATATATAGTACAAGTTTAACCAGTGTCAACTATCATCATCATCATCATCACCACCACCATCATTATATGACTCTTCTGAGACTTACTTTCCTCCCTTGTGAAATCACAGGTAGCCTACAGACTCCATAACCAGGAATGGGAGTGGTCTTCTCTCTGTTTTGCTAATGAGTAAAATGAGGCAAGGCATGCTAAAATGACAATTCTCACAGAATGAGAAAAGAGAACCCCTGAAGAGAATGGTGAGCTCCACTTTGAAGCAATGGGTCTGCTGTGTTCCTCCTGGCCCCAGACCACACAGGACTCCTGCCTCAGGGTTCACATCAGCAGGGTACCTCGAACCTGCTCTGACAGGCTCCGGAGAGCCAATTGTTAAATTTTCAGAAAGTCTGTAAGCCAGTTGTTAAACACAGCCTTTACTAAAATTAAATTATATGAACTTACGATGAAATACATTACACTTACAATGAAGCAATACATACTAAAAACTTCTCACTTCCTAATGATTTTATTACAGTTCACTGTGGTTTATGTTTTTAAGGTTATTTACATCAATTGTGTTTGTCTGTTTTTGAGACGGAGTCTCGCTCTGTTGCCCAGGCTGGAGTGCAGTGGCATGATTTCATCTCACTGCAACCGCCACCTCCCAGGTTCAAGCAATCCTCCTGCCTCAGTCCCCACTAGTAGCTGCGATTACAGGCATGTGCCACCATGCCCGGCTAATTTTTGTATTTTTAGTAGAGACGGGGTTTCGCCATGTTGGCCAGGCTGGTCTTGAGCTCCTGGCCTCAGGTGATCCACCTGCCTCGGCCTCCCAAAGTGCTGGGATTACAAGTGTGAGGCATCACGCCCAGCCTGTTTATTTATGTATTTATTTTGAGATGGAGTCTCGCTCTGTCTCCCAGGCTGGAGTGCAGTGGCATGATCTTGGCTCACTGCAACCTCTGCCTCCTGGGTTCCAGTGATTCTCCCACCTCAGCCTCCCGAGTAGCTAGGATTACAGGTGCCCACCACGACGCCCAGCTAATTTTTGTATTTTTAGTAGAGATCGGGTTTCACTATGTTGGCCAGGCTGGTCTCGAACTCTTGGCCTCAAATGATCCGCCTGTCTCGGCCACCCAAAGTGCTAGGACAACAGGCATGAGCCACCGCACCCGGCCATATTTGAATAGTGGAAATTGTATATAACAGTATGCTACTTCACATTTTCTTCCCAACTCTTCATTCAGTGATGTCAGATTAGTAGCTTGAAATCAGCCAGAGTGGGAATATTTACACTGCAGAAATCAGCAAACACTACAAACAAGCCCTTCTACCTCCCCCAAGCTGGTGGTTAAACATCCACCAGCACACCACTGGCTCAAACCAGCACGTGCAACCAGGGTCTCTTGGAAGAAAACTCCTGTTGCTCTCAGAGAAGAGTGCGCGGTTATTATCCCTTTGTGCCCAAATCAGGGGCCCGTGAAGAAATAGGCTATTAGACATGGCCCTCTTATCGTGTTTCCTTAACCAAAGTAAAATAAATAATTTTGAGCCCTTGGCCCACAGCCAAGGTCCTCTCGGGTTCAATTCTTCATCACCTATTTGCAAGAGCTAATCACAGTGAGGGGTGCACGAAGCAACCGTTCTTTGTGTTCAGAGTGAAATAATGGCTTGTCATCCCTGAGAGTACGAAGGCTCTGTACTCCTCAGTGCAGTGAACACAAATCCCAATCGCATGGCATCTGGCTTTTTCTTTTTCTAAGTGAATCAGAGTCTTTATGAATAAACGTTTAGCTTTTTCCTCCACCCACTCTGGCCCAGCCATGACCAGCAGAGTGTTTTTTGTTTTTCTAGTTGAATTGACTCACCGATAGTTTTAGGAGCCTGTTGGTTTGCATGTTTAGTTATTTTTTTCCCCCCATACCAGACTTGAAACCTAGCATGTTTAGTTTTGATCTATCAGAAGGAGCTGGAATCCTCGTTTGCAAACTCACTGATTATATAGCATACATTTGACTCTGTTTTTGTTTAGAGAAAAGGATACCCACTTCTGAAATAAAGAACTGAGGCCAGGCACGGTGGCTCACACCTCAGCACTTTGGGTGGCTGAGGCAGATGGATCACCTGAAGTCAGGAGTTCCAGACCAGCCTGACTAACATAGTGAAACCCTGTCTCTACTAAAAATACAAAATTAGCCAGGTATAATGGTGCATGCCTGTAATCCCAGCTACTTGGGAGGCTGAGGCAGGAGAATCACTTGAACCCAGGAGGTGGAGGTTGCAGTGAGCTGAGATCGTGCCATTGCACTCCAGCCTTGGCAACTGAACAAGACTCCATCTCAGAAAAAACAAATAAATAAAATAAAATAGAAAACTCAGCCCCTGGGCTTGCTTTGTTCTCATAGCCACATAACTTATCCACAAAATAATAATGAGAATCACCAAGGTATATAAAGACTGTCTTTTTGTAAATTAATAAAATGAAGTACACAACTGGCATACCATTTCAAGAATAGCCCAAATATATATTATATACATAATTTTATTTTAAAAAATTATTTATGTATTTATTTATTTTTTTTTTTTTTTGAGACTGAGTCTTGCTCTGTCACCCAGGCTGGAGTGCAGTAGTGCAATCTCAGCTACTGCAACATCCGCCTCCCAGGTTCAAGCGATTCTCATGCCTCAGCCTCCCAAGTAGCCGGGATTACAGGTGCCTACCACTACAACTGGCTAATTTTTGTATTTTTAGTAGAGACATAGTTTAGCCATGTTGGCCAGGCTGGTCTCAAACTCTTGGCCTCAAATGATCCACCCAACTTGGCCTCCCAAAGTGCTGAGATTACAGGTGTGAGCCACTGCATCCGGCCAGGAATAGACTAAGTATTTTTAAATTTTTATTTATTATTATTATTTTTTATATAGAGAGACAGGGTATCTCTATGTTGCTCAGGCTGGTCTCAAACTCCTGGCCTCAAGTGATCCTCCTGCCTTGGCCTCCCCAAATGCTGAGATTACAGGTGTGAGCATTAAATGCTGGGCCTAAAGAGTTATTTTTGGCCAGGTGTTGTGGCTCACGCCTGTAATCCCAGCACTTTGGGAGGCCAAGGAGGGTGGATCACGAGGTCAGGAGATCGAGACCATCCTGGCTAACAGGCAGAGCTTGCAGTGAGCCAAGATCACGCCACTGCACTCCAGCCTGGGCAACAGAGTGAGACACCATCTCAAAAAAAAAAAAACCAAGTTATTTTTAATAAAGATATATAAAGAAATATTGCTTTAAAAGTTTCTTAGGCAAGGAATGTATAAAATTGAGTAGGTCTCCAAATTACTATTCTGATATCACAACTGCTAACAATTACTGAGTTTCTATCATGAGCAGATATTGTGCTAAGTATTTTATGTGCATAATTTCATTTAATTTATTGAACAAATATTATTGAGAACTCATATATTGTTCCAGGCAATGTTCTAGACATGGGTGATACTAGCAGGGAATAAAACAGACAAAATTTATGATCTTATAAAAATGGATATATAATAGGTCAGACGGTAATAAGTGCTATAAAGAGAAATCAAACTTGGCTAAAGTGGGGTGAAAAGTGCCTTTAGGTGAAAGGTGGCTGCTGTTAATTTATTATAGGGTGATCAAAGAAGATTTCTCTAATAGGTTAACAGTTTTCTGGGCAAAATTGTTTCTAGGCAGAGGACACCGCAAAAAGTAAGAAAATGTTGAACATTTGACTTTCTAAATAAAATAAGATAAAAATTACTGTTTTATGGATGAGGAAACTAAGACTAAGGATTATTCTTTTTTTTTTTTTTTTTTTGAGACGGAGTCTTGCTCTATTGCCCAGGCTGGAGTGCAGTGGCACGATCTCAGCTCACTGCAACCTGCGCCTCTCAGGTTCAAGCTGTTCTCCTGCCTCAGCCTCCCAAGTAGCTGGGACTACAGGTGTGCGTCACCATGTCCAGCTAATTTTTGTATTTTCAGTAGAGACGGGGTTTCACTATGTTGGTCAGGCTGGTCTCAAACTCCTGACCTCAGGTGATCCCCCACCTCAGCCTCCCAAAGTGCTGGGATTACAGGCGTGAGCCACCACTCCCAGACTGACTAAGGATTATTCTTATTATATATGTGCCCATGTCACCTACGTAATAAGGGGGAAACACAACCCTCAGACTATTAAGTCTATGCCTTACTCTCCCAAACGTCATTCAATTTACTCATCCCAACTAAGAGCTCCTCTTTTAAAAGATTGGCAGAACATAAGACTACCAGGAATTAATTGGTGCTGCTGTCAGTTCTACAATTTACTCTAGCCTTAGGCAAATTACTGACACTTGCTCTTCTCCAGAAACTGTAAAATGGGATTTAGGTAATTAACAACTCAGAACAACTATTTTGAGAACTAATTAGCTAATGGTTACAAAATACCCTGAACATTAACAATAAGACTGTTTTCATTCTGAGTATCACATTTTCTTCTGAATGGAACTCCAGGTACCTCCATCCTTGCCTGCTCTGAACTTCCACATCCAGGTTCTCCTCGGATTTCTCTCTATTGGCAAAAACAATTAAGCAGATAGTAAAATCAGAGTGCATGTATCATCTTTAAAAAAAATTTTTTTTCAATAGTTTTGGGGGTACAGGTGGTTTTTGGTTACATGGATAAATTCTTTAGTGGTGATTTTTGAGATTTTAGTGCACCTGTCACCTAGGCAGTGTACACTGTACCCCAAAATGTAGTCTTTTATCCCTCATCCCCCTCCCGACTTTCCCCCCACCCCAAGTCCCAAAGTTCATTATATCATTCCTTTTTATTTTTTTCAGACAAATTCTCACTCTGTTGCCCAGGCTGGAGTGCAGTGGTGCGATCTCGGATCACTGCAACCTCTGCCTCCCGGGTTCAAGCGATTCTCCTGCCTCAGCCTCCCAAGTAGCTGGGACTACAGGTGTGTGCCACCACGCCCAGCTACTTTTTGTATTTTTTTTTTTTTTTTTTTTTTTTTGAGATGGAATCTTGCTCTGTCACCAGGCTGGAGTGCAGTAGCACGACCTCGGCTCACTGCAACCTCTGCTTCCCAGGTTCAAGCAATTCTCCTGCCTCAGCCTCCTGAGTAGCTGGGATTACAGGCGCATGCCACCATGCCGAGCTAATTTTTCTATTTTTAGTAGAGACGAGGTTTCACCATGTTGGTCAGGCTGGTCTCGATCTCGTGACCTCGTGATCCACCCGCCTTGGCCTCCCAAAGTTCTGGGATTACAGGCATGAGCCACCGCGCCCGGCCATACTTTTTGTATTTTTTAAGTAGAGATGGGGTTTCACCACTTTGGCCAGGCTGGTGTCGAACTCAACCTCATGATCTGCCCACCTCAGCCTCCCAAAGTCCTGGGATTACAGGTGTGAGCCACCATGCCTGGCCCATTATATCATTCTTATGTCTTTGCATCATCATAGCTTAGCATCTACTCTTAAGTGAGAACATATGATATTTGGTATCCATTCCTGAATTACTTTACTTAGGATAATGGCCTTCAGCTCCATCCAAGTTGCTGCAAAAGGTATTATTTCATTCCTTTTTGTGGCTGAGTAGTATTCCATGGTGTATATATACCACATTTTCTTTATCCACTCATTGCTTGATGGGCAGTCAGGTTGGTTCCACATCTTTGCAATTGTGAGTTGTGCTGCTCCAGATACCATCTTTAACTCCTTTGCCTTCTCCACATCCATTTCCAAGTCCTGTTCATTCTACCTCCAAAATGTATCTTGTATCCATTCATATCTCTCCATCTTCAATCTATTTCAACGCCCCATCATCTCTTGCATGGAGGAGTGTAATAATTGGCTAACTGGCCACTTCTTTTTCCAACTCGCTCCTTTCTTAAGCATTCACCAGAATGGCCAGAGTGACCTTTAAAATCAGAACTCACTAGGCATCATTTCCTACTTAAAACCTTTCAGTGATTGCCGGCTAGGCACGGTGGCTCACGCCTGTAATCCCAGCACTTTGGGAAGCCAAGGTGGGTGGATCACGAGGTCAGGAGTTCGAGACCAGCCTGGCCAACATGGTGAAACTCTGTCTCTACTAAAAATACAAACAAAAATTAGCCAGGAGTGGTGGCAGGTGCCTGTAATCCCAGCTACTCTGGAGGCTGAGGCAGGAGAATCGCTTGAAACCAGAAGGTTGGCTGGACTCGATGGCTCATGCCTATAATCCCAGCACTTTGGGAGGCTGAGGCAGGCGGATCACAAGGTCAGGAGATAGAGACCATCCTGGCTAACACGGTGAAACCTCGTCTCTACTAAAAATACAAAAAAAATTAGCCGGGCGTGGTGGCGGGCGCCTGTAGTCCCAGCTACTCGGGAGGCTGAGGCAGGAGAATGGCGTGAACCCAGGAGGCAGAGCTTGCAGTGAGGCCAGATCGCGCCACTGCACTCCAGCCTGGACGACAGAGTGAGACTCCGTTTCAAAAAAAAAAAAATAGAAAGAAAACGGAAGGTGGAGGTTGCAGTGAGCCGAGATTGCGCCACAGCACTCCAGCCTGGGCAACAAGAGTGAAACTGTCTCAAAGAAAAAAAAAAAACCAGCCCTCAGTGATTGCCTATTGCGGACTGAGTACAGCACAATATCAGCTTGGCACAATTCCTTACCATGGCTAGGGTGACCTCATCCTGTTTTGCCCAGGACTTTCTTGATTTCAGCACTGAAAGTCCTGCATTTCAGGAAACCCTCAGTTCTGGGCAAACTGGGGCAATGGTTCCCCCTAACCATGACCTTTAAGGCCTCACTCACATGAAGAGCTCCTGCCTGCCTCACAGCCTCACCTCATCCACTGTGGCTTCAATCACTACACCCTCTGCACACTGGTCTTGGTCTGGTTCTAAGGCAGCCTGGCCCTTTCCATCCTCAAGGTCTCGAGGGTTGTGCTTGCCTTTTCCCTTGCCAGGAACGCTCTTCCCATGGCTGGATTCTTCTCATCCCTCTCAGCTTAAATGCTCCAGAAAGGCCTTTCCTGATCGAAGTTAACTCAACAGGTCCTATCTGCTATTCTTTATGATATAATTCTTCTATTTCCTGCCTAGCACTTATCACTAGTGAAAAGGAAAAAAAGAACTCTTTTTTTCTATACTCCTACAGAACACTTCTGACAACACAACACATGTCAGGAAAACCAGATAGGTTTTTCACATGAAGCAATTCACCAATTCTCTGCAGACAACAGCTGGGTGTCCTACAATTTATCTCAATTCTGACACTAACTGTCTGGAGTTTGCACAGACCCCACTGGGGAAGGGCTCAGTCCCATAAGACTACCCTTTGATGCCAAAATGCAAGCCTGGGATTCCTAAACTTTTTTTTTTTTTTTTTTAAGACAGAGTCTCAAAAAAGCCTCCACATCCCGGGTTCAAGTGATTCTCCTGCCTCAGCCTCCTAAGAAGCTGGGATTACAGGTGCACGCCACCATGCCCAGTTAATTTTTGTACTTTTAGTAGAGACAGGGTTTCACCTTGTTGGCCAGGCTGGTCTTGAACTCCTGACCTCAAGTGATCCTCCCACCTTGGCCTCCCAAAGTGCTGGGATTACAAGTGTGAGCCCCTGCACTTGGCCCAGCCAGCCAGTTCTAATTAGTAGTTATCTGCTGTTGTCAAGGCCTAAGGTCAAGTCCTAAATTCATAACCTGTCTCCCTGAGCCTAGAGGATCTTGATTCTGTTGCTCCTGAAACAGCTGGAGTAGGAAGGAGAACAGCTGCTATGCCCAGAAAACCGTGCAGGAGCCAGTGGGCTTCCTATACTTGTGACCAACTGACTATAAATAAAGGGTTCTCACAGTCCCCTCTTTGGGTTCCATAATTTGCTAGAATGGCTCACAGAACTCAGGAGCACGCTTTGCGTACCATCACCTAGTTCATTGTAAAGGATGCAACTCAGGAGCAGCCAGATGGAAAAGATGCACAGGGCAAGGTACGAGGACAGGTGGAGCTTCCATGCTCTCCAGGCGTGCCACCCTCCCAGCATCTTTTTTTTTTTTTCTCTCCAACCACATCCTTTTGACCTCTCAGCATCTTGATGTGTTTACATTTAACATAGGGCTAAAACCAACATTTCCTAATTCCCTACCAACTGAGCTCTAATTTCAAAGGATCTTAGTGTAAGAAGAAATCTCCAGATCCCATCTGCTCTAGTCCCTTCAAAGAGCACCCTATCATTATCCACATTTAAAAGATAAGACATCTGGAGCCAAAAGAAGTAAATGACTTCTCCTAGGTCACACACCTATTGAAAGGCAAGGAAGGACTTAATTCCTTTTTTTTTTTTTTTTTTTTTGAGGCGGAATCTCACTCTGTCACCAGGCTGGAGTGCAGTGTTGCCATTTCGGCTCACTGCAACTTCTGCCCCCTGGGTTCAAACGATTCTTCTGCCTCCTGAGTAGCTGACACTACAGGTGTGTGCCACCACACCCAGCTAATTTTTGTATTTTTAGTAGAGACGGGGTTTCACCATGCTAGCCAGGCTGGTCTTGAACTCCTGACCTCAGGCAATCCGCCCACCTCAGCTCCCAAAGTGGTGGGATTACAGGCGTGAGCTACTGCACCCGGCCTGAAGGACTTCATTCTTACACCACACTGCCTCCAGGTTTTTGTTTTTTTGGTTTTTTTTGAGACAGAGTTTCGCTCTCGTTGCCCAGGCTGGAGTGCAATGGCGCAATCTTGGCTCACTCCAAACTCCGCCTCTCAGGTTCAAGCGATTTTCCTGCCTCAGCCTCACAAGTAGCTGAGATTACAGGCGTGTGCCACAACGCCTGGCTAATTTTGTATTTTTAGTAGAGACGGAGTTTCTCCATGTTGATCAGGCTTATCTTGAACTCCCGACCTCAGGTGATCTGCCCACCTCAGTCTCCCAAAGTGCTGGTATTACAGGCATGAGCCACTGCACCCGGCCTTGTCTCAAGGTTTTAATCTTCTGTATTCTAGATTTTGTACAACCATGGAATTAAGTATCTTTCCCATATTAGACCCATTAGCAAATACCCCTGAGAGAGAGAGAGAGAGAGACAGAGATTAGGTGCAGAAATAGCTCAGGAATGCCAAATCATTTAACAGATGCAATGCTTTTGTTCTTGATTCATTAATTCATTCAACAAATATTTGATTCCCTACTATGTGCTGTAAATTATTGTGGATACTGGGAATATAGCAATGAATAAAACAGACAAAGCTTATCTGCCCTCCTAGAGTTTACGTCCTCATGCGGGAGAAAGGCAATGACAAACAAATAAACATATTTGTACATCTGAGGCATATCAGGTAGCCAAAGTGCTATGAAGAAGAATAAAGCAGGGGCCGGCGCGGTGGCTCACGCCTGTAATCCCAGCACTTTGGGAGGCCAAGGTGGGTGAATCATCTGAGGTCAGGAGTTCGAGACCAGCCTGGCCAACATGGTGAAACCCTATCTCTACTAACAATACAAAAATTAGCCGGGCATGGTGGCACGTACCTGTAGTCCCAGCTACTTGGGAGGCTGAGACACGAGAATCGCTCGAACCTGGGAGGTGAAGGTTGCAGTGAGCCGAGATCGCGCCACTGCACCCCAGCCTGGGAGACAGGGCAAGACCCCCTCTCAAAAAAAAAAAAAAAAGAATAAACCAGGATAAGGAGACAGTGACAGGCAGGGAACAGCGCTGCTTTAAATAAGTTGGTCAGGGAAAGGCACTCCAGTCGGATGCTGGTTGAGCAGAGATTTGAGTGAATTAAGGACATGAACTAGAAAAAGAATATTCCACACCAGAGAGAACAGAGGTACAATGGCCCAAGGCAGGCAGGAGTTTAGCATACTCAAGGGAGGGTCCAGAGGTCCTGCGGCTGGAGCGGAGAAAGCCGGAAAGAGGAAGGAAAGGTCACATGAAGAGCTGGGGCCAGGTCCTGATGGTAACTGCTCTTTGGAACTCCTCCTTTTAAAACTGGCATGTCTTCAGGAAGCTGAATATCTACAAAGCTAGGCCTTGGAGAGAAGGCTTTTCCTGAGTATGTTTGTGTGAGCGATTCCCTGTGTTAACAAAGCGCCCCAGGATTTGCCTTTTCTTCCCCTATTTCTTGCTGTTAGAATGTTAATCTGGCTAAATCCATTCAGCTTCACTCGTTTGGAAATCAGTCATCTAATGCTTGTATCGAAAAAAGGAGACAAGCTAATACATCTCAACAGAGCAGATACGTGGGGCCACTCCCACAGATCAAGATCCTTGCAGAAACCCAAGCCATTGTTCAGCCAATAGTAAGAATCTGAGTCATTCTAAAACTGACTAGAAAGCTGAGTCATCCTTCCCTCTATCGAGAGCTTTATTCCTTTTGCATCCTGTGGATCTTGGTTGGTTACACATTACTGAACAGTGACGTGGGTGGGTCTGTCTGCCGGCATCAAATCCTGCCCTAACCACATTCTCAAGATAGTTTTCACCACATTTACTAAACTTCCTTGAACCTCAGTTTCCTCCTCTGCAGGAGGAGGGTATGAATGCTTTATTAGTTTTCTACTGCTGTGTAATAAATTAGCACAGATCTAGAGGGTAAGAACTGCTCCCACTCATCATTTCACAGTGCTGTAGGCCAGAGGCCCCAGATGGCGTAACCAGGTTTTCTGCTCAGAGCCTTGAAACGCTGAAATCAAGATGTTGGTTGGCTGTGTCCTCACCTAGAGCTCAGGGTCTTCCTCCAGGCTCATCCCTGTTGTCAGCAGAATGTAGGTTCCTGCAGTTGTGGGACCCAGGCCCTGTTTCCTTGCTGGCTGTCAGCAGAGGCCATTTCTCAGCTCCTTAAGCCTGCCCCCTTCCTCCACAGTGACCCTCTATTCCAAAGCAGCAACTACACACCTAACCCTTCTGACACTTGGAAAACATCTGACTTCTGCTCTCAGCTAGAGAAAGCTCTCTGCTTTTATTCTTTTTTTTTTCTACTTATTTATTTTGTAGAGTGGGGATCTCACTATGTTGCCCAGGCTGATTTTAAACTCCTGGGCTCAAGTGATCCTCTTGCCTTGACCTCCCAAAGTGCTTGGATTACAGGCATGGGCCACCGTGCCTGCCGCTTTCTGCTTTAGCAGCTCATGTTCACCCAGATAATCGCTCTTTCTTTTTTTTTTTTTTTTTGAGACGGAGTCTCGCTCTGTCACCCAGGCTGGACTGCAGTGGCGCAATCTCGGCTCACTGCAAGCTCTGCCTCCTGGGTTCACGCCATTCTCCTGCCTCAGCCTCTCCGAGTAGCTGGGACTACAGGCGCCTTTTGTTTTTTTTTTTTTTTTTTTTTTTTAGTAGACGGGGTTTCACCTGGTCTGACTCTGACCTCGATCCACCCCCCGGCCCTAGCGTGAGCCACCGCGCCCAGCCTGATAATCGCTCTTTCTTAAGGTCAACTGTGCCATGCAACATAATATAATCATCAGAGTGAAATCTCATCTTATTCCAGAGATTAAGGTGGGACATCTTTACGGGCCATTTTAGACATTTTGCCTACAACAAATGCCTTCCTCGCAGAACTCTTTTGAAAATTAGAGATGATGTATGTGTGTAAAATAGTTGTCAGCTGCCAATAGGTACTATTACTATAAGAGCCTCTTTGATGCAGGGAGCAACTAAGTAACTGAGCTACTCAGTCAATCAAGTATAAGACCAGACTCCAGGCCCAGGGCGGTGGCTCATGCCTATAATCCCAGCACTTTGGGAGGCCAAGGCAGGCGGATCACGAGGTCGGGAGTTCGAGACCAGCCTGACCAACATGGTGAAACCCAGTTTCTGCTAAAAATACAAAAATTAGCCGGGCGTGGTGGCACGCACCTGTAATCCCAGCTACTCAGGAGGCTGAGGCAAAAGAATAGCTTGAACTGGGGAGGCAGAGGTTGCAGTGAGCAGAGATCACGCCACTGTACTCCAGCCTGGACGACAGAGCGAGACTCCGTCTCAAAAAAAAAAAAAAAAAAAAAAGATCAGACTCCAAACTGTCTGTGGTAAGCACCTAACATTATCTTTCTTATTTGTGACTATTAAAACAGCATTTCACACATAGCAAGTACACCGTTTTTATTGGAGCATTTATTAATGAGTTGATTCGGAAGTTCATCTTAGACAAAGATTGAGTTCCTCCCCTTTTCTCTGAATACATTATTTCTCTCTTTTATCAAATCATTTTGGCAAAGCTGCTGCTGCTTCTTCCTTCTCATGTACTTTGGTGGAGTTCCTTAACACAGGACTCTGCATTTGGCTTTTATAGCACAGGTACTGCTATGATCTGAATTTGGTGAACCTCCAAAATCCATACCGAAATCTCTTTTTTTCGAGATGGAGTCTCACTCTGTTGCCCAGGCTGGAGGGCACTGGCACGATCTCAGCTCACTGAAACCTCCACCACCCAGGTTCAAGGGATTCTTGTGCCTCAGCCTCCCAAGTAGCTGGAACTACAGGCACGAGCCACCATGCCCAGCTAATTTTTTTTTTTTTCTCCTGAGACGAGTCTCACTCTGTCGCCCAGGCTGGAGTGGAGTGCAGTGGCATGATCTCGGCTTACTGCAACACCTCCACCTACTGGGTTCAAGTGATTCTCCCGCCTCAGCCTCCCCAGTAGCTGAGACTACAAGTGCCCGCCACCACGCCCAGCTAATTTTTGTATTTTTAGTAGAGATGAGGTTTTGCCATGTTGATCAGGCTGGCCTCAAACTCCTGACCTCAGGTATCTGCAACCTCAGCCTCCCAAAGGGCTGGGATTACAGGCGTGAGCCACCACACCCAGCCAAAACTTTAAGGACTAAGAGTTAGACCATAATGTGTCAGAAGACTCTTTTCCCCTCTGTCATGGCAACTGGCAATATTCCAAATAGCTTCTGTTCTTTCAGCCTGGGGGATACCTGTAATTATAGCATAACATAGTCCACCTGGGACTCTCACAGTGGAGACACTGAATATTTCTATGCAACCTTAAAAATCTCCACAGATTGGCCAGGCACGGTGGTTCACGCCTCTAATCCCAGCACTTTGGGAGGTCGAGGCAGGAAGATCACCTGAGGTCAGGAGTTCGAAACCAGCCTGGCCAACATGGTGAAACCCCATCTCTACTAAAAATACAAAAATTAGCCAGGCGTGGTGGTGGGTTCCTGTAATCCCACCTACTCGGGAGGCTGAGGCAGGAGAATCCCTTGAACCCAGGAGGCAGAGGTTGCAGTGAGCTGAGATCACACCACTGCACTCCAGCCTGGGCAACAGAGTGAGATTCTATCTAAAAAAAAAAAATCTCCACAGATAGGTTTATTATTATTCCTGTTTTACAGACTGTGTAACTAAGGCTCAGAGAAGTCAAAGAACGTGCCCATAGTCACATCTAGTAAGTGGTTAAAGCCAAAATTCAAACCCAGACCATTGGATTCCTAAATCTGAGCTTCTAACTACAGCCAGTAAAAGCCTGACCTAATGTAATGGAAATGGAGATGAACAAATGTGCCTAGAAAAGTGAAGTTTTTTTGTTTTGTTTTGAGATGGCGTCTCGCTCTATAGCCCAGGCTGTAGTGCAGTGGTGCAATCTTGGCTCACTGCAGCCTCCACCTCCTGGGTTCAAGGGATCCTCCTGCCTCAGCCTTTCGAGTAGCTGGGATTACAGGCACCCTCCACCACACCCAGCTAATTTTTCTATTTTTAGTAGAGACAGGGTTTCACGGTGTTTGCCAGGCTGCTCTCAAACTCCTGACCTCAGGTGATCCACCCACCTCGGCCTCCCAAAGTACTGGGATTACAGGCGTGAGCCATCTTGCGTGGCCCCATTTTTTCTTTATTTCTAAAAATGAAATTTGTTGGACAATCTGGGGAGGATTAGCTGAGGTATGGATTTTCTTTGTATTTATATTGCTTGGGATTCACTGAGCTTCTTGGATTTGTTGATATTTTCATCAACTTTGGGAAATGTTGGGCCATTGGTTCTTCCATTATTTTTCTGTCCCATTCTCACTGTCCTTTTTTGGGACATCAGTTACATGTAGGTCTAATATTGTCCTCCAGGTCTCTGAGGCTGTATTAGTTTTTTTCCAATCTTTTTTCTCTGTTCTTCGAATAGGATAATTCTTATTGGTTGGTCTTTGGGTTTCCTGACTCTTCTGCCATCTTCTGTCTGCTGTTAAGCCTTTCCAGTGAGTTTTGTTATTTTATTTTGCTTTTCAGTTCTAGAGTTTGCATTTGCTTCTTTTTTAGAGTTTCCACTTCTCTACTGAGGTTCCCTATTTACTCATTAAGATAATATCTTCCTTTATTTTAAACATATTTACATGTGTTCCTTTAATTCTTTAAATATCTTTATTTTTAATTTTTTTTCAAACAGAGATGAGGTTTCGCTATGTTGCCCAGGCTGGTCTCAAACTCCTAGACTCAAGCGATCTGCCAGCCTCGGCCTCTTCAACTGCTGGGATTACAGGCATGAGCCACTACGCCGGGTCTTTTTTTTCTTTAGAGACAAGATCTCCTCCGTCACTCAGGCTGGAGTGCAGTGGCATGATCATAGCTCGCTGCAGCTTTGAACTTCTGGGCTCGAGCGATCCTCCCTCCTCAGCTTCCTGAGTAGCTAGGACTATAGGCACAAGCCACCATACCCAGCTAATTTTTACTTTTCTTTCTTTTTTTTTTTTTTTTTTTTTTTTGAGACAGGGGCTCACTCTTGTCACCCAGGCTGGAGTGCAGTGGCGTGATCTCGGCTCACTACAACCTCCAACTCGCTAATTCAAGTGATTCTCCTGCCTCAGCCTCCTGAGTATCTGGGATTACAGGTGCGCACCACCATGCCCAGCTAATTTTTGTATTTTTAGTAGAGATAGGGTTTCACCATATTGGCCAGGATGGTCTTGATCTCCTGACCTCGTGATCCGCCCGCCTCAGTCTTTCAAAGTGCTGGGATTACAGGCGTAAGCCACTGTGCCTAGCCTATACTTTTGTTTTTTTTTTTAGTAGAGACAGGGTATTATTATTATTATTATTATTATTTACTTTATTTTTTTTTTGAGACGGAGTCTTGCTCTGTCGCCAGGCTGGAGTGTAGTGACGTGATCTCAGCTCATGCAACGTCCGCCTCCCAGGTTCAAGCAATTCTCCTGCCTCAGCCTCCCGAGTAGCTGGGACTATAGGCGCCTGCCACCACGCCCAGCTAATTTTTGTGTTTTTAGTAGAGACAGGGTTTTACCATGTTGGCCAGGCTGGTCTCGAACTCCTGACCTCAAGTGATCTGCCCACCTTGGCCTCCCAAAGTGCTGGGATTACAGGCGTGAGCTACTGTGCCCGGCCACAAGACAGGGTAGTATTATATTTCCCAGGCTTGAATGTCTTTATTTTTACTTTAAAAGATTAATTTTTTTTTTATTTTTGAGACAGAGTCTCACTCTGTTGCCTAGGCTAGAATGCATGGTGCAATCCTGGTTCACTGCAGCCTTGACCTCCTGGGCTCAATCAAACCTCCTGCCTCAGCCACAGGCTGGGACCACAGGCCTGTGCCACCATACTTGGCTATTTTTTTTCAGTTTTTCATAGAGACAGGGTCTCACTTTGTTGTCCAGGCTGGTCTCAAACTCCTGGGCTCAAGTGTTTCTCCTGCCTTGGCCTCCCAAAGTGCTGGGATTATAGGGATGAGCCACCTCACCCGGACAAATATCTTTACAAATACTGCTTAAATGTCTTTGTCTACTACATCTAATATCTGAGTAGTCTCAGGGTCAATTTCTTTGACTACTTTTGTTTTTCTTTATTTTCTTTCTTCCTTTTTTTTTTTTTTTGGCATGTCTAGTAACGTTTTATGGTAATACTGGACACTACAGCTAATACATTGTAGAAATTTTGGATTCTGTTATTTTTGTTCCAGTAGGCAGGTCAGTCAGTTTGAGCTTATGTGCGAGTTTTTTGTTTGTTTTGCTTTTAACTTCGTTAGGGTAGATCTTTGGAAATTTCAAGATATTTTTCCAACTTTCGGGCCCTGTTTCCCCTGTGGATTTTGTCAAGGCGTAGTTTTAGGCTTTGTTAGCGCATGTCTAGTGTGAGCCTTCCTCCAGGACAGTCGCCTCAAATTTAGTTTGTATCCGAATCATCTGAAGAGCTATTGTTAGAACATAAATTTCTGGGCTTCTTCTCCTGAGTTTCTGATTCAGTCGGTCTGAAGTGGGGCCCTTGAATTTGCATTTCCAACAGTAACGTCTAACAAATTTCCAGGTTATGTTGATGCTGCTGGTCAGGGGACAACAATTGAAGAAATATTGCTGTAGACCATGATCCTTACTTTTATTTATTTATTTATTTTAAGACAGGGCCTCACTCTGTCATCACCCAGGCTGTAGTACAGTGGTGTGATCAGGGATCACTGCAGCCTCAATCTCCCAGGCTCAAGCAATCCTCCTGCCTCAGCCTCCTAAGTAGCTGGGACTACAGGCACATGCCACCACACCTGGCTACTTGTAGTTTTTGTAGAGATGGGGTTTCACCATGTTGCCCAGGCTGGTCTCAAACTCCTGAGCTGAAGCTCAAGAGCTCAAGTTCAAGCTTGAGCCTGCCTCGGCCTCCTGAAGTTCTGGGGTTACAGGCGTGAACCACCCGCCTGGCCATGGTTCTTACTTTTAAGATGTGAACTCTTCGATGTCCCGGCTGGATGCCTGGAGTGTCATTAACAAAGTGTTAGAGTGCTTTCCCACTCAGGCTGAGCCATAACTAATGCCCGCCCTCCTCCATTGCTGCTTGAACTCAATCTCTGCTCAGCTTCTCCCACCGCACAGAAGCTGGTACCTGGTCATCCTTGGGTAGTCTCACCTTTCAAATGTGCAACACAGCTCTTAACCAAGTGCTCAGAGGACGCCCCCACAAGGATTTTTTGGAGTCCTTCCTCTGCAAAGCTCCTGTCTCCAGTGTTCTACCCAGCAGATTCCAGCTGCTCAGCTGCCTGAAACTCTGAACTCTGCCTCCTCAGCTTAGTAAGTTCTCCTTTTCCTGCTTGGATGCCAGGAAATTGCCCCCCAGGTAAAGAGCCAGAATGATTCTGGGGCTTACAAAAGATGAGTTTCTCGGCCGGATGCGGTGGCTCATGCCTGTAATCCCAGCACTTTGGGAGGCTGAGGTGGGCAGATCATGAGGTCAGGAGATTGAGACCATCCTGGCTAACATGGTGAAACCCTGTCTCTACTAAAAATACAAAAAATTAGCCAGGCCTGGTGGCAGGCGCCTGTAATCCCAGCTACTCGGGAGGCTGAGGCAGGAAAATCGCTTGAATCCAGGAGGTGGATGTTGCATGAGCTGAGATTGTGCCACTGCACTCCGGTCTGGGCGACAGAGCGAGACTCTGTCTCAAAAAAAATAAAATAAAATAAAAATAGAAATGTTGAGTTTCTTTTCCCTCAGGGACCAGAGACTTGTACTCTCTCCTGGCCAATTCCTGAAACAGTTGACTAATATTTGTTTTGTTTTGTTTTGTTTTTGAGACAGGGTCTCACTCTGTCACTCAGGCTGAAGGGCAATGGCACAATCACAGCTCACTGCAGCCTTGAACTCCTGGGCTCAAGCGATCCTCCCACCTCAGCTCCTAAGTAGCTGGGACCACAGGATGCGCAACCATGCCTGTCTAATTAAAAAAAAGATTTTTTTTTTTTTTTTGAGATAGGGTCTCGCTATGTTGACCATGCTAGTCTTAAACTCCTGGGCTTGCTGGGTGCGGTGGCTCATGCCTGTAATCCCAGCACTTTGGGAGGCCGAGGTGGGTGGATCAACTGAGGTCAGGAGTTCGAGACCAGCCTCAACATGGAGAAACCCCGTCTCTACTAAAAATACAAAATTAGTTGGGCGTGGTGGTGCATGCCTGTAATCTCAGCTACTCGGGAGGCTGAGGCAGGAGAATTGCTTGAACCTGGGAGGCGGAGGTTGCGGTGAGCCGAGATTGCGCCACTGCGCTCCAGACTGGGCAAGAAGAGTGAGACTCAGTCTCAAAAGAAAAAAAAAAAAAACACAGAAACAAAAACAACTCCTGGGTTCAAGCAATCTGCCCACCCAGGCTCCCAAAGTGTTGGGATTACAGGGGTGTGTGTGTGTGTGTGTGTGTGTGTGTGTGTGTGTGTGTGTGTTTTAATGGTGGGATGGCTGGTTTAGTACCAATTACTACCCCATTATAGCCGAGAGTGGAAGTTCTGGCTTTAGACCTTTTGAATTTAAGGAAACTTGGACCATCCAGATAAAGGAGTCTATAAAGAAAAAAGCCTAGAGATAAAGGTTTAGAAGGCATCAGGGCACAACAGTTTGGAAGACCAAGGGCAGAAATCACTTAGGAAAATTATACAAAATGAGAAGAGGGGAGGATCAAAGACAGAATCTTGGGGGAACCACCAGTTTTTCATGGATGAGTGGAAGAAGGTTGGCAAAAGAAACAGAAGGACAGCTCCAACACTCAAGAGAAGAACCAAATGTTCCAGAAGTCAATGGAGAAGAGGTTTTTAAAATTTTTTGAATTTTTACTGTTTTCCTCCCCTGTGCTAAAAAAAAAAGCTTTAAAAATTTTCAAGCAACCTTATGACAATGTACTATTATCAGTCCCATTTTATAGATGGAGATAAAGATGATGAAACTCAAAGGTTAAGTAACTTGCTCAAGGTCAATGGAGCTGGAAAGGGCAGAGCTAGGACTTGGATCCAGGCATTCTGGCTCCAATACGTCACAATGTACGGCTTCACTCCAAAATAAGACAGGATGGCAAATGCTGCAAGGCTGTCCATGAAGCTGAGGATAGAAAAGTGCTTACTGGGGCCAGACGCAGTGGCTCACGCCTGTAATCTTAGCACTTTGGGAGGCTAAGGTGGGTGGATCACCTGAAGTCAGGAGTTCGAGACCAGCCTGGCCAACATGGCAAAACCCTGACTTTACTAAAAATACAAAAATTAGCCAGGCTTGGTGGCTCATGCCTGTAGTCCCAGCTACCTGGGAGGCTGAGGCAGGAGAATAGCTTGAACCCGGGAGGCAGAGGTTGCAGTGAGCTGAGATGGCACCACTGCACTCCACCCTGTGTGACAGCGAGACTCCATCTCAAAAAAAAAGAAAAGTGTCCATTGGATTAGGCAAAAGGGCCACTGGTAAGCTCAGAAAGGACTCACAGTAATAAACAATAGGTGCTAATTAACAGTTCAACAGGATTGGTTCCTGGCCTAACTGGTCTTTGGGGCCAGCAGGGTGCCATACACATGGCACCTCTCAGCCCCGGCTTGCGTTGTCCTCCTTGGAAACCTATTCCAGGTTTACGCTCTGAAAAAGAGCAGGCACATTCCCTAATGCCTTCAGGAAAGACAAGACCCAGCGCTCCAGCTTCCTGAAGTGTATAAGAGAAGCGTGACGTGCCTGTTTATAACCCAGCAACTATACTCAGGCATAGACTTAGATGCATTTGAACATATCACCAACGCAATTACCTGTACCCAGATTAGCCTCAGCAAATCTTTAAGCTCTCACAGCTGTCTTCAGGTGTTCACAGGATTATTATGGAGAGATGTTGATCAGCTGTTCTCCATGTATCCTGTGTACAGAACAAAAGGAAAGAAGCTTAAATGTCAGCAAAGGATTTAGATGTAAGTGAGAACTCTGTGAGGCAGGGAGGTCCTGTGTATCCAAGCGTTTCCAACCTTTCTGTCTTATTTAGCTCAAATATTCCCTTCTCTACCATACTGCTTCTTATGTTTATTATAACAACAGCAATGACAATAACAAGAATGGCAAATGCTTATGTAGTTCTTACTTTGTGCCTGGCACTATTATTAAGCTTTTTATTCATATTCATTCAATACTCACAGCAACACGAATGACATAAAGACTATTGTCATCCCCATTTTGTAGGTACGAAAACTGAAACAGAGAGAGTGAAGAACTGGCCAAAGATCTCACAGTCAACAAATGGCAGAGCCAAGATTTGAAGCCCTAGGCCAAAGTCCATTGCCTTAACCATGACCCTATGTGCTAACCTGGAGATATTGCACTAGAACAGAATTCAAGATAAGGCAGAGCATGGAGAATTGCTAATAAATTGGCATGGAGGCTGTAGTAGATTGTTACAAAATGGCCCTAAAGGAACCATGCCCCTCTGAACTCACCCGTGTGTCCTCCCCTCCCACGCAGGATCTGTACCAGCAAAATGACTTGCCTGAACCACTGAGAGGTAATGGAAGCAGCTTTCTGGGACTTCAAGCCCAGATCTTAAGAGATCTAGAGCTTCTGCTTTCTCTCTGAGAACCCAACTGCCTTGTAAAGAAGTTCAGGCTGTCCAGCTGTAGACAGCAGCAACGTGGAGAAAGAAGCCTTGGAGGTTGAGAGTCCACATGGAGGAAAAGAGAGGCATCCCAGCTAAGACCCAGCACCAGAGTGGCAAAGGAGGCCATCTTGGATGCTTCGGTCCCAGTTGAACTGTCCCAGCAGACACCATATAGGGCAGAGATGAGCTGGCCAAAATTCTAACTCTAAAAGCGTTGTGGTTTTAGGTCACCAAGTGTTTTCTTCCTTTTTTTTTTTTTTTTTAGACAGAGTCTGGTTCTGTCGCCCAGGCTAGAGTGTGGTGACACAATCTTGGCTTACTGCAACCTTTGCCTCTTGGGTTCAAGCGATTCTCCTGCCTCAGCCTCCCTAGTAGCTGGAGTTACAGGTGCCTGCCACCATGCCAGGCTAATTTTTGTATTTCAAAATATTGAAATTAGCCACCAGCCTGGCTAATTTCAGACCAGCTGTTGCCCAGGCTGATCTCAAAATCCTGAGCTCGGGTGATCCACCCACCTCGGCCTCCCAAAGTGTTGAGATGACAGGCATGAGCCACCGCGCCCAGCCTGTGTTTCTTTTTTATTGTGGCAAAATGTACACAACATAAAATTAACCATTTTAACCATTTTTAAGTGTGTGGTTCAATGGCATTAAGTACATTCACATTGTTGTGCAACCATCACCACCATCCATCTTCAGAAGTTTTTCATCATTCCACACTGACGCTCTGTACCCACTCACCAATAGTTCCCCTTTCCCTCCTCCTCCCAGTCCCTGGTAACCACTGTTCTACTTTCTGTCTCTATAAATTTAAGTCAATAAGTTTTAAGGTGGCTCGTTAGATAGCAACATATAACTTTACATAGATGTTAATAGGTTTTTTTAATGATCAGCTTTTAGAATATATTAATGTTTTTGTTAGTTTATTAAATACCAGGGAGTGGAAGTATCAGAAACTAATGAGGTGTTCAGAGCAGGTCCTTTTGTTATTTGTACATTTAATTCTCCTGTGTCATGGCCTATAGTGATATAGGTAAGATTATAATTATACTTAACATTGACTTTAATGTAGAGAAGGCAGTTTCACATGTAATATTTCACTCATCTTTCACAACAGCCATGTGAGGTAGAATTATTTTTTTCATTTTATAGATCAAGGGACTGAGGATCAAAGAGTTGAAGCAACTAGCCCAAGGTCATAGAGTGGAACAGGTTGGTCTGCAACTATTTTTTTATTACTCCTACTTGGGAAGGGCAATGGAAAGAGAACCCAAAAGACAAGCCAGCAGCTTAAAAGAGGCAATGCAAGCTCTGTCCTTAAAGGGCATCTGCTTCCCTGGGGAACATGTGTCTGCCCAGGGGAAAGTCCTTTGATAATGTACAACACCAACCAAGATGGTGCCCAGTGACATGTTTTATAGGCTATAACTGGGTCTCATATTAAGAAACAATTTGCTTGGCTATATTTGGGACAGGAAGAGCATGATGAAGCAAGCCAGGTACAGCCCATGAAGCAAAGCCACAGAATCGTGTCTTATTGATAAAAGACACATAAAATCAACTCAATGGGTCACAAGCAACAGGTTTTCCAAAAATGAAACAGAGCAGAATTCACTGCAAAGTAAGAGCCAGTGTTTGTCTGTGGGCTTTGTTTCAGTTATATATGTATACATATACATGCACCTCCACATCCACGTCATTTGGGAACTGGGTCACAAAATGTATTTCTTACTGTGGATGTTTGGGAAAGCACTTGAAAATCACTGCTTGGCTGGGTGTGGTGGCTCACACCTGTAATCCCAGCACTTTGGGAGGCTGAGGCGGATGGATCGCCTGAGGTCAGGAGTTCGAGAAGAGCCTGGCCAACATGGTGAAACCCCGACTCTACTAAAAACACAAAAATTAGCCGGATGTGGTGGCAGGGGCCTGTAATCCCAGCTACTCGGGAGGCTGAGGCAGGAAAATCACTTGAACCTGGGAGGCGGAGGTTGTAGTGAGCCGAGATCGTGCCACTGCACTCCAGCCTGGGCAACAGAGCAAAACTCTGTCTCAAAAAAAAAAAAAAAGAAAAATCACTGCTTTATCCTACTTTGCTCCTGGCCACAGCCTCCTTCAAAGTGCAGACATCTGCAGTCGCTAGAGAAGTTTGTGCAAACAAGGTAGAAAAAAGACAAATATTATGTTAGCACAAGAACCACACCCTAAAGGCAAGTATAGAATGGCTTCTGACGTTACATGTAAAATTCTGCGCATGTGCCCAAGGTAATATGGCAGAGAGGCATGGTGATACCACGCTGAAAACGACGGGTTAGACACAGAGAGACAAGGCGTCAGTCTCCATTCGTCATCAAATACCTATACTTCCTTGCAACTTTCTGGGCCTCCATTTTCCCCATCTTTAGAATACAGAGATTGGACTAAATCAAAGATTTCCACCGAGAAAAGAAATCCTGAGAAGATTTAGGTCCCTGCCTCCACTTTTTCCCAAGGAAGTCCACAGGGATGGAAGATGCGGAAGGAAAGACTCTCTCCTTTTGTAAAGGGCCCAGTTTTTTTTGCTTATGTATTTTCAAGGTCACTAGGAATAGACAAACACTATCTTTGAAAGGTAGCTAATGTACATTTCAAGTTCGAGACTTACCTTTAGACCCCCATCCAGGTCTGTATGTCTATAATCATGAACCTCCCATGGCTTTATGCTCATGAACTAAATATTAAACTGAAATGGTCTACGTGTGACAGTGAAGTCACAGCACCTCAACCACATACACAATTCCATCCATATAATTACGCTTGTATAGAAAGATTCTTGGGATTCCTCAGGAGTTAAAACCACACAATTGGCTGGGTGTGGTGACTCATGCCTGTAATCCTAGCATTTTGGGAGGCCAAGGCAAGCAGGTCATGTGAGCCCAGGACTTTGAGACCAGCCTGGGCAACATAGCAAGATCCTGTCTTTTATGAAAAGAAAAGTTAAGAATTTTTTTTTTTTTTTGAGACAGAGTCTTGTTCTTGTTGCCCAGGCTGGAGTACAATGGCGTGATCTCAGCTCACCACAACCTCTGCCTCCTGGGTTCAATCGATTCTCCTGCCTCAGCCTCCCGAGCAGCTGGGATTACAGGCATACGTCACCATGCCTGGCTAATTTTTTGTATTTTTAGTAGATACGGGGTTTCTCCATGTTGGTTAGGTTGGTCTCAAACTCCTGACCTCAGGTGATCCGCCTGCCTTGGCCTCCCAAAGTGCTGGGATTACAGGCGTGAGCCACCATACTCGGCCAAAGAATTTTTTTTTAAAAAGCCTACAATCATGGTGGTTCTTTACCCTGACCTGAAGACATGAACTCAGGATTTCAATCCAGGAGTCTATGCGGAGGGAGAGGAGCTGGGCCAGTGACCACTGGCAGCTCCTGGACACTAAGAAAATCTCCGTGGCAGAAGACAAGGGAGCCCAGATATTGCCAACAGCCATTGTTTAAAAAGAAACAAAGAAAGAGTCATAGAGCTTCAGTAATATGGCTCTGTTTTGCCAATATCAGCAGGAAGACAGGTGCAGAGAGATCTGAGACCCTTCCCAGCCACAGACGGTGCCCAAGAAATGTCCCCGAAGCTTGTGCTGCTTGCCATGCTGGGCTGAATCTGGAGCGTTTCCAGGGATACTCAAAAGAGGCCCAAAAGTGACATGTGAACTTAGCATATCTGTTTTCAACCTTCTTCTTCTTCTTTTTTTTTTTTTTTTGGACACATGGTGTCTTTATATTGCCCAGGCTGGCCTGGCCTCAAGCGATCCTCCCACCTTGGCCTCCCAAAGTGTTGGGATTACAGGCATGAGCCTGCACGCCCAGCCTGTTTGCAATTTAAGAGTAGAAATTGTTTTCATCATTGTGCACATGTACCCTAAAACTTAAAGTACAATTAAAAAAAAAAAAAGAACTTTAAAAAAAAAAAAGAAATTGTTTTCATCAAACAGAAAACATCTGTGTCTATTTGAATTTCAAACAAAGTAATGCTCTTCAGGTCTGATATAAGCAAATTCATTTTCAGTGGGGAACTCTACATCTTTGTTTAATTTAGGGAGATTTGAAGGGATCGCTTGAGTTGCTCCATTTTTATTTTCTCATTGGATAGAGAAATGTATGTGATTCAATGGCTAATTTCTTTTCATGGTAGTTTGTGGGATTTGTTTTTATTTTTGTTTTTGTTTTTGTTTTTGTTTTGACAGAGTCTCACTCTGTCGCCCAGGCTGGAATGCAGTGGCGCAGTCTCTGCTCACTACAACCTCTGCTTCCTGCGTTCAAGTGATTCTCCTGCCTCAGCCTCCTGAGTAGCTGGGATTACAGGTGCCCGCCACCACACCTGGCTAAGTTTTGTTTGGTTCGTTGGTTGGTTGGTTGGTTGTTTTGTTTGTTTGTTTTGAGACTGAATCTCACTCTCTGTTGCCTCGGCTGGAGTGCAGTGGTATGATCTCGGCTCACTGCAACCTCTGCCTCCCAGATTCAAGCAATTCTTGTGTCTCAGCCTCACGAGCAGCTGGGACTACAGGCATGAGCCACCACACCCAGCTAATTTTTGTATTTTTAGTACAGACGGGGTTTCACCATGCTGGCCAGGATGGTCTCAATCTCCTGACCTAAGGTGATCCACCCTCCTCGGCCTTCCAAAGTGCTGGGATTACAGGCATGAGCCACTGTGCCCAGCCTTTTTTTTTTTTTTTTTTTTTTTTTTTCACTTAAAGAACTTCTTCAAAGAAGATGCCATTTATAGATTTGAATATTAGCCAACTCTGGCCAGGCACAGTGGCTCATGCCTGTAATCCCAGCACTTTGGGAGGCCAAGGTGGGTGGATCACCTGAGGTCGGGAGTTCGAGACCAGCCTGACCAACATGGAGAAACCCCATCTCTACTAAAAAAAAAAAAATACAAAATTAGCCAGGCATGGTGGCACATGCCTGTGATCCCAGCTACTAGGGAGGGTGAGGCAGGAGAATCGCTTGAACCTGGGAGGCGGAGGTTGCAGTGAGCCGAGATCGCGCCGTTGCACTCCAGCCTGGGCAACAAGAGCAAAACTCCGTCTCAAAAAAAAAAAAAAAAGAACATTACCCAACTCTCTGGATATGATAAAAAGCACAGAAAGGAACAGAGCAAAGGGGAAAGTAAGACCAGATTTATTAAAGGGTGAATTATATTATTAAAACCAGTGACTCCTCCCTCCTTCCTTCCAAACTAACTCCAAACTCAGCTTATCTAAGTAAACCAAAGAAAATTTAATCTTAGCCTCTACTATAGATTCAGTACATTCTGGCTGACATTTTAAACCCTGTTAGAAATCTGGCTGGCCTCCAAGCACATGCAGTGGTAGAATGGAGCAATCATGTAGATAACTATCTTATTTTTCTTTCACTCTGAAACACTGACAATGATTCTTTGTAAAATGTCTCAGGACATTGAAGGAAGCTATCGACAAACATTTTGCAGAAATCTGTCAAGAGCTGATTACTGCAATTTATATAATGTGGAAATTTATTTCCAAGGCTTCATGTATTGCATGATTAAAACATGCATGAAAGGAAATGGGTCTCTAGGCTGCCAAACATATGAGCAACCAGGAGTCAAGGTGCAGGTTTAAAGGGTGGTGTTTTCAGCTCCTGAGAGGACAGAATGATGACCTCAAATGACATAGGCAGAACTACCAGATACACACTGGTCCCCTCCCAATGTGAGCAAACATTAACTGGCAAAACAGGAGAAATCCATACCTCCCTTCGTTTCTCAGAAATCCTTGCAGCCATGCCGATTTAGGTGGGGAGTACCATGTTGGAGTTCCATGCTGGGTAGGTAGGGATAACACAAATATCTGAAATTCACAGACAAACTCAAGCTCTTATTTTAGCAATTTACTTTCAACTGAGTTAGTTTCATCAACTCTGCTAACCAAAAGGGATACTGTAACCAAGGCCTATGCTGTAGGCAGGATTCCACCCTCTTTTCCATTCACATCCTGCAGAAGGAACTACTGAGTCACAAAGTACGTAAATAAAGCTGCCAAGGCCATGGCTCAGTTCCAAGCTGGATGGAAATGCTTTGGAAACTGAACATTGGAGTGCAGTCAGAAGACTTCATTATAGTGTCACACAGCACATCAGGTTTACCTGACTCATTCTCAGAATCAACTACCCAAGGCAATTTTAGATTTTTTTCTTTGATAAGTCTCAAGTCTTTTTAATGTGGGGAAGAGACATATAGATAATTTAGTTCTACTCACTGTAGGGTTTTTATTTGAGATTTTACCTATGCCCACCTACTCTTCCCCCTATAAACAGTAAACCATTCTCACCACTTCTCTGGATATACACAGTAATGTCATGCTTGCAAATGACAAATGAACACTAGGGTACTGTCTTGCTCATAGTCTTCAACAAGGATAATGACATTTTCTTTCACAACATCGTACTCTAACATGTCAATCTTTTTTTAAATTTCTGAATTTTTTTTTTTTTTTTTGAGACAGGGTCTCGCTCTGTCACCCAGGCTGTTCAAGTGGCACAATCTCTGCTCACTGCAATCTCCGCCTCCCGGGCTCAAGCCATACTCCCACCTCAGCCTCCCAAATAGCTGGAACCACAGGTGTATGCCACCATGCTTGGCTAATTTTTGTATTTTTTGTAGAGATGGGGTTTTGCCATGTTGCTCAGGCTAGTATCAAATCCCTGAGCTCAAGTAATCTGCCTGCCTCGGCCCCCCAAAGTGCTGGGACTATAGGTGTGAGCTACTGTGCTCAGCCTAAAATGTCAATCTTAATTAAACTATTTGCTTAGGTTAAGATTATGTGGAATACATATATATATATATATATATTTTTTTTTTTTTTTTTTTGAGACGGAGTTTCACTCTTGTTGCCCAGGCTAGAATGCAGTGGCACTATCTCGGCTCACCACAACCTCTGACTCCCGGGTTCAAGTGATTCTCCTGCCTCAACCTCCCAAGTAGCTGGGATTACAGGCATGCAACACCATGCTCGGCTAATTTTGTATTTTTAGTAGAGATGGGGTTTTTCCATGTTGGTCAGGCTGGTCTTGAACTCCCGACCTCATGTGATCTGCCTGCCTCAGCCTCCCAAAGTGCTGAGATTACAGGCGTGAGCCACCGCACCCAGCTATGTGGAATACATTTTTAAAGCATTTCTGGATGAACATTTATTTCAAATGAGCACGCACATACACATACACATACACACACAATCAAAGCAACCTTTTTTCTTTTTAAAGAAAATTCTTTAAAAACTTGGCCCACACCTGTAATCCCAGCACTTTGGGAGGGTGAGGCAGTGCATCACTCGAGGTCAGGAGTTTGAGACTATCCTGGGCAACATGGCAAAACCCCCTCTTTGCAAAAAAAAAAAAAAAAAAAAAAAAGTAAATTCTTTTCAGAGCCATAATTTCAAATAGTCACCATGTCTGCATGAATCCATTTTTTTGTTATTATATTAACTTAATATAAATGACTAAAGGTCATTTTCCATAGAAATGCAAAGTCCAGCTGGCCTGGTGGCTCACACCTGCAGTCTCCACTAGTAGGGAGGCTGAGGTGGGAGGATTCCTTGAGCCCAGGAGGTCACGGCTGCAGTGATCATGCCACTGCACTCTAACCTGGATGATGGAGTGAGACCTCAACTCTGAAAAAAAAAAAAAAAGAAATACGAAGTTTAAAAACGTATAGTGATTCCTTTCCTCACCTCTGTTGAACTTTCATTACTGGGTGAAGAGAGATCATGCTTTCCTTTCATCAGGCATTTGAGAGATGCCACCACTATGGTTCTGTTTATAAAAATCTCCATGTAGGAATAGTATTGTATAGTTCACAAAGTATGCACCTATTATTGTCTCATGATCCCTACAACATCCCTGAAAGGCCAGCAGAGCAGGAATTCTAATCTCTACTTACAGATGGGAAACTGAAGACAGAAGAGGTTTGCCCAAGGCTGTGGCACACACCAACTCACAAACTGGGATTCAAATCCAGACCTTCTGGTGCCTAATCCACTCTGTTTTCTGTATATTTTTCTTTCCCCTCCCCAGCACTTTCTCCCCACAAAAAGAAGATATTGATGTTTTGAGACAGACTAAAAATCTCATTTGCCTGTTTCCCCCTCTAAAAAAAACACACTAAGTAACTAACCAAGTGTGTTCAATGTAGTTTGCACCTCTGTGCTACAATCAATATAGGGGCATTTATCAACAGGACTGGCATTGTATTTACAACAGGACTGGCATTGTATGGTGGGGATGAAGTCTATGCAGCCTGTGGGGGGACAGTTTTATGGTCTGGCAGCAGCTTCTCTGTTGTGTCCTTGGAGGAGTTCCAGTGAGCTGCAATTGGATGACAGCAACCAAATGTTGCTCCCAATCCATCCCAGTGGCTCCCAGCTGCCCTGGCCTGATTTCTCATCTGGTAAAACACAGGAGCTGGGGAGAAGGTAGTTGGCACTGGAAAAGTTAGTACTGGATGAAGGGTTATAGACACTTCAGATGGGGAAAGAAGCAGAAGATGGGAGAGATTGGCCACAATTTTTGGAACTTGCCCTAAAGGAAGGGGCCAGGAAGCTTTTGCACAAGGTAGCAGAACATGAAGTGCTGGTTCTGGTTCTCCAAACTACAGCTGGTGAGCTGGAGAAGGAGTTAAAGAGGTCATCAAGTCCATCTTTCATTCATTCATTCATCTGTTCATTCCTTCAACAAATGATTATTGAACACCTAGAGGTGCTTAGGATACGGTAGGGAACAAATCAAAGTCCCTGCCGCCGAGGAGTTTACATTCTGGTGGGGAGAGACAAACATTAAGCAAGCAAAAAAATACAGGCATTCTTGGAGATTTTGTGGGTTTGGTTCCAGACCACCACGATAAAGTTGATATTGCAGTAAAGCGAGCCACATCAACTTTTTGGCTTCCCAGTGCGTATAGAAGTTACTTTGTCCAGATCTATCAGAGGAATCACTATTGATACAAGCTTCAGCCCCTTATGAGATTCTTTCTCTTTCTTTCTTTCTTTCTTTCTTTCTTTCTTTCTTTCTTTCTTTCTTTCTTTCTTTCTTCCTTTCTTTCTTTCTGTCAGGGCCTCCCTCTGTCATGCAGGCTGGAGTGCAGTGGCAATCACAGCTTGCTGCAGCCTCAAAGTCCTGGGCTCAAGTGATCCTCCCACCTCAGCCTCCCGAGTAGCTGGGACTACAGGCACTTGCCACCATGCCTATTTTTTTTTTTTAATTGTAGAGACAAGGTTTCACCATGTTGCTCAAGGCTGGTCTGGAACTCATGGGCACAAGTGATCCACCTGCCTTGTCCTGCCAAAGTGCTGGGATTACAGGCATGAGGCACTGTGTCCTGCTGAGATCTATTTCTTAAATAGTGGGACTTGAAAGTTGAAATTACTCTTGGTCCATAGGCTGCAGAATGAAGGTTGTGTTAGCAGGCATGAAAACATTAATCTCCTTGTATATCTCCATGAGAGATCTCGGATGAATAGGCACATTGTCATTGAGCACTAATATTTCTAAAGGAAAAAAACAAAAACAAAAAACAAAACAAAACAAAATTTCTAAAGGAATCTTTTGTTTTGAGCTGCAGGTCTCAATGGTGGGCTTAAAATATTCAGTAAAGCAGGCTGTAAACAGATGTTCTGTCATCCAGGCTTTGTTGTTCCATTTATAAAGCATAGGATGAGGAGATTTAGCATAATTCTTAAGGGCCCTAGGATTTTCAAAATGGTAAATAAGCATTGGCTTCAACTTCAAGTCGCCAGCTGTATTAGCTCCTAGCAAGTCAGCCTATCCTTTTAAGCTTTGAAGCCAGATATTGACTTCTCCTCTCTAGCTATGAAAGTCCTAGATGGAATCTTCTTCCAATACAATGTTGTTTTGTCTATACTGAAAATCTGTTGTTGAGTGTAGCCACCTTCATTGATAATCTTTGCTAGATCTTTTGAATAAGTTGCTGCAGCTTCTACATCAGCACTTGCTGCTTCACCTTGCACTCTTATGATACAGAAATGGCTTCTTTCCTTAAATCTCATGAACCAACATCTGTTAGTGTCAAACTTTTCCTTTGCAGCTTCCTCTTCTCTCTTAGCCTTCATAGAATTGAAGAGAGTTAGGGCCTTGCTCTGGATTAGGCTTTGACTTCAGGAATATTGTGGCTGGTTTGAGCATCTATCCAGATTACTCAAACTTTCTCCATATCAGCAATAGAGTTGTTTTGCTTTTGTATCATTTGTGTGTTCACTGGAGTAGCACTTTTAATTTCCTTCAATAACTTTTTCTTTGCATTCACAATTTGGCTGCAAGAAGCCTAACTTTCAACCTAACTTGGCTTTAGACATGCCTTCCTCACTAAGCTTAATGATTTATAGGTTTGTTTGTTTTTTGTTTGTTTGTTTTTTTAAGATGGAGTCTCCTGTGGCTCAAGCTGGAGCGCAGTGGTGCGATTTCGGCTCACTGCAACCTCCGCCTCCTTGGTTCAAGCTATTCTCCTGCTTCAGCCTCCCAAGTAGCTGGGATTACAAGCATGCACCACCATGCCAGGCTAATGTTTGTATTTTTAGTAGAGACGGGGTTTCACCATGTTGGCCAGGCTGGTCTTGAACTCCTGACCTCAACAGATCTGCCCACCTCGGCCTCCCAAAGTGCTGAGATTACAGGCGTGAGCCACCATGCCCAGCCCACTTCTAGCTTTTGATTTAAAGTAAGAGACATGCAACTCTTCCTTTCACTTGAACACTTAGAAGCTGTTGTAGAGTTATTAATTGGCCTTATTTCAGTATTGTTGTTTCTTAGGGAATCAGGAGGCCTGAGGAGAGAGATGGACAGCTGTTCAGTGGTGCAGTCAGACACGTACAATATTTACTGATTGAGTTCTCAATTTAATATGGGTGGTTCATGGTGTCCAAAACAATTACAATAGTAACATCCCAGATCACTGATCACAGATCACCATAACGGATATAATAATAACAACAATTAAAATATTGCAAGAATTACCACAATGTGACACAGAGACCACGAAGTAAGCACATGCTGTTGGAAAAATGGCACCAATAGACTTGCTTGATACAGAGTTGCCACAAAACTTCACTTTGTGAAAAGTGCAATATCTGCAAAGCACACTAAGGTGAGGTATGCCCGTAGCATGTCAGCTGGTGATAAGTGCTGTGGAGAACAGGAAAGCCGGGTGAGAGAAAAAGACGCTGTTCGGGGCTAGAGGTGATCTTATATATGCCGGTTAGGCTGATAATGTGCTGCCTACTGACACTGACATCTGAATGGAGACTTGAAGGAAATGAGGGAAGGAGCCATGAAAATATCTGATGGGAAGAGAATTCTAAGGAGAGGGAACATCAAGTGAAAAGACTCCGCTGCAGGGAGTATTTGGCATGTTAAAGGAACAGCTAGGAGGCCAGTAGGGTTGGAGCAGCAGGAGGGGGGAAATTGTAGATGAGGTCAGAGAGATTGTGGGTCTTGGACCTGCAGGACAGCGTGAGGCTCAGGGGAGACAGAGGCCCACTGGAGGGTATGGAGCAAGGCAACAATAGAATCTGACTTTTAAAGAATCCTCCCAGCTGCTGTGTTGGAAAACATCTTGGGGCTATGCCATGGAACATGATGGAAATCTACTTCATTCTTGGAAGGCCTTGTATATGACTCAGTTGCCCTCATTTTTTTTAGGTGGGTTTTTATGCTTCTCCCTAGACAGATTTCCATCTATTTGTTTTCTTTCCAATCATCAGATTCCTTAAAATGCAAAATCTGATTTTGTCATCATCCCTTTCCAACCCCTAACTTCTTTTTTAAAAACAAAAACAAAAACAAAAAACAGGATCTCACTGTGTTGCCCACGGTGGAGTACAATGGCACCATCTTGGCTCACTGCAACTTCCACCTCCTGGGTTCAAGCAATTCTCCTCTCAGCCTCTCGAGTAGATGGGACTACAGGCAAATGCCACCACACTTGGCCAATGTTTGTATTTTTGTAGAGGTGGGGTTTTGCCATGTCAGCCAGTCTGGTCTTGAACCCCTGGCCTCAAGTGATTCGCCTGCCTCAGCCTCCCAAAGTGTTGGGATTACAGGTATGAGCCACCCAGCCATTGATCCATTTTCTATATTTAAAATCAGAGTCTTCCTCCCCCTTTTAAAATTAGGCATATGGAGAATCTATCTTTAGTAGATTAATGATCCATTATCTTAAAAGCTGGTATGAGTCTTTACTATATGGTGGCCCCTGTTTAAGGTATTCTGAATGTTTATAATATTACATTTATATATTATTTGATACTAGAACAACTATATATATGTCTTTTTGTTGTGGTGGTGATTGTTTATTTGTTTGTTTTCGAAACAGGGTCTCAGCTGGGCGCAGTGGCTCATACCTGTAATTCCAGCACTTTGGGAGGCCGAGGCAGGTGGATCACCTGAGGTCAGGAGTTTGAGACCAGCCTGGCCAACATAATGAAACCCTGTCTCCACTAAAAATACAAAAATTCGCTGAGTGTGATGGCGGACACCTGTAATCTCAGCCACTCAGGAGGCTGAGGCAGGAGAATTGCTTGAACCTGGGAGCCAGAGGTTGCAGTGAGCCAAGTTCATGCCACTGCACTGCAGCCTGGGTGATAGAGAGAGACTGTCTCGAAAAACAAACAAACAAACAAACGAAACAGGGTCTCGCTTTGTCACCTAGGCAGGAGTGCAGTGACGCCGTCTTGGCTCACTACAACCTCCACCTCCCAGGTTCAAGCGATTCTCGTGCCTCAGCCTCCCAAATAGCTGGCACTACAGGCGCGTGTCGCTACGACTGGCTCATTTTTGTATTTTAATTTTTATTTTGTTTTTATTATTATTATTTTTTGAGGCAGAGTGTCGCTCTGTCGCCCAGGCTGGACTGCAGTGTCGTGATCTCAGCTCACTGCAACATCCACCTCCTGGGTTCAAGCAATTCTTCTTCCTCACCCTCCAAGTAGCTGGGATTACAGGTGCCTATCACCTCACCTGGCTAATTTTTGTATTTTTAGTAGAGATAGGGTTTCGCCATGTTGGCCAGGCTGGTCTCAAACTCCTGACCTCAGGTGATTCACCTGCCTCGGCCTCCCAAAGTGCTAGGATTATAGGCGTGAGCCACTGCTCCCGGCCCCAGCCACCAACTTTTCAAAGTCAGTTGCTCTAAGGAAAAAGTCCAGATTCTTTTTTGTGGCCTAAAAGGTCCTGCAAGATGAAGCCCTTGCTCACTTCCCTTTCGTTTGAGCTCTACTCTGTCTCCCCTTTTCTACCCCAGCCACAGCGGTCCTCTTTCAGCCCTTCCTGGTACAATGCCTTCCCCCAGATCCTTTCTTCTTCCTGTTATATTCTTTCCTATGTCTGCATGGCTCATCCTAGTATCCTGTACCTGAGAGCTCCAGAAACTGTTGAATTAGTTAATTCATCAATTACATATGGTACATAAGTGAAATCACTACTGAATTCATGGTGTGGAGTTATTTCTATTTTGGAAGAAGGCTCCGATTTCACTAATACTGAAATTTCGTTTAGTATTATTTTAAATTATTTGAATATATTTTGGAGTGAATATATGTGATACTAACAAACTATGTGATTATATTTTTGAACACCTTTCCTAGATGTTGTCATTCTAATTCACCTTCCCACATCATTACAGCATAATACATTACATATCCTATTCAATATAGGCTTGTTCCATGAAAAGGCACAGAGGAAACTTAAATGCATGTTGCTAAATGAAAGAAGTCAATCCTGGCTGGGCACGCTGGCTCATGCCTGTAATCCCAGCATTTTGGGAGGCCAAGGTGGGAGGATCACCAGAGGTCAGGAGTTCAAGACCAGCTTGGCCAACATGGTGAAACCTCGTCTCTACTAAAAATACAAAAATTAGCTGGACGTGGTGGGACACGTCTGCAATCTCAGCTACTCAGGAGGTTGAGGCAGGATAATCGCTTGAACCAAGGAGGCAGATGGTTGTAGTGAGCCAAGATCACGCCACTGCACTCCAGCCTGGGCAACAGAGTGAGACTCGTCTAAAAAAAAGAAAAGGAGAAAGAAGACAATCAAAAGCCTTCTGCTATATGTACAATGCTACATACTGAATGATTCCAACTACATGGCATGCTGAAAAAGGCAAAACTATGGAGACAGCAGGAAGATCAGTGGTTGCTAGAGATTGGGCAGAGGGAGGGAAGAATGAATAGCCAGAGCACTGGGGGGTGGTAGGGCAGTGAAACTATTCTGTATGATACTACAATGGTGCATACATGTCGTTATGTATTCGTCCAAACTAATAGAATGTTCCACACCATTAGTGAACCCTAATGTAAACTATGGACTGTGGGTGATAACGAGGTGTCACTGTAGGTCCAACGACTGTAGCAAATGGACCACTCTAGTGGAAGATGTTGATAATATGGGAGGCTGTGCATGTGGGGGAGCAGGGGTATATGGGAAATCTCTGTACCTTTCCCTCAAGTTTGCTGGGAACCTAAAATTACTCTAAAAATTGTCTTTAATTTTAAAAAGCATATATATATATATACACATACATACATACATATGTATACATACATATATATGCATGTATGTATATATACATATATATGTATGTGTATATATATGCTTTTTTAAATTAAAGACAATAATTATATATATATATATACACACATACATATGAATGCTTGTTTATCATAAATTTTAGTGGGAATTCTTTACCTATAATGGATTTCCCCATTTTAGTATCTTATTAACAATCTGGGCATAGTGGCTCACTCCTACAATCCCAGCACTTTGGCAGGCCGAGACGAGCAGATCACTGGAGGTCAGGAGTTCGAGACCAGCCTGGCCAACGTGGTAAAACTCTGTCTCCACTAAAAATACAAAAAATGAGTCAGGCATGGTGGCGGGTGCCTGTAATCCCAGCTACTCGGAGGCTGAGGCAGGAGAATTGCTTGAACCCAGGAGGCCGAGGTTGTAGTGAACTGAGATTGCACCATTGCACTCCAGTCTGGGTGACACAGCAAGACTCCGTCTCAAAAAAAAAAAAAAAAAAAAATCAGAAAGATTAGTTCTCTCTGTGTTACCAGAGCTATATTAATTTGTCTAATACTTTGTTAATATCTTTTAAAATTCAGGAGTTGTGCTGTTCAATATGGTATGGTGGCCCAGCCACATATGTGGTTTAAATTTTAAATTAATTAAAATCAGATTTAAAAAAAATGCGTCCCTCAGTTCTGATGTGAATGGTGGCTACCACAAATATAGAACATTTTTATCACTGCAGAGAGTTCTGTTGGACAGCCTACCTCTCACATCTCCCTCGTGCTTTGATATATCTTCTGTTTCTGAGGAGATGTCTGCAACAGGGTGACAATGACTCTGTCAGTCATCTTTCTTTCAGTGCCTACTTTGTGTCAAGCAGTAAGGTAGTAAGAGAGTATCTTATATATGTACATTTTTTTTTTTTCGAGATAGGGTCTCACTCTGTCGCCCAGGCAGGAGTGCGGTGGTGCGATCTCAGCTCACTGCAACCTCCACCTCCCAAGTTCAAGAGGTTCTCCCATCTCAGCCTCTCAAGAAGCTGAGATTACAGGCGCACGCCACCACACCCAGCTAATTTTTGTATTTTTAGTAGAGACATGATTTCACCATGTTGGCCAGGCTGGTCTTGAACTCCTGACCTCAAGTGATCTGCTCGCCTTGGCCTCCCAAAGTGCTGGGATTACAGGGGTGAGCCACCGCGCCTGGCCTTATGTACATATTATCTTATTTAGTCCTCCTGGGATTCAACCATGAGTCAGCTCAAGGAGACCATTCTATAAGATCATTGTAATAAATCAGAAATCTGATGACCATTAACTCAGATTTCCACCCCCACTCCCTACTCAACAGGCAAAATGTAAATTGGGCTACTCTGCCTATGGGATGCCCCTGTTGTGTCTATGGAGCAGCCAAAAAATATATATATATATGTCTATATACGTCTAAACATTTTAAAAAATGGAAATTGGTCTCAATCCCTTCAGATCATACAGAGCCCTTGAATGCAAATAAAAGATAATTCTTGTTAGTGTGGCACCTATGTCTTTTCAGAATCTGGAGGGTTTACAAGTTCAATGACCACAGGGCACTAACCCTGAGGCCTAAGGCAGCCAGGGGAGATTCAAATCTGGAGCAAAACAATGCATGGGCCCGGTGTTCTTTACTGAGGAGGACTTTACTCTTTCTCATTTAAATTATAACAGCTTTAATCTATCCCTTAACAAAAGGTCTGCTTCAGGCAAGTATACACACAAACATGTATATGTGAGCATACAGACACACACACAGAGACAAGAACAAGATGGGAGGGGTTTGTTTTTGTTTTTTCTTGTTTTTGAGATAGAGTCTCACTCTGTCACCCAGGCTGGAATGCAGTGGTGCCATCTCAGCTCACTACAACCTCCGCCCCCTGGGTTCAAGCGATTCTCCTTCCTCAGCCTCCGGAGTAGCTAGGACTACAGGCCCGCACCACCACGCCCAGTTAATTTTTGTATTTTTAGTAGAGACAGGGTTTCACCATGTTGACCAGGCTGGTCTTGAACTCCTTACTTCAGGTGATCTGCCTGCCTCAGCCTCCCAAAGTGCTGGGATTACAGGGGTGAGCCACCGCATCCAGCCTCTCAAATGTATTTTGAATTAGACTTAATAAATATATCTATATATGTTGGCCTAATCTTTGGTGGCTAAGAGTAACTGACAGTTGCAAGTGACGCAAAAAACTGCAAAATAAAAGGCAATTCCAAATAACTTCATGTAAGAAATATTTTGAACATTAAAAAATGATGAGCAATTTATTTTTGTCAATAGGAAACAGTTTCTCTTCACTCCCATTAACAGTAAATAAATATTTAAGGAATATTGGTTTGAAATAAAGACACCAAATTAATACCCGGGATGCTCTCATGTACTAGCTCGGCCCTAGAGATGACTATGTTTACTGCCATTTTACAGATGAGAAAACTGAGGCTCAAAGAAGTCAAGTGCTATATTTCTTGGGTAATCAGTGGTAGAAATTGAAACCTGGGACTAATCTACTTGAGAATTCCATTCTGACTCCCTGTTGGGTAGAATTGACTCTGACTCATCTTTCTCTGATTTTTGTGGTTGAAATTCTGATTGAAAAGAGAATGTTAGAACATCCATTTAAAAACCTGAACTTGGCCGGGCGCAGTGGCTCACGCTTGTAATCCCAGCACTTTGGGAGGCCGAGGCGGGCGGATCACGAGGTCAGGAGATCGAGACCACGGTGAAATCCCGTCTCTACTAAAAATACAAAAAAATTAGCCGGGCGTGGTGGCGGGCGCCTGTAGTCCCAGCTACTCGGAGAGGCTGAGGCAGGAGAATGGCGTGAACCCGGGAGGCAGAGCTTGCAGTGAGCTGAGACTGCGCCACTGCACTCCAGCCTGGGCGACAGAGCGAGACTCCGTCTCAAAAAAAACAAAAAAACAAACAAAAAAAAACCCTGAACTTGTACTTGAAGGAAACAGCCAGGAGCCAGGACTTTTTTTTTTTTTTTTTTAGATGGAGTCTCACTCTGTCGCCCAGGCTGGAGTGCAGTGGCGCGATCTCAGCCCACTGCAACCTCCGCCTCCCAGGTTCAAGCGATTCTCATGCTTCAGCTTCCCAAATAGCTGGGATTACAGGCACTGGCTACCACACATGGCTAATTTTTTGTATTTTTAGTAGAGACAGGGTTTCACCATGTTGGCCAGGCTGGTCTCGAACTCCTGACCTCAAGTGAGGAGGTTTTACCAAATTCATTTTAAAGATTATACTTCAATTGATGAAAAACAGTTAAATTGCTTTCATTTATTTAAAAACTTACATAGTACTCAGTTCTGCCATTGTAGTGTGAAAGCAGCTACAGAAAATACATAAACGAATTAGCCTGGCTGTGTTCCAATAGAACCTTATTTATGGATTCTGAAATTTGAATTTTACATAGCTTTGCATGCCACAGAATATTAGCCTTCTCTTGATTTTTTTTTTTTCAATTTGTAGATATAAAAACTATCTTTAGCCCATTGGCCATATAAACACAGGTGGTAGGCTGGATTTGATGTTCATTTCTTAGTTTGCCAACGCTAATTGTAGGGCATAAAATCAAAACCTGGAGAAAGGTAGGAGCTTGCCTAAGAATATGGAAGAATAGGACTATGCTCCATTTTTTTTCTGCTTGCTCAGCTTAATGAGTTGTATTCTATTATAAAGAAATAAGTCTGGGAGCAGTGGCTCACATCTGTGACTTTGGGAGGCCAAGGTGGGTGGATCACTTGAAGTCAGGAGTTTGAGACCAGCCTGGCCAACATGGTGAAACCCCGTCTCTACTAACAATACAAAAATTTTCCAGGTGTGGTGGCACACGCCTGTAATCTCAGCTACTCCAGAGGCTGAGGCAGGAGAATTGCTTGAACCCGGGAGGCAGAGGTTGCAGTGAGCCACTGCACTCCAGCCTGGGTGACAGAGCAAGACTCCATCTCAAAAAAAAAACAAAAAACAGAAATGAAAATTGGCCAGGTGCAGTGGCTCATACCTGTAATCCTAGCACTTTGGGAAGTTGAGGCAGGAGGACTGCTTAAGTCCTCAACATAGTGAGACCCCGTCTCTACTAAAACAAGAAAAAAGGAAATGGAAATCATGAAAGCCACAAGAAGATAATTTAATTATCTGTGGGGAAGGGATATCTTAAGGCGATGAGCCCAGGCTATGAATCCTTAATGAAAGCAAAGTCAAAAGTCCTGCCATTATTCCCCCATATGCCTTATCTATAACATAATGGCAAAAATACAATACACTTTTCTATTAGAAATGTTTCCTTTCCTCTGCCACAAAATGTTGTACTATTCTTAACTACAAACTGTACAAATATTAAGCTAAAGTGGAAGAGGAGAAAAGAGCAATAGGTTAAATTATATTATTATTATTATTTTTTTTTATTTTTTGAGATGGAGTCTCGCTCTGTTGCCCAGCTGGAGTGCAGTGGCATGATCTCGGCTCACTGCAATCTCTGCCTCCTGGGTTCAAGCAATTCTCCTGCCTCAGCCTCCTGAGTAGCTGGGATTACAGGCATGCACTACCATGCCCGGCTAATTTTTGTATTTTTAGTAGAGACAGGGTTTCACCCTGTTGGTCAGGCTGGTCTCAAACTCCTGACCTCATGATCCACCTGTCTCGGCCTCCCAAAGTGCTGGGATTACAGGCGTGAGCCACCACGCCCAGCCAGTTAAATTTAAATTACAATATTTGTTGTCCCAACCTGGAGTTAGAGGACTTAGAAAGATTTGCTTAAATCTTCTCCATGAATGTATAATTTATGTACCATTTATATGCTATTCCTTTGAAGATTTGCTAACTGGCTCCTGTCTTACATCATTCAATATTTATTGAGGTTTCACCATGTACCAGCCACTATTCCAAGCCCTGAGTATATTGTGGTATACAAATTCTCTTATACACCTTTTCAGAGGGATGAACAATATAAAGTTCTCCACATTCACAAACTTCAGCTACATTCTACAACCATCATATTCTTTATATGACAATCAACAAAATGAACATTCAGAAAACTAGTAACCATTAATTGATTATTAAAAATGTTTTAACATAAAGAACAATGCTGTCATGCAAATGCAAATCCATAAACATTCACTTACTATTTGCAAGGCAAACTATCACTGGCATAAACTGTAAAAAAAATTTCACAATAATATGTATGATGAACTTTCCAGTAAACTTAAACCACGTCACACATGTTTTTTTCTCTCATTCACCTCTTTCACTTCTTCCCACAATTTTTATGTCAAACAGGTAAAAAAAATATCAGATCAGGGCAAGATACAAACTCGAATAGGAACATAATTGGTTTAAGCAGAGGAGGTATCACAGCTAGAACACAGGGCTTCCATTTTTAAGAATCTTCCTTTACCCATCATCTCCTATACTAACAATTTAAATAAACCATTAATCAAAAGGCAGCTCCAACTTGTAAGCAAACTCTGTTTGTCACACACAATATTTCTGTTCAACAGAAATATTGAGCAAAAACAAGGACACTTTTTTTTCCTTTTCACTTTTATTCTACAAACACACAAAACTAGAAATACCAGATGGACCTGGAGGTAATTAATGCATGGCAAGCTGAACTTTTTACCTGCAAGATCGCTTTATATGTGCCACAAACAGCTAAAATTGAAATGTGATGATTTCATTGAGTCCCTGGGTTAGATGGCTGACTTTTCCTTGAATAAATTATCAGTTTGTCTTTCCATTGCCCCAATCCCCATCTCCTGGCCCAACCACTGAAATGACATTGCTGGTAAACTCATGCCTTCACCTGTATATTTTTTCCACTTCTCACTTATGGTTTGGAGTGGCCCCTATTTTGACCCTTTCCTCAGAGCATCTAGTGGCAAATTAGGGGATGAATGTGGTAGGTGGCAGTGGAGATGGGGGGAGACCCCATTCAGCATGCTCTGGCTGGTCTCATAACCCCAACTTTTGGTTGAAGGGTGAAAACTGAAATCCACATGACTCAGGGCTGGCTAAGGGCCAAGCTTATCATTCTAATCTAGTTTTGGCAGATTCTGAGAAGCTGCATTTTCATTTAAGTTCGTAAGTTAACTTTAGATTGACAGGAGAAATTCTTCTGTTAAGATCGGCTTCTGTACTGGGTGCGGTGGCTCAGGCCTGTAATCTCAGCACTTTGGCAGGCCGAGGCTGGAAGATCACTTGAGGTCAGGAGTTCAAGACCAGCCTCGCCAGCATGGCAAAACCCTGTCTCTACAAAAAATACAAAAAATCAGCCAGGCGTGGTGGTACATGCCTGTAGTCCCAGCTACTTGGGAGGCTGAGGCACGAGAATCGCTTGAACCCCGGAAGCCAAGGTTGCAGTGAACCGAGATCGCGCCACTGCACTCCAGCCTGGGCAACACAGACCCTGTTCCCCTCTGAGAAAAAGAAAAAAGATCGACTTTTGGACTGAAGCTAACCAGGACCTGCCGTTCTGGTGGATACTGAAACTGGCATAGTTCCCTTCAAGCACAGGGAATAAAGGGAGGGGGGCAAAGTCAGTGACCACACATAGACAGCCCCCTGCCCAGAGCACATGTCAAGTCCTACTACACCTAGGCCTATTATACCTAGGCTCTTTTTATTTATTTATTTATTTTTATTTTTTTTAGATAGAGTTTTGCTCTTGTTGCCCAGGCTGGAGTGCAGTGGCGCAATCTTGGCTCACTGCAACCTCCACCTCCCAGGTTCAAGTGATTCTTCTGCCTCAGCCTCCTGAGTAGCTGGGATTACAGGCACGCGCCACCATGCCCAGCTAAAATGTTTTTGTATTTTTAGTAGAGACGGGGTTTCACCGTGTTGGCCAGGCTGGTCTCGAACTCCTGACCTCAGGTGATCCACCTGCCTCAGCCTCCCAGAGTGCTGGGATTACAGGCGTGGGCCACTGTGCCCTGCCACATTTAATCCTAATCTTAACCCTATATTTAAGTCATATATATGACTTAAAAACAAATTATTATTTTTGACTGTATTGAAATACAGTTATCCATTTTAAAACTATAAAGTATGTGCTTCCTTGTTAAAACATTAATTAACAAAATCTGCGTTCTAATAACTCCCATATATTTAAAGTAGTTTAAATGATATTTCCAAAATATCTGCAACAACTATAATGTGATAAGAAAATACCTGCAATTTTTTTCTTTAAGACAGAATCTCGTTCTGTTGCCCAGGCTGGAATGCAGTGATGCAATCACAGCTCACTGTGGCCTCATCCTCCACACCTCAAGCAATCCTCCCACCTCAGTCTCCCAAGTTGCTGGGACTATAGGCACATGCCACCATGCCTGGCTAATTTTTGTTGTTGTTGTTGTTGTTTGTAGAGACAGAGTTTCACCATGTTGTCCAGACTGGTCTCAGACCCCTGGACTCAAGCAATCCACCTGCCTTAGCCTCCCAAAGTGTACGAATTATAGGCATGAGCCACCTTGCCCAGCAATTTCTTTTAGTAAAAAGTTGCAAGTATTGCTAATCCTACTGTGGTTTTTTGCCTACATTCATTATTGAAGAACATGCTAAATTTTATTTAGATATTGGTGAAACCCCAAATTTAAGTTTTTCATCCAAGATCAGCCTGAATTCTATCCATGGACTCTGGACTAACAATCCCTGAGAGGTTTAAAAACAAACAAAAAACCCAGTTGATAAATAGAGTAAAAGACCCTGCCACCACCTGAATGAGGAAATTTCCAGGCTGGGGATGCCACTTCCTCTCCATCCATTTCATTTGCAAATCCCAGTCTTTGTTTTTTTTTTTTGAGACGGCGTCTCGCTCTGTTGCCCAGGCTGGAGTGCAGTGGCACAATCTCGGCTCACTGCAAGCTCTGCCTCCCAGGTTCATGCCATTATCCTGCCTCAGCCTCCTGAGTAGCTGGGACTACAGCTGCCTGCAACCACGCCTGGTTAATTTTTCGTATTTTTAGTAGAGATGGGGTTTCACCGTGTTAGCCAGGATGGTCTTGATCTCCTGACCTCGTGATCCGCCCGCCTCGGCCTCCCAAAGTGCTGGGATTACAGGCGTGAGCCACCGCGCCAGCCACAAATCCCAGTCTTATTACCCAGTGAAGGATTAGTCCCGCCCAGTCTGTCCCCCAGCTGCTTGTTGCTGCAGGTTTGCAGCGTATGCTGGTGGTTCTGAGCACAGGAAGCAGCCTCAGAGTAGATGCCTTTCCAAAAGCGACATGACACAAAAAGACAATTATTTAGATAATTTACTGCAAAATCTTCTAGAAAATTTAGGGGACATAAATCATTTATTGTACCGATTTACACCCCACCAATGATTCTGCTTTTGCCTCCTTAAATGTGGAAAAATTGCCTCAGTAAAGAGCCCTTTGTGCCCCAGCTAAATACTATTGTATAAACCTACAATTAGAGGTCAATAAATGGTGTTCTAGAAAAGCCTAGTCGGGGGATGATTAAGACTGGGCCAAACCAAAAGTCCTGAGGATTACAACATTGGGGTCATCTTCAACTTGTTTTTAAAAATGTACGCTACTAGCAGAAATGAAACGAGTGGTAAAGACAACTGTTGTTATTGACAGAAACAATCGCAGCATTATCAACAATAATAATACCAGTTAAGTTATGGTTAACTATCCTCAAACCATGAAAATATTACCACAAAGGTTAGCAAAGAGAGAGTCTTTTGTTTTTGAGATGGAGTCTCGCTCTGTTGCCCAGGCTGGAATGCAGTGGTGCAATCTTGGCTCACTGTAACCTCTGCCTCCGGGGTTCAAGCAATTCTCCTGCCTCAGCCTCCCGAGTAGCTAGGATTACAGGCACCCGTAACCACGCCCGGCTAATTTTTTGTATTTTTAGTAGAGACAGGGTTTCACCATGTTGGTCAGGCTGGTCTCAAACTCCTGGCCTCAGGTGATCTGCCCGCCTCGGCCTCCCAAAGTGCTGGGATTACAAGCCACCCGGCCAGCAAAGAGAGACTTTCAAGCCTGAACTTAGGCAGTGATTCTTTTGTCAAAATAACTTCAAGAACTTCAATTAATGGATGAGGAAAAATAATTTCATTCGTATTCCCATTTAAAAAGAGACACTAAAATATATGGTCAAAAGAAATGAGAAATTCCTGTACATGGTAAGATGAAAGTATAATGTGTAACTACTTTTACAAATGATTGGTATATTTAGTGCTGCTAGCAGAGTAACCTTTATACGTGTGTGTATATAATGCTGCAAATAATGTGTAAATAATTCTAATAGTTTATGTTTAAGGACATAACTGCTTAGGTAGAGTACTATGCTTTATTCTAAAGCAAAATGCAAATTCAAAGTTAGCTCATATCAAAAACTACTTTTATAATAATTACCACCATGTGAACAAAGTTTTATTTTTTTAAAGATACTGATCTAAACTCAGGTCTTGTTCTTTGAATATTATATCTTTGTTAGGCTGGATGCAGTGGCTCACGCCTGTAATCCCAGCACTTTGGGAGGCCGAGGCAGGAAGACCATGAGGTCAAAAGATCAAGACCAGTCTGGCCAGGCCAACATGGTGAAACCCCTTCTTTACTAAAAATACAAAAATTAGCTGGGTGTGGTGGTGCGTGCCTGTAGTCCCAGCTACTCAGGAGACTGAAGCAGAAGAATCACTTGAACTTGGGAGGTGGAGGTTGCAGTGAGTGGAGATCACGCCACTGCACTCCAGCCTGGCAAGAGAGCGAGACTCTGTCTCAAAAAAAAAGAAAAAGAAAGAAAGAAAGAAAAAAGAGAAAATAATAACTTGTTTAATTTGAAAAGTTAAAAAAACTATAAAAAGTTGTGCTTGATATAAATCTTGACATTTAAACTGGAGCAATCTGAATTCTAGCTACAGCTGTCTAAAATCATAAGCAAGTAACTTATCAGATATATACAAGAATCCTGATAAACCAAACCATTGATAAATTGCTTATTTCATAAGTAAATTTGGCAGGTAAGTGCAAAACCGTTCATTTTGTTTAAAATAGTGAAAAAACAAATTTACAAGTTGTATTTACTTTTTTTAGCATGACTGTCTAAACTCTGTTGCTTTCAATCACTTGAGAAACCAATGACTTTCTCTGAAAAAAAGATAGCAGATATAAAATTTGGTTTGAAAGGCACACTCATAAATAATATGACATATAAATTGAAAATTTATTTTTCTGTGCCCCTTACTTCTAAAATGGTAACATTTCACAATTATGAACTCTTCGAGGAATGCAGTATTTTCTGGTTCAAACATAAGTAAATAAAACACAATGTAGTAAATGAGTTCAAGGTTGCAGAATACAAGATCAAAAAAAATCTATTGTATTCCTGTATACTAGCAATGTATAATCTAAAATGAAATTAAGAAATTATTCCATTTATGGCTGGGTGCAGTGGCTCACACCTGTAATCCCAGCGCTTTGGGAGGCCAAGGCGGAGAGATCACTTGGGCCCAGAAGTTCGAGACCAGCCTGGGCAATATGGCAAAAATCTGTCTCTAATAAAAAGACAAAAAATTAGCCAAGTGTGGTGATACTCACCTGTAGTCCCAGCTACTCAGGAGGCTGATGTGGGAGGATCATCTGAGCCTTGGAAGTCGAGGCTGCAATGAGCCATGATCACACCACTGCACTCCACCCTCAGTGATTGGAGTGAGACCCTGTCTCAAAAAAAAAAAAAAAGAAAGAAAAAAGAAATTATTCCATTTATAACAGCATCAAAAATAATAAAACAGGAATACATTCAACAAAAGAGGGGCAAAACTTACACTCTGACAACCACAAAACAATGTTGAAAAAATTTAAAGATCTAAATAATGGTAAAGAAACCCCATGTTCATGACTGGAAGACTTAATACTGTTAAGATAGTAACACTCTTCAAACTGATTTACAGATTCAACACAGTCCTATAAAAATAGCATCTATTTCTTTGTAGAAATTGGCAAGTTGATCTTAAAATTCATGTGTAAACTTGAGGGACCTAGAATAGTTAAACAATCCTGAAAAAGAAGAAAAAAGTTGAAGGACTCACATTTCCCAATTTTGAAACTTACTACAAAAGCAGCAATATTCAAGACAGTGTGGGTACTGGCCCAAGATAGACATAGAGATCAGTCGAATAGAATTTAGAGTCCAGAAATAAACCCATATATCTGGTCAACTGATGTTTGACAATGGTGTCAAGATCATCCAAAGGGAAAGGATAGACTTTTTAAACAAATGGTGCTGGGTCGCCTGGGTATCCACTTGCAAAAAATGAAGTTGAACCTCTGCCCTGAACTTCATAGGATAATTAAAGCAAAATGTATCAAAGACCTAAATGTAAATGCTGAAACTATAAAACTCTTAGAAGAAAATACAACAGTAAATATTTAAGACTTTGAATTAGATAGGTGATGATTTCATAGATATACCTAAAGCACTTTGGGAGGCTGAGATAGGAGAAATGCTTGAGTCCAGGAGCCTGAGACCAGCCTGGGCAACATGGTGAGATCCCATCGCTACCAAAAAAAAAAAAAGATACTCCAAAAGCACGAGAAACAGAAGAAAAAATAGATAAATGGGACTTCATCAAAATAAAACCTTTTGTGATGCAAAGGACACTCACTATCAAGAGAGTGAAAAGGCACACAGACTGAGAGAAAACATTTGCAAATCATATACCCAATAAGGAACCTGCATCTAGAATTTGTAAAAACAAACAAACAAAAACCCCACAACTCTTACAACCCAACAATAAAAAGAAGACAAATAATTCAATTAAAAAATAGGCAAAAAAGGGCGGATGCGATGGCTCACCCCTCTAATCCCAGCACTTTGGGAGACTAATGTCGGAGGATAGCTTGAGCTCAGGAGTTCAAGACCAGCTTAGGCAATATGGTGAGATCTTGTCTCTTTTTTTTTTTTTTTTTTTGAGATGGAGTCTCGCTCTGTCGCCCAGGCTGGAGTGCAGTGGTGCGCTCTCAGCTCACTGCAAGCTCCGCCTCCCGGGTTCACGCCATTCTCCTGCCTCAGCCTCTCCGAGTAGCTGGGACTACAGGCGCCCGCCACCACGCCCGGCTAATTTTTTTGTATTTTTAGTGGAGACGGGGTTTCACCGTGGTCTCGATCTCCTGACCTCGTGATCCGCCCGCCTCGGCCTCCCAAAGTGCTGGGATTACAAGCGTGAGCCACCGCGCCCGGCCGAGATCTTGTCTCTTAAAAAAAAAGAAAAAAAAAAGGCAAACGAGGTAAATAGATGCATCTGCAAAGATGATATACAAATGGTCAATAAGCACATGAAAAGATGCTCAACGTCATTAGTCATGAGAAATGCAAAACAAAACCATGAGATACCATTTCACACCCACTGGGCTGGCTAGAATACGTTTTTTAAAAAGGAAAATAACAAGTGTTGAGGAGGATGTAGAAAAATCGGAACCCCCATACATTACTGGTGGGAATGTAAGATGGGGCAGCCAATGTGGAAAACTGGCACAATGTGGAAAATCTGGCAGTTCCTCAAAAAGTTAAAAGTGAGAATTCACATTTGACCCAGCAATTCATTCACTTTTAGGTATATGCCCCTAGAGAAATGAAAACATATGTCCACACAAACTTATATAGGAAAGTTCATAGCAGCATTATTTGTAACAGCCAGAAAGGAGAAACAACCCAAATGTTCCATCAACTAATGAATGGACAAACAAAATGTGGTGTATCCGTACAATGCAGTATTATTCAGCCAGAAGAAGTAAAGATATGGATCACCTGTAGCATCCATGTGCTACAACGTGGATGAATATTAGGAACATTACGCTCAGTGAAAACAGTCAGCTGTGCACGGTGGCTCATGCCTGTAATCCCAGTACTCTGGGAGGCCGAGGTGGGCGGATCACCTGAGGTCAGGAGTTTGAGACCAGCGTGGCCAACATGGCAAAACCCTATCTCTACCAAAAATACAAAAATTAGCCAGGCATGGTGGTGCGTGCCTGTAATTCCAGCTACGTGGGAGGCTGAGGCAAGAGAATCGCTTGAACCCGGGAGGTGGAGGTTGCAGTGAACCAAGATCGCGTCACTGCACTCCAGCCTGGGCGACAGAGTGAGACTCTGTTTCAAAAAAAAAAAAAGAAAAGAAAACAGTCACAAGAGACCACATATTATATGACCCTTTGATATGAAATGTCCAGAATAGGCAAATCTACAGAAACAGAAAGTAGATTAGAGGTTGCTTAGGGCTAGGGGAGATGGGGAAATTGAGGGTGTGATGGCTAAAAAGTACAGGGTTTTAGTGGGGGGTGGTGATGAAAATATTCTAAAATGGATTGTGGTAAAGGTTGTGCAACTGTGAATGTACTAAAAGCCATGAATTGTACACTTTAAATGGATGAATTGTATGGTGGGTGAATTATACCTCAAGAAAACTGTTGGAAAAATATAACGTGATTCAAATGACTCATTATCTTGAAATCAGACAGATTATTAGGTCCCTGTGAAAAAGATCCAAGGTACATTTATCCATTCATCCATCCATTCATTCATTCATTCATGAGTAGGCACAGGATAGGAAACAGGAGGAGGAGCAGGTTTGTGGGGAAATCAGTTCGGAAGATGCTAAGTTTGACAAGCCAGAGGAACGTGATCCAGTAAGAGCAGCCCAGCAGGCAGCAGAGACGTCAATCATCACATTAGGATGGAGAAGCATGTACTAAAATTATAGATCTGGGGGTCATTTGCATAAACTGATAGTAGTCAAAATTAGGAGTAAGTAGAAAATGTGTAAGGCAGGATTTTTTTTCTGGAATTGTGGTAAAATACACAAAACAAAATTTACCATCTTAACGATTTTAAGTGTACTGTTCAGTAGTGTTAAGTTTATTCACATTGTTGTGCAACCCATCTCCAGGACCTTTTCATCTTGCAACACCGAAACTCTATACCTATTAAGCAACTACTCCCCATTTTCCCCTATCCCCAATCCCCAGCACTCACCATTCTACATTCTTTTTCTGTAAGTTTAACTACCGTAGATACCTCATATAAGTGGAATTATACAGTATTTGTATTTTTCTGACTTATTTCAATTAGCATAAAGTCTTTTCTTCCACGTAGTATGTGTCAGAATGTCATTCTTTTAAAGGCTATGTGCTATTGTATGTATATTATCATATTTTGTTTATCCATTCATCCCTTGAGAGACACTTGGGTTGCTTCCACGTCTTTCTACTGTAAATAATGCTGTGTGAACACAGGTGCACTAAAATCTCTTTAGGATTTAGTTTGATTCTTTTGGTATATGTCCAAAAGTGAAACTGCTGCATCATCTGGTAATTCTATTTTTAATTTTTTGAGGAACCAGCATGCTTCTCTCCATAGCAGCAATACCATTTTACATTACCACCAACAGCATACAAGAGGTCCAATTTCTCCACATCCTTGTCAATACTTGTTACATATTTTCTGTGTTTTTTTTTAAATAGTAACCATCCTAATGGGTATGAGATGATATCTCATTGTTATTCCGATTTGTATTTCCTTAATGATTAGCGATGTTGAGCATCTTTTCATACGCATGTTGGCCATTCTCTCTTCTCTTCTTTGGAGCATTTTCGATTCAAGTTCTTTGCCCAATTTTAATCAGTTCATTTTTGTTTTGTTTTGTTTTCTTTTTAGTAGAGATGGGGTTTCCCCATGTTGGCCAGGCTGGTCTCGAACTCCTGACCTCAGGTGATCTGCCCGCTTCGGCCTCCCAAAGTGCTGGGATTATAGACATGAGCTACCGCGCCCAGCCAGGTAATTTTTTTTTTCTGTTTTTTTGAGACGGAGTCTCACTCTGTCACCCAGGCTGGAGTGCAGTGGCGTGATCTCAGCTCACTGCAACCTCTGCCTCCTGGGTTCCAGCGATTCTCCTGTCTCTGCTTCTGGAGTAGCTGGGACTACAGGTGTGTGCCACCACACCCAGCTAATTTTTGTATTTTTAGTAGAGATGGGGTTTCACCATATTGGCCAGGCTGATCTTGAACTCCTGACTTAGTGATCCCCCTGCCTTGGCCTCCCAAAGTGCTGGGATTACAGACATGAGCCACGGCACCTGGTCCCCCTGCCTTTTTTTTTTTTTTTTGAGACAGAATCTCACTCTGTCGCCCAGGCTGGAGTGCAGTGGCAGGATCTCGGCTCACTGCAACCTCTGCCTCCCAGGTTCAAGTGATTCTCCTGTCTCAGCCTCCCGAGTAGCTGGGATTACAGGCACGTGCCACCACACCTGGCTAATTTTTGTAGTTTTAGTACAGACGGGGTTTCCGCCATGTTGCTCAGGCTAGTCTCAAACTCCTGAACTCAGTTGATCTGCCCACCTCGGACTCCCAAAGTGCTGGGATTACAGGCGTGAGCCATTGCGCCTGGCCTTGTTGTTTTTGTTGTTGTTGTTGAGGTATTCTTAATTTAGGATGCATGAACTCCCTAGTACGAATGGATGGGATTCAAGCAGTCATGAAGACACTGATACTGTATACTAAATTATATGTGTACATACTGTTTTTCTCAGGGAATCTCTAGATCTAATCAGATTCATTTTCCACAGTGAAAAATTGTCTTTTTTTCTGATTGTGTAAATGATGTTCATAGAAAAAGCCAAAGTCCATGTTTCCAAGTCCATTGTTTGTCTATTATTTTGTTTATATTTTCTGCATACAAAGGCTGTCATTTGTATGTAGTCAAGTATGTCTGCATTTTTTATTAGAGTTTCAGAGTTTTTTAGCCAATCTAAAATCTAAAGGGTAAGATGAGGAATATCCTCTCAGCTTTTAGATTGAACATACAATAACCTAGATTTCTTTGTGTGGTATCTTCACTGTGTCGTTTTTACATTTAAGTTTTTAATCTTCCTGGAATTTATTTTGTATTGGTATAAAGTGAAGCTCCTGTTTCATTTTCTCCTACACAGATGACAGTTATTTTAATTTCTTTGTTTGAAAAAAAACTATAAGGCAATGTGAATAATATTGAGTGATGGTAGGTATCTCATTTTTTAATGAAAATGGTATTTGTGTTTTGCCATTGCATATTTGTTTGCTAAGTTTTGCCATTCTGAAGCGTCTTTAAGTACAGATGCTTCTCAACTTATGATGGGGTTATGTTCTGATAAACAACCCCAAGTCAAAGTAAGTCAAAAATGGATTTAATACAGCTAACCTACCAAACATTATAGCTTATCCTAGCTCACTTTAGTTTTTTATTTTTATTTTTGTTTTTTGAGATGGAGTTTTGCTCTTGTCACCCAGGCTGGAGTGCAATGGCGTGATCTCTGCTCACTGTAACCTCTGCCTCCTGGGTTCAAGCGATTCTCCTGCCTCAGGCTCCAGAGTAGCTGGGACTACAGGCACGTGCCACCATGACCAGCCAATTTTTGTATTTCACCACGTTGGCCAGGCTTGTCTCAAACTCCTGACCTCAAGTGGTCCACCCAACTCGGTCTCCCAAAGTGCTAAGATTACAGGCGTGAGCCACTACATCCAGCCACCTAGCTCACTTTAAACATGCAGAGTTGGAGGGAGGCAGGGAATGCAAAAAATAAAAAATAAAACATGCTCAGAACACTTATATTAGCCTAAACTTGGACAAAATCATCTAACACAATGACTGTTTTATAATAAAGTGCTTAATATCTCATGTAATTTATTGAATACTGTATTGAAAGGGAAAAATAGAATAGCTGTGTATTATCATAAAGTCAAAAATTATAAGTCGAGCCATCATAAGTCAGGGGCCATCCATAGTTTTCCTTCTATTCTTATTCCTGATCAGGAATGGCCACTGAATTCCATCAAATAACTTTTTAGTATTTATTTATATGCTTATATTTTTCTTTTTGATTATTGATGCAATAGATTAAGTAATAGGTTATTTGATAATAAACCATTATTGTATTTCTGAAATAAATCCCATTTGTTCATAGCATGTTATGCTTTTGCTACATAGTTAGACTTTGCTAATATTTTTTGAATTTTTACATCTATACTCATAAGTGAGATCTTTATGGTTTTATGTTGTTGTCTTAGTTTGGTGCTGCTATAACAATATATTGGAGATTGGCTAATTTACAAAGAACAGAAATTTATTTCTCACAGTTCTGGAAGTTAGGAAGTCCAAAATTAAGGCACTGGTAGCCTCAGGTGTCTGATGAGGCTGCATCCTGGGAGGGAGCTGTGTCCTCACATGGCAGAGGAGTTCAGGAGCAATCTAGCTAAATGCTGAGTGAAGTCCCTTGTATAAGGACCTTAGTCCTATTAATGAGGGAGGAGCCCGCATGACCTAGTCGTTAATACTATCGTGTTGGCAACACCTTAATTTTGGAGGGGACACATTCGAACCATGGCAGGTCTTATATTTTTCAGGTTTTGGTGTTCAAGTTTACTGTTTTATAAAATGAATTAGAAGAGTTTCTTCTGGAACGGTAAATATTGTAATTATCTCTTCTTTTAAAGTCAGATAGACTCAGCTGGAAAGCCATATGGTTTTGGTGGCCTTTTTTGATAGATTTCCAATCACCTTCTCAGTCTCTTCTATAGTAATTGGCCTATTCACATTTTTTTCTTCTTTTAGGGTCAGTTTTACTCACTGTTTTTGTTTTTTTTTTAATCCAGGAACTCATCCATTTCCTCTGTTTTCAAACTGCTGCCATAGAACTGCATGAAGTGAGCTCTGACAACTCCTTTCATCTTTCCTATGTCTGTGAATATGACTTCTTTCTCTTTCCTCATTTTGCCTCTTGCTACTCCTGTCAGTGAGTATAAGGAGGGAGGAGGGGAGGGGTACCGATTTCACTGATGCTTTCAAAAAACAGATTTTAGATTTGTCCTCTATCATTTTGGTTTTTAAAATTTAATTGGTTTCCACTTTCACCATTATTAATTACCTCTTCCTTGTTTGTTTGGTTATTTTTTCTTTTTCTCACTTCTAATCTCTTAAAATGGATTGCTCATTCTTTTAATTTTTTTAATTCTCTAGTGATGGTTAAGTCTATGATAAACTTTTGTATTTTTTATTTGTTTATTTATTTTTGAGACAGGGTCTCACTCTGTCTCCCAGGCTGGAGTGCACTGGCATGATCACAGCTCACTGCAGCCTGGACCTCCCATGGTCCAAGTGATCCTTCTGCCTCAGCCTCCTGAATCGCTGGAATTACAGGTGCCTGCCACCATGTCCGGCTAATTTTTGTATTTTTAGTAGAGAAGGAGTTTCGCCATGTTGGCCAGGCTGGTCTCAAACTCTTGACCCCAGGTAATCCGCCTGCCTTGTTCTCCCAAAGTGCAGGGATTAGCGACGTGAGCCACCACACCTGGCCCATGATAAATTTTTCTTCTTATTATTTTTATAAATAAAATTTAAGCGGCCGGGCATGGTGGCTCATGCCTGTAATCCCAGCACTTTGGGAGGCCCAGGTGGGTGGATCACTCAGAGGATCACTTTGTCAGGAGTTCGAGACCTGCCTGGCCAACGTGGCAAAAGCCTGCCTCTACTAAAAATACAAAAATTAGCCTGACCTGGTGGTGCACGCCTGTACTCCCAGCTACTCAGGAGGCTGAGGCAGGAGAATCACTCAAACCCGGGAGGCAGAGGTTGTGGTGAGCCAAGATCACACCACTGCACTCCAGCATGGGTGACAGAGCTAGATTCTTGTCTCAAAAAAATATATATATATATAATTTAAATGTTGTAAATTTATTTACATAATTTTGCATCCTTACATAATATTCCTTATCTTGTTTTGTGCTTTCAGTCTTAATTTAATTTTGTTTTGTTTGTTTGTTTGTTTGTTTTTTGAGACAGAGCCTCGCTCTGTCTCCCAGGCTGGAGTGCAGTGGCACAATCTCGGCTCGCTGCAACTTCCACCTCCTGGGTTCAAGTAGCTGGGATTACAGGTGCCTGCCACCACGCCCGCCTAATTTTTGTATTTTTAGTAGAGACAGGGTTTCACCATGTTGGCCAGGCTGGCCTTGAACTCCTGACCTCCAGTGATCCACCTGCCTCGGCCTCCCAAAGTGCTGGGATTATAGGTGTGCAGGTGCCTGGTCACCTGCAATTTTTCATTCCATTCATGGTTACTCCCCTTTCCCCAGTCCCAAATTGAAGATGGCTTGATTTACAATTTTTTGACTTTACCATGGGATGAAAGCCATACAAATTCAGTAGAAATTGTAATTCAAGAACCCATTCGGGCTGGGCGCGGTGGCTCACGCCTATAATCCCAGCACTTTGGGAGGCCAAGGCGGGTGGATCACGAGGTCAGGAGATCGAGACCATTGTGTCTAACACGGTGAAACCCTGTCTCTACTAAAAATACAAAAAATTAGCCGGGCGTGGTGGCGGGCGCCTGTAGTCCCAGCTACTCGGAGAGGCTGAGGCAGGAGAATGGCATGAACCCGGGGTGCGGAGCTTGCAGTGAGCTGAGATCCGCCACTGCACTCCAGCATGGGCGACAGAGCGAGACTCTGTCTCAAAAAAAAAAAAAAAAAAGAACCCATATGACCACTCTGTTTTCACTTTCAGTACAGTATTCAATAAATTCCATGAGATATTCAACATTTTATTATAAAATAGGCTTTGTGTTACATGATTTTGCCCCACTGCAGGCTAATGTAAGTGTTCTGAGCATGCTTAAGGTAGGCTAGGCTAAGCTATGATGTTTGGTAGTCAGGTGTATTAAATACATTTCAACTTAGGATATTTTCAACTTACAATGAGTTTATTGGGATGTAACCCCATTATAAGTTGAGGAGATTTGTATATATCTCTAGCATTATTTGTAAATCAGTCAATCCCTGAGACGCAGTGTTTTCCCCACCACAATGTTCTAATCCAGCTCTACTGCATCCCAACTCTCCTCTACCTCACAGTTAAGATTTTTATATGATATTTGTCCTCATTCTCCTTTTCTACTGTTCTCCTCTTCCTCATGAAACATCTGGGACACCTCCTCTTCCCTCCTCTAAAGACTTCAATAACCAGAGAACCTATTGCCTCTTGGTTTCATTTTAAAAATCTCCTATATAAAGCAACCAGTAAGTCCAAACTTACCTAGTTCATGTTCTGGTTGGAGCCTAAAGTGAGGAAATGTCTGTGCAAGCACCTTGTGATCTGTAAGAAGGTATACACACATTAGGGCCGGGAGCGGTGGCTCGCACCTGCAATCCCAGCACTTTGGGAGGCCGAAGCAGGTGGATCACCTGAGGTCGGGAGTTTGAGACCAGCCTGACCAACATGGAGAAACCCCATCTCTACTAAAAATACAAAATTAGCTGGGCATGGTGGTGTGTGCCTGTAATCCCAGCTACTTGGGAGGCTGAAACAGGAGAACCGCTTGAACCCGGGAGGTGGAGGTTGCAGTGAATCAAATTCTCCTAGAAGAGAGAGATATATACATGCTAGAGATATATACAAATCATGCCACTGCACTCCACCCTGGGTGACAAAAGTGAAACTCCACCTCATAAAAAAAAAAAAAGGTATACACACATTAGGAAGAGATGGTTTGTAGGGAGGACATGGTGTGCTGAATATGAAGTTTAACCTTTAAAGAATTTCTAGTAGGCATTATACTATGAAAAAACAAACGAAATTGGCCCATGACTGTGTTTATTACAATGATGATAATCACATTGTTTGCTGAATGTTACTATAGTACTATATAACAAAATCTAAGCACTTTGCAAAGTCCTCTATAATTTCAGCCTATTTCTTACCAAATTCTCTTAAGAAGCCCAGGATCAAGTGAGCAGCCTTATTCACAGCAATCAACCACAAATTTCAGACTTAAACCATTGCATTTTAGAGCTTAAAAAAAGGTTCTAAAGAACTTTAATAACATGAACATTGTCATGATTATAATAACTATTATTTGTTGAGTGCTGATTGTGTCCTAAGCATGATGCTAAGGGTTTCACATACATTATCTCACTAAAGCCTTAAAATAACACTAATTTGTCACTTGCTTAAAGTCATCCAGCTAATACCTGAAATAGGATTAAAACCCTGGTCTGCTTGACTCTCAAGTCTGGTATCTTGTCCTCCCTCCCCATTTTTGCAGATGAGAAAATAGACAAGCCTAGAAAGATTATATGAGTTGTCCAACATCATACAGCTATTAAGTAGCAGAACCAGAACTAAAATCTAGGCCAGGCACAGTGGCTCATACCTGTAATCCCAGCACTTTGGGAGGCTACGGTGGGAGGATTGCTTGAGTCTAGCAGTTTGAGACCACCATGGGCAACATAGTGAGACCCCATCTCTACAAAAAATTTAAAAAATTAGCTAGGCATGGTGGCATGTGCCTGTAGTACCATAAAGTAAAAAAAAAAAAAAAAAAAAAAAGAAAGAATACATCTCCTACTCTTAAGCCCAGATTCTCTCCTTTATATAACACAGCCTGTTGGTGAACAAAGCACAGGGCACAAAATTTATTCAGTACTTACAAAAGAAACATAGAAATAAAAACTTGAGGCTGGGCGCGGTGGCTCATGCTTGTAATCCCAGCACTTTGGGAGGCCCAGGCGGGTGGATCACGAGGTCAGGAGATCGAGACCACGGTGAAACCCCGTCTCTACTAAAAATACAAAAAAATTAGCTGGGCGTAGTGGCGGGCGCCTGTAGTCCCAGCTACTCAGAGAGGCTGAGGCAGGAGAATGGCGTGAACCCGGGAGGCAGAGCTTGCAGTGAGCCGAGATTGCGCCACTGCACTCCAGCCTGGGCAACAGAGTGAGACTCCCTCTCAAAAAAAAAAAAAAAAAAAAACAAACTTGAACTTCACATTCAGAAAACTAGTGATTACTGATTTTTAGTCTATTTTGCAGTCAACAGCAAAATATATTCAGTAGCCAGGATGGGAATTGGGAAAGCAGCATTAAGGCATTAAATAGGGTACGTATTCATGGATCCTGGTCCCAAACTCAGTGAAGTGAACCATGATCTGTGAAAGCGGTTAGTAATCAAATGTTCCTATGGTATAGATACAGTAGAGGAATCCACGGAAGAACATAGAAAGCCTTGGAGCTAAGAAGCATGCAAGATGATTTAAAGGGGAGAGAGCTGTCCTGGATTGTTCATGGAGCAGAAACAGTCTCCCCAGGTCTCTCCAAAGGTCTCTTCCCATGCCTTTGCTTTGTGCCTTTGAATCTCCTGCACCTGGATGGCAGGGGGCCAAGAGGCCAGGGGAGTGTCTCAGGCCTGGGTAATTTTCGGGGCTGACCTAAACGTTCATCTCTGGAAAGCAGCAGGTGCCTTGTCAATCTCCCTAAGCCCCAGGAGAATGTAGAACAATGGCCTCCTCAGTCCCAGCAGTCAAGGCCAGCTCTCCTCAAGGCCACCTCCCTTCCATTTAAGTCCCTTTTTATTGAAGTCAGTTGAATGCTCTCTTATCCGCATTAAAGGGGCTTGGGCTGCTTGAAGCTACAATTAGATTTTTATGCCACCTGGGCATAGAAGGCTCACTTCATTTCCAATGTCTCACCATTTCAGTACGTTTTTATTTTGAAGTTCACAATTAATTTTTGGTCAGCAAACTACGAGATGAAAAGGAAACTAAACGGGTACACAAAATACTACCTGTGTTACACAGGGAGTCCAGGGCAAAAGACATTGTGACTCCTAACCAATTGTGAGAGGTATGCTCACAAGTATATCAGCTCAAACCACTGTAATTGTTCCTACAACTCCCCTTGCTGGCCAATGTGAAGAGTGACACAAGAAAAATGAATGTTTCTCACTCTGTTACCTCTTCATCTTCCCTCATACCCAAATACCCCAAGAATGGAAAAAACAGGGGGGAAATGGTAAGAAAAAAAACCTAGCGTGAGGGGACTAAAATGGATGGCTTTTGTTTTCTATGTTTTTGAGGGGCAGGAGGGTGTCAGCTATTCAAGTGGGAAATGCAATGAGATAATTATTTTGCTGAAGAAAAATGCCCTCGCCGGTGTAAAAACTGCATGCTATTCACCTTCATATACCTCATAAGAAATAACAGAAGTTACGTGGGCAAGATTTATACCCAAAGCACCAGGGAGTCTAGATTTGTCAAAGCCATGACCTCTATCTAATCACAGGGTAGTAGGAGAAAGTGAATTATATTTGTTAAATCTGGCAGTAATCGTGATGAACTGCAAATTCAGAGTAACATCAATTTGGTTATCTCACTGAAATGACATTTTTAATTCAGGAGGAAAATTCCTGTTACATATATTATATTTATTGAGAAATTAAAACATGACACTATACCCGATTCATTTAAATCTGATGGAAAGGTGACATCGGGAATGTAGTCTATTAAGTACACATATTTCTGACAGGTACGTGCATTAGAGTGTTTTGGGAGACATAAGTAGCTATCAGCTATAAAAACTGATTGTCACTCGAAATTAGAGTAATAGTTCCCGTGCCCTGGAGTCTCGTAACAGCAGATTCGTTCTTTTGTGTAGTTCTCCCATTATTAGTAGCCCCATCACTAGGTCACCTTCTGATCAAACCTTATGAACAAATTCTGTATAATCCAGAAGTGATTTTCCTCCCATTGGTTAAACTACTTTGAGAAAACAAGCTTCTTTGAAAGCCATTTTGAGGTTTTGCATTAACTCTCTGAAATTCCCTATTTAGTTAGTACTTTATGCTTTTCTAATAATTCATAAAATAATGTCCTCATGGCAATTATGTTTGGTATTGATGAGCCAGAGTGATTGTATATATTGTAGAATATCCATGATTTTTCATTGGATATTCTGTTAGCTATGATAATCCATGATTATTCATTGGATATTCAGTTAGCTACGATAATCCATGATTTTTCATTGGATATTCAGTTAGCTAATGCAGAGGAAAAGATTTTCAAGTATCAGATCATTCCAATAAATTTTAAAAGTCTGCCTATCCTTGTTTCCGCTCATTGATCTTGCATGGCTAACAATTATTCTAAGTTCTCTCAGTGATGCTGGGCATCGACATCTTTCAGGCATGACATCTAAAATAAGGACAGTGATGTGATGTTTGATGGTCAGGCCAAGCTGGAACATTGTGCAAGACTGAGAGGCTTGCAGCTGGATGCCACATTCTAAAAGGGACGTTGCCAAATGGGAGGGCCAAGTTGCAAAATGAGGCCAGGATAGTAAGGGGACTCAAAGCATGTGATACCAGGAAAACGTGACTCTTCTGCTTTCTTACATATCACCTTCTCCCACCTTCACCTCCTTCCCTTTACAGTTTAAGTTCCACGGTCCATTACTGCAGCTACTCTCTTGCAAAAACCCTGTCATCCTTGCTGTGTTTCATTCTTCCATTACAGGTGCCAGGCAAAAGACTGACTCCAGATCAAACCACCTATCCATTTCTCTGCTAAGATCCCCAGGCTGCTCCCTTTGCAAGAAGAAATCTTACAAATGTGTACGTCAATTGCACTGTAAACTAATAGTCTCCATCCTTAACTGGTTCCTCAAAACAACGTGGTAGTCATTTAGTATTTTCCTAGGTGGCTGTCTCTCCTCTGCAAAGTGCTTCACAGAATTCAACGTTTTCACTTTCCTCAAAACCTGACACCTGCCTTCCTCCCCAACAGAGAAGATAATGCTATTGAGGAACTTCTTCACTTTCCTACCCTAACCAGTGGTATGAGTAAATGCCTGATAACTGGCTCTCCAGATGTCAGGGTATGGGGAAGTCCTGAGGTATAGTATTTACTAATTTCCATGACGTAAATATCCCCACTGTGGCTGAATTCCAGCTGTTAATGTGAGGTTAACCAATTAGCAAAATTGCTGAAAATTAACAATTGGCTCCTGTGAGCTTGTAGGAGCTCCAGCACCCACCGCATGCAACTCAGAAACTTAAATGGATCCAAGGCATCCTATCCTTCTTCCCACATCTGTTACAATAGGAGACAGGTCTCTCCTATTCGCCTCCTATCTAAAGCAAATGATCTGCCTTCTATGGTATCTTGTTCTATCAATTAAAATCCTTCTCTCTTGTATCTTCTACTTCCCCCTAACTTTTTTTTTTTTTTTTTTTTTTTACAGAGTCTGGCTCTGTCGCCCAGTCTGGAGTGCAGTGGCACAATCTCAGATCACTGCAAAGTTCATCTTCCAGGTTCAAGTGATTCTCGTGTCTCAGCCTCTCAAGTAGCTGGGATTACAGGCGCCTGCCACCACACCCATCTAATTTTTGTATTTTTAGTAGAGACGGGTTTTCACCATGTTGGACAAGCTGATCTCAAACTCCTGACCTCAAGTGATCCGCTCGCCTCGGCCTCCCGAAGTGCTGGGATTACAGGTGTGAGTCACCATGCCTGGCCCTGAACCTCCCCATTTTTTACTGACTCACTTCTTTTTCTCATTTAAACTGTCCCATCTTTTCTGTTTGTTTGTTTTAAGAACCAACTCTATTTGACTCCACATTTCCCTCTGGCAATGTCACAGATCTACTTCATAAAAGAATGGTTTCCACTGCCTTACTTACTCATCTACTTACTGAAATCCGGGTTTCCACTGAAATCTCCTAAGTTACTAACAACTTCCTTGTTACTAAATTCAATAGCAAATTTCAGTCCTTGCTCTACTGACCTCTCTTTAGCAGCTGACACATTTGACCACTTCTTCCTTTCCTTGGCCTCTGTGACACGATGATCCTATGATTCTCCCCATTCCTCTTGGCCTCACCTCTCTTTCCTTTTCTGGCTCCTCCCTTCTGTCTTTCTCTGACTCGTTAGCGTTTCCCTGTGGTTCTACCAAAAGAGATGAGATCCCTTCTCTTTTCATTCTTTTCATTCTACTTTCCCTGGATCTGATCTCCTCCCACGGCTACAATTACCATCCCCAGGTGGATGACTAGTGATGGTTCCAGGCCAAGTCTTTGCATCTAGTAGGTATATTCGTTTGAATATCTTTGGAAGTACCACGATCGTAACATTTCTAAACTGAAAGCTCCCCAAATCACCTCCCTTTCTGTGCCCCTGGAACAGTGAAGGGCTCCAAGTTGCCCATGCCAGAACCTTGATCCCTTTTCTCTGATATCTCATTCCAATTAATCACTAAATCCTGCTGATTCAACTTCGTATCTCTTACTCCTGTCTACCTCTCATCATCCTCAGGGTTACCGCCCTGGTTCAGGCACACTACCTCTCCCCATGGTTATCCTTCCTAGTCTCCTAACCGGTCTTTCCACCTCCAGCCTTGCCTCACCCCAATCCATCCTACATTCTGCAGTGATGTCTCAAAAACGCAAATGTGATCATGTCGTTTGCCTCCTCAACACCTTTTGATGGTTCCCCTTTGTTTTGTCACAGGAGTGGTCTGACCCTCATCTGCCTCTTCCTGTTCCCCACCGCATTTCCACTGATCTAAACTTTTTTCAGTTCCCTAAGCATACCATGTGCTGTTTCATCTGTGGGCCTTTATACTGTTTGCTTTGCCAAGAACACCATAATTTACTTCCTGGTGAATAGAGACAGGAAGTAAATTATATTCATAATCTCTCTTACCGTAACTTACTGCTTCTTAGAAATTACTTCCTGGCCAGGCGCGGTGGCTCACGCCTGTAATCCCAGCACTTTGGGAGGCCGAGGTGGGCGGATCACGAGGTCAGGAGATCGAGACCACCCTAGCTAACACGGTGAAACCCCGCCTCCACTAAAAATACAAAAAATTAGCCACGCGAGGTGGCGGGCGCCTGTAGTCCCAGCTACTCGGGAGGCTGAGGCAGGAGAATGGTGTGAACCCTGGGGGGCAGAGCCTGCAGTGAGCCGAGATTGTGCCACTGCACTCCAGCCTGGGCGACAGCGAGACTCTGTCTCAAAAAAAAAAAAAAAAAAAAAAGAAATTACTTCCTGCATAAGTGCCGCTGACCCAGCCCCCTCCACCTCTTGCAATGTTTGTTGAACTTGTCTGTCTCCCTGATAGACACTAACCTCCATAAGGACGGGAACCTTGTCTATTCTCTTCACCCCTTGTGTCCCCATTGATTTAAATCAATAACTCCATCCTCATTCTACCCCCTCCAGTCCCTGGCAATCAATCACCAATTTACTTTCTGTCTCTATTGAATTCAACCTCCTTCAGCAAGTTGCCAGTGGGAAATACTGAACCTAGACCTACTACTAACTTTTAAAATAAGAATATTGAGTTAGTAATTAAGTGCCAATTATTAAACTTTTTTGTGCCTTATTTCCTTAACTTTGAAAGAATGCCTACTCATGCAAGGGCCCAGGCCGTAAGATGACCTGCAGGTTTTTTGTTTGTTTGTTTGTTTGTTTTTTGAGATGGAGTTTTGCTCTTGTTGCCCAGGCTGGAGTGCAATGGTGTGATCTCGGCTCACTGCAACCTCTACCTCCCGGGTTCAAGTGATTCTCCGGCCTCAGCCTCCAGAGTACCTGGGATTACAGGCGCACGCCACCACATTGGCTGATTTTGTATTTTTAGTAGAGACAGGGTTTTTCCATGTTGGTCAGGCTGGTCTCTAACTCCTGACCTCAGATGATCCACCCGCCTCGGCCTCCCAAAGTGCTGGGATTACAGGCGTGAGCTGCCGAACCCAGCCTGACCTGTAGTTTTAATCGCTTGACTGTCATATAAAACTTTGCCTTATTCAGCTTCTCATTTATGGTTCTGGTCAATTCATAGAATTTCCACTTACAGGAATGTCAGTTTCTGTGGCAGGAAGCAAAACCTCTCAGCATGCTCTGAGGAACCTTCCATGACTGCCGTGACCAGTTCCTCAAGTCCCTGCCTTCCAGCCTACACTCTTCCCTATTCTCTAAATATGAGTTTCTTCCACTCTGATTTCAAGGAACTTGGATTCTGGCAAGTCAACTTTTGAGACAGGGTCTCACTCTGTCACTCAGTCTAGAGTGCAGTGGCACAATCTTGGCTCACTGCAATCTCCAGTTCCAAGACTCAAGCCAGCCTTCCACTTCAGCCTCCTGAATAGCTGGGACCACAGGCACGCACCACTGGACCCAGCTAATTTTTCTGTATTTGTAGAGATGGGGTTTCACCATATCGCCCAGGCTGGTCTTGAACTCCTGAGCTCAAGTGATCCTCCCACCTTGGCCTCCCAAAGTGCTGGGATTACAGATGTCAGCCACTGTGCCAGGGCAAGTCAACATTTTAAAACCTGTCTTACTTAAAAAAAATTTTTTTTAAAATAAATGAATAAATAGGCCAGGTGTGGTGGCTCACGCTTCTAATTCCAGTACTTCGGCAGGCTGAAGTGGGTGGATCACCTGAGGTCAGGAGTTTGAGACCAGCCTGGCCCACATGGTGAAAACTCATCTCTACTAAAAATACAAAAATTAGGTGGGCGTGGTGGTGGGCACCTATAATGCCTGCTACTCGGGAGGCTGAGGCAGGAGAATCACTTGAACCCAGGAGGTGGAGGCTGCAGTGGGCCAAGATCACACCATTGCCCTCCAGTCTGGACGACAAGGGTGAAACTCCTTCTCAAAAAAAAGAATAAACAAATAAAACCTGTCTTACATAAAATATTTTATTGCCTCTATTCAAAATCTATCTTTTAGTTAAGACTTTTTTACATTTTTAGTTTTTGTTTTCAGAAATATGTAATGAAAAGTAATAGTAAAAAAAAATTGACATTATTTTAAGGTAAAGATACATCCTCCATCTCCAAGGCTGCTTTATGAATTGTAACTGGAGAAAATAGCTGATCAAATAATCTTTTCCCCAAATATCATATTTAACATTAATTGAAGTCTATGAGGTACTAGGCACAATGCTGAAACTTTTATCTACATTGCCTTAACTAAAACCCAGGGCAATCCAGCAAGATAGGAAATATTGTTATCTCCATTTTGCCAATGAGGAAACTGAGACTGAGAGATTAAATGACTTGTCCAAGGTTACATGGCTAGTAACTAAAGATCAGAACCTAGGTTGGTCTCTGACTACAGAATCCAGAATCCATTATGTTCTTTCCGGGAAAAAAAAAAAAAATTAATAGTCAAGTTAAATGGTAGCTTAATTACATATTGTCTACTCTGAAAAGTAGCATTAAATTCTGTTTTTGTTTTTGCTTTTGGTTTTTTTGAGACGGAGTCTCACTCTATCACCCAGGCTGGAGTGCAGTGGCGCGATTTCGGGTCACTGCAACCTCCACCTCCCAAGTAGCTGGGACTACAGGCGTGTGCCACCACTAGCGTGACTAACTTTTTTATTTTTAGTAGAGATGGGGTTTTGCCATGTTGGTCAGGCTAGTCTCAAACTCCTGACCTCAAGTGATCCACCCACCTCAGCCTCCCAAAGTGCAGGGATTACAAGCACTGTGCCTGGCCACATTAAATTCTGTTTTAAATGTTTACAGCAGCCGGGCTCAGTGGCTCACGCCTGTAATCCCAGCACTTTGAGAGGCCAAAGCGGGCAGATCACTTGAGGTCAGGAGTTCAAGACCAGCCTGGCCAACAAGACAAAACCCCCATCTCTACTAAAAATACAAAAATTAGCCAGGCATAGTGGCGAGTGCCTGTAATCCCAGCTACTCAGGAGGCTGAGGCAGGAGAATCACTTGAACCCGGGAGGTGGCAGTTGCAGTGAGCTGAGATCATGCCATTGCACTCCAGTCTGGGGACAGAGTGAGACTCTGTATCAAAAGAAAAAAAAAAGTTTACAGCCTTCAATTTGAATATCTCTTTGATAACAGAAAAATATATAGGTAGGTGTGTTTAAACATGGGCCTCTTGAGAAAACACCTTTCCTAACCACAAATTTTATTGCTGAATTTAATAAATTTCATGACTAAATTGGTCCGATTTTCATTTTCATAATAAATTATTGAGATTCAGATGCCTGGCACTTAGTAGGTACTCACTAAATATCTATTGGATGGGTTGATATGTTTGCCTCTTTGTGGAGTTTTGTCACATTTTCTTCCTGAAGGCAGGACTTGCAAAAAGAGAAATTTGGGGTAGAAGAGTACCAAGGAACACTCAGCATTGTAATTCGACGAGTCTGTAATACCATTCAGCCCTAAAACACATAACACATTTGCTCCCTAACTGCTTCAGCTATGTTAGTCTATTTCCTTAACCAGATTTCAAGCAAGGATTCTCATTCATTTCTTATGTAAGCTTCATGGAGCCTTGAATCATGCTGGCCTTATGGTAGATAACCTATCAAAATGCTCATCATATTGTCTTACAAATGGTAAAGGCTTGATAAATATGTGTTCATCAGTTATGAAAATTATTTTCTTTCTTTTCTTTTTTTTTTTTTTTTTTGAGATAGAGTTTTGCTCTTGTTGCCCAGGCTGGAGTGCAATGGTGCGATCTCAGCTCACTGCAACCTGCACCTCTTGGGATCAAGTGATTCTCCTGCCTCAGCCTCCCGAGTAGCTGGGATTACAGACATGCGCCACCATGCCCAGCTAATTTTGTATTTTTAGTAGAGAAGGGGTTTCTCTATGTTGGTTAGGCTGGTCTCGAACTCCCGACCTCAGGTGATGCGCCTGCCTCAGCCTCCCAAAGTGCTGGGATTACAGGTGTGAGCCACCTCGCCCAGCCGAAAATTATTTTCAATTGGATCAATTTTGTTGGAACCAGCAGCAGTTTCTTTCATTCCATTATTCATAAATTGCAACTTTATTTTTTTCCCCAGGTTCACATGAGGACGGTAAACAATTTCTAACTTTATACTTAAATTTTAAGCCAGGTAAATATATACTATATAATAGCATTACAAAGGATTGCTCTGATGTCACCTGCATGTTTATAAATTAGATGAAATTAATTTTATTCAGTAGTCTATAAGGATTTGATTTCAACCATACATTCGCACTTTTTACTCATACAATTTTTTATTGAGTTATAACTCCATAGGCCATAAAATTCAACATTTTAAAGTATACAACTCAGTGGTTTTTAGTATATTCACAAAGTCATGCAACCATCACCACTACATAATTCCAGAACATTTTTTCATCACCCCAAAAAGAAATCCTGTATCCACTAGGAGTCTCTTTTCATTCCTCCTTCCTACCATCCCCTTGCAACACTATCTACTTTCTGTCTCCATGGATTTGCCTATTTGGGACATTTCATATAAACGAAATCATACAGTAGATGGCATTTTGTGTCTGATTTCTTTAACTTAGCATGATGTTTTCAAGGTTCATCCATGTCGTATCATGTATCAGTACTTCATTCTTTCTTATGACCAAATAATATTCCATTGTGTGAACAAACTACATTTTGTTTATCTAATCATCAGTTGATGGACATGTGAGTTGTTTCTACCATTTGACCATTGTGAATTGTGCTGCTATGAACATTTGTGTACAAGTTTTTGTTTGAACACCGTTTCCCATTTCTCCTACGAATATAATTACCGAATAAAATGGTAAGTCTATGTTTAACTTTTTGAGGAACTGCCAAACTGTTTTCCAAAGGAACTTTATCATTTTTACATTCCCACCAGCAATGTATGGGTTCCAATTTCTCCATGTCCTCACCAACACTTAGTTTCCTTCTTTTAAAAATACGATTATCACAGTGGGTGTGAATTGGTATCTCATTGCGATTTTGACTTGAATTTTCCTAAAGACTAATGATACTGAGCATGTTTTTTATGTGCTTATGGGCACATGAATTTCTTCTTTGGAAAAATGTCTACTCAGATCTTTTGCTTATATGTTAATTGGGTAATTTGTCTTTTTAGTTTGAGTTGTAAGAGAGTTTTAAACAATAAATTCTGGATACAAGCCCTTTATCAAATAAATGATTTGAAAAGAGTTTCTCCCATTCTGTGGGCTACCTTTTCATTTTCTTTTTTTTTTTTTTTTTTTTTGTGATTAAAGAATTTTTTTTTTTATTAATTTTTTTGCACACAAAAACAATAAACATTTTCTAATAATACATACAAACAAAAAGATGCGTATCAAACATATTAGGAAGGTTGCACATGGGAAGTCGGGGAATAGAAATGGGGGGTAGGAGTTAAAATAAATGAGAGAGGGACTTTATATGGATCAGTGATAATAACTCAATCCTCTATTTGACAAAGAAGAGGGAGAAGGAAGAGGAAGAAAAAGAAAGTGGGATAAAGGATCAGAAAGGGAGGAAAATAGAAAAAATTAGAGTATGACTCCAGGGTAGACCTGTTTTGTTGTTACTGAGTTGGTTGGTTAGTTTGTCTGTTGTATTTTTCATGTTTCGCCATGTTGGCCAGACTGGTCTCGAACTCCTAGCCCGAAGTGATCAACTCGCCTCGCCCCCCAGAGTGCCGGGACCACAGGCGTGAGCCACCACGTCCAGCCCCCACATTGCTTCTGGCCTCCGTGGTAGACCTCCGAGACGGAGCGGCCGGGCAGAGGCGCTCCTCACTTCCCAGACGGGGTGGCCGGGCAGAGGCGCTCCTCACTTCTTCCCGGACGGGGCGCCCGGGCAGAGGCGCTCCTCACTTCTTCCCGGACGGGGCGGCCGGGCAGAGGCGCTCCTCACTTCCCAGTCGATGGGTGGCCGGGCAGAAGCGCTCCTCACCTCCTAGACGATGGGTGGCCGGCCAGAGGCGCTCCTCACCTCCCAGACGATGGGTGGCCGGGCAGAGGCGCTCCTCACCTCCCAGACGATGGGTGGCCGGGCAGAGGCGCTCCTCACCTCCCAGACGATGGGTGGCCGGGCAGAAGGGCTCCTCACTTCCCAGATGGGGAGGCCGGGCAGAGGGGCGGCCGGGCAGAGACGCTCCCTACCTCCCAGACGGGGCGGCGGCCGGGCAGGGGCTGCAATCCCAGCACCCTGGTAGGCCAAGGCAGGCGGCTGGGAGGCGGAGGCTGCCGCGAGCCCAGACCACGCCACCGCACTCCAGCCCGGGCAACACCGAGCACCGGGTGAGCGAGACTCCGTCTGTAGTCCCAGCACCCTGGGAGGCCGAGGCGGGCAGAGCGTTCGGGGTCAGGAGCTGGCGACTAGCGTGGCCAAGATGGCGAACGCGCGCCGGCAGGCAAAGGAGAAAAAAACAGGCAGCAGTGGCGCGCGCCGGCAGTCCCAGGCAGTCCGCGGCGCGGGGCAGCAGCGAGACGAGGAGATTGCTGCCCGGGCCACAGAGGGAAAGGAAGGAAGGAAAGAAAGAAGGAAGGAAGGAAAGAAAGAAGGAAGGAAAGAAGGAAGGAAGGAAGGAAGGAAGGAAGGAAGGAAGGAAGGAAGGAAGGAAGGAAGAGAAATATATTTTTAACCTTAAAAATAATAGGTAGTGTTGGCCGAGCATGGTAGCTCACGCCTATAATCCCGTCACTTTGGTAAGGCAGAGGCGGGTGGATCACCTGAGGTCAGGAGTTCGAGACCGGCCTGACCAATATGGTGAACCCTGCCTCTACTACAAATACAAAATTCTACCTTTTCATTTTCTTGACAGTGTTTTTTGTACCACTAAAGTTTTTGCTCTTGATGATGTATATTTACATTTTTTATGACATTCAATTTATCTTTTTTCTTTTGTTGATGATGTATATTTAATTTGCTCTTGATAATGTACATTTAAATTTTTATGACGTTCAATTTATCTTTTTTCTTTTATTGTTTTTGCTTTTGGTGTCATAGCTAAGAAACTATTGCCTAATACAAGGTCACAAAGATTTCTGTTTTATTCTAAGAGTTCAGTAGTTTTAGGTCTTATATTTCAGTCTGTGATTCATTTTGAGTTAATTTTTGTTTATGTGTTTAAAACACACACACTAGCATTTTAAATTTTGTATTTGTAATCATATATGTTATCTACCATTGTTTATACAGAAGTGGTTTAAATAGTAGAAAATTACAGTTTTCAAGTCATCAATCTTATTAAATAAGAAATCACAGCAAATACAGTTACCATAGGAAAAAATTCATCATAATATAACATAATAACAAACTTCCTTTGTATATTACATTAAACTCAGTAACTTTTTCATAGCATTTGCTTAATCTTAATCTGCATGTGTTCCTTCTGTAACATTTTGAGCAGATAAGAGGAATTTTGATAAAGCTATGATACAATATTATATTTTTTCCAAAACATAGCCAGTTTTAAGTTGTTCTGTTCAAATGAATCAGAAAGAAGCAATGAGGAATATTAGAGATATATCCTTTTCAGTAGTAGATATTTGGAAGTTTATTTGAAGCAAAGTAATGTCAAGGTACCTATTCGTCAGATCTACTGAATACCTTTCATGAACACACATTTCAGTTTGAAAGCATTTAAACAAAGGTATAAACTGCATACCCAGAGAAATGGAACAGACAGCAGGATTCAAGAAGAGAACAAAGAAACAAGACCAATCTGGTTTGCCAAACAGTGGCTCCCTGTGTCTGAAACAATTGGAGAACTTTGCAGCAATTTTGTTTTAGAAGTTTTCTGTAAACAAGAGTTTAAAGTCCAAAGAATGAAGCTCATTTTAGAGGTGAAGACACTTAAATTGTTGGGTAAAATGATTCATAAGTATACACTCCTCTATAATTAGCATTGCTTATTTCCCAGTATTATAATTTATATTAGTCCCATATTAAAGCCGAGATTCTGAGAAAAAAAAAATGGACTGTGATAAAAATGTAAATTCTTCCGAAGATTTTTTTGTTAAAAAATTAATTTAGGGGCCGAGCGCGGTGGCTCATGCCTGTAATCCCAGCACTTTGGGAGGCAGAGGTGGGCAGATCATGAGGTCAGGAGTTCAAGACCAGCCTGGGCAACATGGTGAAACCCCGTCTCTACTAAAAATACAAAAATTAGCCAGGCATGGTGGCATGCACCTGTAATCCCAGCTACTCAGGAGGCTGAGGCAGGAGAATCACTTGAACCCAGGAGGCGGAGGCTGCAGTGAGCGAGATCATGCCATTGCCCTCCAGCCTGGGCACCTGGGTGACAGAGCAAGACTCCATCTCAAAAAAAAAAAAAAATTAATTTAGGGTTGGGTGTGGTGGTTCACTCCTGTAATCTCTGCACTTTGGGAAGCCAAGGTGGGAGGATCACTTGAGGCCAGGAGTCTGAGACCTGGGCAACATGGCAAAACCCCATCTCTACTAAAAATACAAAAATTAGCCAGCATAGTGGTGCACACCTCTAGTCCCAGCTACTCGGGAGGTTGAAGCACAAGAATCATTTGAACCTGGGTGGCAGAGTTTGCCGTGAGCCGAGATGGTGCCACTGCTCTCCAGCCTGGGCGACAGAGCATCTCAAAAAAAAAAAAAAAAAATTAATTAACAGAAACTAAAGTGCAAAGATTTTGCATGGAGATTGAAGCAGAAGCTATTTTTACATTTTTAATAAAATTAGGAAGATTAACTCTGGGGCATTGGTGACTTTCTGATATACAAGTTACTTCATATTGTCATATGCTCTTTCAGTGATCGTACCTTTCATCCTCAAAAGAAGATCTCTTTCAGCAACTTAGAGGCAAAAACATTTTGATATAGCACGTATACAAAAACCATATGTGGCACTGTGATTGTTCTTTGAGGACAGTGGCTCCCAAACTTTTCTCACGGTCATCCTAGGTGACTATTATTAAGTGTTTTTTCAATCAGGAGATTTTTCCACTTATGTTTGACAGCAAGTTGACAAGGCTGTGAAAGCATGTCAGCTCTGTTCAGGATGATCACTGTGGGTTTTCTTGCATCATGAAGGTTGGTGAGTGTGTCTTGCTTTGGAGTCTCTGAAACCCCTTTCAGTGATGCTAACTTGTTTGTGGCCTGGGAACATGCGATGGCTATGCTTTCCAAATTGGGGTTCCAAAGTAAGCTTTGGGACAGCAGATTGTCTTGTTGCCTGCTATATCCCCAGTATCTAGAATACACTCTGGCATAGTGCTCAATAAATAATTATTAAATAAAAAAGAAGAAGAGGGGCTGGGCACGGTGACTCACGCCTGTAATCTCAGCACTTTGGGAGGCAGAGGCAGACAGATCACTTGAGGTCAGGAGTTTGAGACCAGCCTGGTCAACATGGTGAGACCCTGTCTCTACTAAAAATACAAAAAATTAGCCGGGTGTGGTGGCACACGCCTGTGGTTCCAGCTACTCGGGAGGCTGAGGTGGAAATATTGCTTGAACTCGAGGGGCAGAGTTTACAGTGAGCTGAGACTGCATCACTGCACTCCAGCCTGGGTGACAGAGCAGGACTTTATCTCAAAAAAAAAAAAAAAAAAAAAAAGAAGAAGGAAGGGAAAGAGAAGGGAGAGACAGAAGAGGTTAAGAAAGAGAAAAGGACAAACAAGAGGAAGAGAGAAGATGAAAAGAAAGGAAAAAAGTGGTAGTAGAAGAAAAAGGAGAAGAATAAACTGCTACCGCCGCACAAAGTGTTTATGGTGGTAGTATAGAAGGTATGCAATTAAAGAATAAGAACAGTAATATTTGGGGAGAATTGACATTACCCAAAGAATTGCAGTGGGGAGGAAAATATAATGGTAAAATCAACATAGGTATGTGATAAAGGAAGATGCATAATTTGATTAGACAATAAACTTTTTTTTTTTTTTTTTAAAAAGACGGAGTTTCGCTCTTGTTGCCCAGGCTGGAGTGCAGTGGTGTGATCTCGGCTCACTGCAACCTCCGCCTCCTGTGTTCAAGCGATTCTCCTGCCTCAGCCTCCCAAGTAGCTGGGATTATAGGCTTGTGCCACCATGCCTGACTAGTTTTTGTATTTTTAGTAGGGACGGGGTTTCACCATGTTGGCCAGGCTGGTCTCGAACTCCTGACCTCAAGTGATCTGCCCACCTTGGCCTCCCAAAGTGTTGGGATTACAGGAGTGAGCCACCGCACCCAGCCAGACAAAAAACGTATTCCCTGCTTCCCCAGGTCCACAGACTTTCAGGTTTAGAAGGGGTCAAATTAATCATTTTCTCACATCAGCCATATCAGATGCTTGAATCCAGGGTTTGGCAAACTTTTTCTGAAAAGGGTCACGTAGTAAATATCTTAGGCATTGAGTGGCACAGTCTCTGCTCCATTATGCCACTGTAGCACAAAATTGTATGATTGTGTGGCAATAAAACTTAATTTACAAAAACAGGTGGTGGGCCAGGTGTGGCCCGTGGGCTGTAGTTTGCAGACTCCTACTTGTATATGCCCTGTAATATTCCAACAATGCTGATAACCTCTGTTAGCATTTGCTGCAATAGAGAAACTCACCACTTTTCAAGGAAAACTATTCCATCTTTGCATAACTTTGATTATAGAAAGCCATTCTTTACACTGAGTCAAAATCTGTTTCTCATGTTATCGTAATGTTAGGTATTTGTTGTTTGTCTCTTTGTGTTTAAGTCACTATAATCTAGTGGTTTTGTTTTTTGTTTTTTTCTATTTTTTAAAAAATTTTTTTGAGAAATTTTTTTTTTTTTTTTTTCTTGAGACAGAGTCTCGCTCTGTCGCCCAGGCTGGAATTCAGTGGCGCAATCTCGGCTCACTGCAAGCTCTGCCTCCCGGGTTCACGCCATTCTCATGCCTCAGCCTTTCTGAGTAGCTGGGACTACAGGCGCCCGCCACCACGCCCGGCTAATTTTTTATATTTTTAGTAGAGACGGGGTTTCACTGTGGTCTCGATCTCCTGACCTCGTGATTCACCCGCCTCGGCCTCCCAAAGTGCTGGGATTACAAGCGTGAGCCACCGCGCCCGGCCGAAAGTTTTTTTTTTTTTTTTTTTTTTTTTAAAGACAACTTCTGCTTCCAGTCAAGATGGAGCAACAGGGACCTGATTTACCCTCCCACCTGAAATAACCAAAAAACTGGACAAAATATTAAGAAACAACAGCATTCAAGATATTGACACTAGGCAACTGAGGACAGTGATCCCTGAAAGATGGAAACAAATGAGGTGTAACTATAATTATCTCCAGCTAAATGTGTAGAGAATATTTTCAGGCCCCAGCACACTGGGAGCTCAAGTGGAGACCGGCAGTGTCTCTGGGTCGAGGACATTCAGTTGCAAGCCCAGGAGAGCCAAGTACAGGATCAGAAAGCCAGGCAGAGAAATTCTGGAGATGTGCCAAGGGTCCCCTTTAGTACCCAGTTGAGTATTAATTAACGCGTATGTGTGAGGAAATTACCCAAGGTCAGGGAAAGGACCACGTGAAAGGATTAAACAGAAGAGGAAACAGTTGTTGGAGCTCACAAAAGGCCAGAGAGTCCCTATTCCTACCAGCCACAGTAGAAAGCCTCACAATTCACAGAAATGGGTTAGAACACTCTGAAGAATCTTGCTTCATTTGTGGAAGGAAATTATTCAAACAATCTACTTCTATTAATGCACCTCTTTCTAGAGGTCCCTGTTCATAACATCATAGCCAAGGCTCAGCTCTAAAGCTTATTCACACATGCTGTCATTTAACCAGGTCTTATTTTGTTTTTTATTTTAATGGTTAGGGTTTTCCATTGTTGTCTGTCTTTATAGTGTTGATTATCATGTTCATTATTGTGCTGAGCAGCCCACTGTACCTGATTTTTTTTTTTTTTGAGATGGATTCTCCCTCTGTTGCCCAGGGTGGAGTGCAGTGGTGCGATCTCGGTTCACTGCAACCTCTGCCTCCCGGGTTCAAGTGATTCTCCTGTCTCAGCCTTCTGAATAACTGGGATTACAGGCACGTGCCACCGCCCCTGGCTAATTATTTTTTTTGTATTTTTAGTAGAGCTGGGGTTTCGCCATGTTGGCCAGGCTGCCCTCCAACTCCTGACTTCAGGTGATCCACTTGCCTCGGCCTCCCAAAGTGCTGGGTTTACAGGCATGAGCCACCGCGCCCAGCCTGTATCTGAAGTATTATTTGTAGGAATAATCTGAGGCCTAGATGAAAAACGTCTTCCTCCAAAGAAGATTTGCATTTGTTTTTACCATGCTCCTTGGGGGCACAACAACATAAGACCAACTGGTCCAAGATTTGAGATTCCCAAACCCACAAAGAAAATCTACACAAGGTCTCATTTACTTAGGGTTCACCCCAACCCTAAGGATGCAGTCCTGTGGGCCCTCAGCGTAAGATTGTAAAGGTCTCATTAGACTTTGCATCTTCTATAGACCCGGTGCTTTCATTTCTCACCTCCTTACCTCCTTTCTCACCTCATGACAAGTTTATCTCAATGAAGGTTCCCATTTGCTGGGACTCACAAATCCCCTCAGGGCAAAAGCAGATTCTGTGCCCTTATCACCTTTCTGGTTTTCCTGGTTTAGCTTCAATTTTGCCTTTCAATTCCTCACCATGTTGTCAGCTTTGCAAAGTTCCTTTCTTTTCTTTTCTCCTTCTTTCTTTCTTCCTTCCTTCCTTCTTTCCTCTCTCTCTCTTTCTCTCCCTTTCTTCCTTCCTTCCTTCCTTTCTTTCTTTTTCTTTTTTTTTTTTGGAATCTCACTCTGTTGCCCAGGCTGAAGTGCAGTGGCATGATCTCGGCTCACTGCAACCTCCACCTCCCGGGTTCAAGAGATTCACTTGGCTCAGCCTCCTGAGTAGCTGGGATTACAGGTGCGTGCCATCACACCTGGCTAATATTTTTTATTAGAGATGGAGTTTCACCATGTTGACCAGGCTGGTCTCAAACTCCTGACCTCAAGTGATCCACTTGCCTCAGCCTCCCAAAGTGCTGGGATTACAGGCGTGAGCCACTGTGCCTGGCCCAAAGTTTCTGTTGTTTTTTCATAGTTTTCTAGAATTTTAAAAATTGTTTTCTGTGGAATCATTGATCTGAAAAACCTAGCCCACCATTACAGGAAGATACAAATCCACCTACAACCATCCTAAGTCTTTGAGAATAAAATAGAACCAGAAAGTCTGGGTGCAGTGGTGGTCTTTCTACTCAGGAGACTGAAGCAGGAGAACCACTTGAACCCAGGAGGTGGAGGCTGCAGTGAGCCGAGATCATGCCACTGCCCTCCAACCTGGGCAACACAGCCAGACTCCATCTCAAAAAAAAAAAAAATGAACAAACGAACGAATGAGAAGCAAGGAAGGAAGGTGGGAAGGAGGGAAGGAGGGAAGGAAAGAAGGAAGGAGGGAGGGAGGAAGGAAGGAAGGAAAGAAGGAAGGAAGGAAGGAAGGAAGGAAGGAAGGAAGGAAGGAAGGAAGGAAGGAAATAGAACCAGAAAAAGTCCACCAGAGCCTAAGAAGAGCATTCGAGGTGGGGAGAAAACCTTCCCTGTCCTGGGGGCCCCAGGGCGGGTCCTAGGGAGTGCAGTGTTGTGTGCTGCTGTGCAGAGCAGAGCGGAGCAAACTGAGGGGCCACGAGGTGTGTGCAGGAGGCTGAGTGAAGTTGTGGTGAGGAAGATGAGAGGCTCCTAGGAATTTCTGGGTGCAAGAGAATTTTAAATAATGAAGGTTTTAAAGAAGAGCTATTACGTCCTTGTGCTTAGGCCCTCTTAACTCTGAGAGAATAAAGAGTAAAATTTCTGTCCTGGCTGACTGCTTTAAAGGAATATGATTCTGTGATTGTGCCATAGAAATCACTGCTTTATAAACCTTATATGTATCTGTTTACTACAGAAGATCAAAGAAGAGAAAAGGATAGTAGGAACATAGAAGGAGAGAAAAGAAAAGCATTCACGGACAGGCCATGGAAGGCATTTCTTGTTTCAGTAGTATTAAGTACCTATTTCATGTTGGACAGAGAAAAAGTTGAACTATGTCCTCTGCCCTAAGGAGCTCATTATCCAATAACAAGGGAGAACAATATGTCATTAAATAATTTAAATAAAATCCAGATGTAATTAAGTTTTTTTGAGCATTTAGTAAGAGCCAGATGCTTTCTGAGAAAAAAAAAAAAGCAGCCCCTGACATCTAGGGACTGGCCTAAAACTTATAGGTAGGCCTGAGTGGGAGCAGAAGCTGGCCGGGAGCTCACAGCTAGGCCAAGTTATTCTCCTGTTGCATATAAACAATTTCATAGAACACTGACACCAGTCAAGTCACTCTGAGACCATGAGGAAGTGCGACAAAACAAGACCACTTCATAAGTTTGTCTAAGCACAGACAAAAATGAGGTCACTGTGCAACCCCTAAATACCAATAGCTCTTCTTCCAGCTAACATGAGCCTCTAGTGATTCTTTACCTTTAGAATTTTAGCCTTGCTCTAGTCTACTGTCCCTATAAACATTGAGATGCCTAGTCATAGACTTTCCCTGCATTCTGACAGCATTTAATCCAGAGTGAACCCCTACTTCCTTGGATCCTTCCACAGACCACCCAACTGCAGCCCGAATCCAATAATAGGTCTGATACCCTCTTACTGAGAAGCCCCACAGTTCCCCCATGGTGTGTGTTCTCCCTTGCTGCAATGAGTAATAAACCCAATTCGTTCCATTACTGCTGTGCTCCTGGTGGGCTCTGGATGGAGGGCACTGTCATCTCAAGTACATCATTTAATTTCATCCTCATAACGTGAGCATAAGCCTGAATTTATAGATGACGATAAGGCTCCTGAAGGTTAATTTAATTCAGAATTACAGGCAGAAAGAGACAAAGCTGGGATTTGAACACTGAGCTTTGAATATTTCTCACTACCTTGAATGACTGAAGACAGAGAACAAGATAGAGAAGAAAAAAGATGTCCAAAAACAGACAAAAAGATGTTTTTCTTCACCCACTTTAACTGCCACTTTCAAGGAGCAACATCTCCATCTTGTGACATTTTATGATACGGGTTTTAAATAATTGAATTTTATAACTATCGGAGATCGTTAAGACACAAGTGAAATTTAAGAGAATACTTAAAAAAATTTGCTCCATAGGCAAAATAAAATTAAGCCATTACATTAAAAACCACAGCTATGAGGAAAGAAAGGTCTCTTATTGTCATCTGTCTTACTTTTCCTTTTCTGAGAGACAACCCTCCTGCATCCTTCCACTTTACAATAATGTCCTTCCCCAAGATGGCTGAGTACATACATCTCGAGTACATACATCTCAACTACAATGCGTGCCTCTGCATCAAGGAACTTTTGGGTATCTGAAGGTTAGGAATGGAGACTTTTCACTGAATATCCTTTTGTATTAAAAAAAATTTAGAAGCATGTGAATATATTACTAATTCAAACACAAAACTAATTTCTTTTAAATTAATTAATTAATTTATTTTGAGACAGAGTCTCACTCTGTCGCCCAAGCTGGAGAGCAGTGGCGCCATCTGGGCTCACTGAAACCCCTGCCTCCCAGGTTCAAGTGATTCTTGTGCCTCAGCTTCCTGAGTAGCTGGGATTACAGGCGCCCCCCAACACATCCGGCTAATTTTTGTATTTTTAGTGGAGACGGGGTTTCACTGTGTTGGTCAGGCTGCTCTGGAACTCTTGACCTCAAGTGATCCACCCGCCTCAGCCTCCCAAAGTGCTGGGATTACAGGCGTGAGCCACCATGCCTGGTCAATTTTTATTTATTATTTATTAATGTTTTCAGTCAGAGCAAGATAGCTTGATAATAAATTGACATTTTTAAGGTCAAATATAAAATATGCATGTGTCTCTCTTTTATTTTGTTTTTAAAGAAGTAGACTCTATAATTAAGGTACTAACAGAACACAATTATCTTCTGGTTTTTCAGTTATCTGTTGTAATTGACCTAGATTGCTTAAACATGAGACTGTAGCAGCAAGAAAGAAATACACAGGCTAGGAAGTGGAGCTCAATTAAGAATAGACAAAGCAGAAGAAAAAGAGAATAGACAAGGAGTCAGATGTAGGGTTCAATGGGAAAGGCAAGCAGTTCAAACTGGAGCAGTGTGAATAGAACCATACGAGTTGAGCAATCCTAAATAATCATGCTATCCAGATTTCAAGAAAACCTTTTTTTGAGTCACTTGAAAACATATAATTCTAAATTTAAAACCAGGTAGGAGCCAGGTTCTATGGCTCACGCCTGCAATCCCAGCACTTTGGGAGGCTGAAGTGGGCAGATCGCCTGAGCTCAGGAGTTCAAGACCAACCTGGACAACATAGCGAAACCCTATCTCTACCAAAAAAAATACAAAAATTAGCCGGGCATGGTGGCATATGCCTGTAGTCCCAGTTACTTGGGAGGCTGAGTTGGAAGGATCACTCGAGCCTGGGAGGCAGAGGTTGCAGTGAGCTGAGATCATGCCACTGCACTCCAGCCTGGGTGACAGAACCAGACCCTGCCTCAAAAAAAATAAAAAATAAAACAGGGTAGCATTGGCATATGGAATAAATACTGAACTGTATTGACATGCTTATGCTAAAAAATTATTTGTTGTTTATCTAAAATTCAGATTTAACTGGGCATCCTATAAATTATCTGGCAACCCTAACTGTACATGCAATAAAAAAATCATAAACAACTTACCAATTTGCCAGCAGATGGCTCCCCAAATCTAGTTTAGAATGAAACAGTGCATCCAAACATAGTGAGAAGTCATTATTGTTTCAGGGCTTTTGTTTTGAGTGTTTGTTTGATTGGCCTGATCTGGTTGGATTCACTTTTTGCCAGGGGTGGGGGGAAGTGGCAGTGATAATTTTTATTTAGTTATATAAAAATATTAAATATCTCCTACCATCATTTCATACGATTCTTCATGATCCTTAACTTTAACATTAAAATGAAAAAGAAATCACAATTTAATTTTCTATATTTTTTCTTTAATATTTGCTCAAGCATTTAAATACCAAGGCAACATGTATAATTTCAGTATAAGGTGACTCTGACATTTTGCAAAGGAATTCCATGCCCATTAGATTATGTATGCCGAGCATCAGTTTAGGGATCTTTATAAAAACTATACCTTTGCCTCTTTCATGCAGTCTGATTTGCTAGAATATTTTAGCTTTGAGGCATGAGCTTTGTTTTGGCTCCAAAGCACACACCCAGCACTCCCAATGAAATAATTGATTCAGTGGAATTTTTAGATCTGCCACAATTTTACCAACCTTTGCTAATGCCAGAATACCTCCGAAAACAATCGAGCCCAGACTCTGATGAAAAACTCAAGAACCACCATCAAGAAACATATAATAATTAAGTTGCATTTCCCACATTTCTATTAATACATAAAGTACAACTAAATTTTGGATTTTTAAAAACTGTTGTCGTATACTATTCGTTCTTAGTTCCCCACTGGTTTAATAGAATCCTTCAAAGAATGTGCTGAGAAACCATGATTATTCTATAATAATGGCTTCCCTGCATTGCAAATGAATTAGGCTAGAACTTTCTCATACAATGTGAAGGGCACTATTTTAATGTGGCATTCACAATAAGCGTGTATATGTCATGCTAGAAGTGGTCTCCATCCTCCAATGCCCTGTGCCGCAGGAGGGTGCCCTGAATGGAATGCATCAAAGGGCTCCCTTGCTCTCAGACTGTGGGGTGGAATCAGCTAGTCGTAGATATTGCAGCAGATGGGGAGAGCGGGAAAAGTGAGATCAGAAATATGTTTCTCCAGCTCACTCTCTAGTGGTGAGTTGCCACGGGTTGGATGCAAACTTCTGCTGAAGGCTATAGGTTCTATCAGGTGATCTTTTCTTTTCTTTATTATTATTTTTTGAGACAAGAGTCTTGCTCTATTGCCCAGGCTGGAGTGGTGCAGGGGAACCATCTCGGCTCACTGCAACCTCCGCCTCCCAGGTTCAAGTGATTCTCCTGCCTCAGCCTCTTGAGTAGCTGGGATTACAGGCACGTGCCACCGCGCCCAGCTAATTTCTGCATTTTTAGTAAAGATGGGGTTTTGTCTTGTTGGCCAGGCTGGTCTCAAACTCCTGGCCTCAGGTGATCCACCTGCCTCGACCTCCCAAAGTGCTGGGATTACAGGCGTGAGCCACCACACCTGACCTATCAGGTGACCTTTTCTAAATAGACCTGTCCTGCTCCCTTCTCCCAAATCTGGGGTAGAGGTCCTGTTTGTTCCATTGGGCCCTTTAGGCACCAGTATCACTATACTGCACTATAATTTTCTGCCCACCCGTTGCATCTGTAAGTCTCCACAAGACTAGGAACTGTGTCTTATTTTTGCCTTAGTGATAGTAGATGTTCAGTAAATCTTCACTTAATTTGATAAAAGGCTTCATGATATAAATTTAAATAATCTTTTTAAATCTCTAAAAAAACTTTTAATAAAAAGAGTATTTCTGTAACTCTTTTTCACATAAACAAGGGCAAAATCCTGCTGGGTCTTAAAAAATTAAGAAATCTTAAATGAGTCACTGAAAAGCCTGGTTTAATATTCTTCTCTTAATAAAGATTTATTGATTTATTTATCTAGAGAGATGGGGTCTCACTATATTGCCCAGGCTAGCCTTGAACTCCTCAGCTCAAGCAATCCTCCCAGCTCAGCCTCCCAAGTAGCTGGGACTATAGGTGTGCCACTACACCCAGCATTATAATAATTTTTTAAACAGATTCAAAATTTGAAAGTGATTTTAAAACATAGATGAAAAATGGTTATATTTTATATTTAATATATACTTTATAATCTTTTAGAATATTATAATATCTTATGAAATTTTTTCTTGCATATGAGATCAATGTTATATTTTTAAAGAGCTAATCATGATATCATCTGAATTTATGGGAACAATATTTAATAGGCATTATGTTATATAGAGAAAAGTATGTTTACTTAAGAGAGATGTGATCCATTCTTACAGAGCTTTGGAACACTTACAATAAATAATTTGTAATAGAGTTCATAATAGTGGAGACATTATGAACAGGTGGTATCTATTAACAGAATGTGAATTACAGATTTGGCGTTTATCTAGTTTTTCTAGATAATCTAGTTATCAGCAATGCAAAATGGTTGGTCTAGATAATCCAATAACAATGAAAAAATTCATTTTAAACCTTAGATTATTCGAACCAACAATAGATACTGATCAAATTAACTAGAAAAATGACCAAAGTTAATTTTATCATGAATATATAAATATAGCCCTAAGAACAGAACCACTTAGCATTTTATGGTGTTTAACCCTTCAGTTTCCTTGAAACTTTCACAGGAATTTTACTTCAGCATGAAGTTCAAACATATACTCTTAATTTTTTTCAAAACTCCTTTTAACAATCTCTTCTCCAACTTTAGAAAATTAAATATATTTATCCTTTTTTGGTAAGTAAATATTGCAATTTATATTTGGGTTTCACCACATTAGAATTTCTTCCTCTGAAAATATTCATTTCAAGATGAGTTGGGCTAATAAATTTGTGAAAAAATTATTGGCAAAACAAAGTAGAAAAAAGCAGATTAAGCAAAATCATGCATTACAGTGCTTCATTTACATATGAATAGAAATGTTGTTAGTGATTAATAATAAATTTTATCTTAGTCTTTGAAAATAAGATTTCTTTTTTTTTTTTTTCTTTCTTTTTTTTTTTTGAGACAGGGTCTGGCTCTGTTACCCAGGCTGCAGTGCAATGGTGCAATCTCTGCTCACTGCAATCTCCACCTCCCAGGCTCAAACCATCCTCCCACCTCAGCCTCCCGAGTAGCTGGGACTACAGGCACGTGCCACCACACCTGGCTAATTTTTTTGTATTTTTAGTAGAGTTGGGGTTTTGCCATGTTGCTCATGTTGGTCTCAAACTCATGAGTTCAAAGCAATCCACCCATCTTGGTCTCCAAAAGTGCTGGGATTACAGGTTTGAGTCAACATGCCTGGCCTGAAAATAAGATATTTCTGATAGAACTAAGACTGCCTTTAGTGAAAACTTGATACATACAATGCAAATAGTTATTTTAATACTTATTTAAACAATATGTCTAACATACATATCTACGTATATATGTTGATATATGAATGTGTATATATATATATACACACATACACAGATCAGTCTATCAGTCTGTGTGCTTGTACATATATATATGTATATACAGACATTATGAATAGAAAGATAGACAGATCCATTATCTATCTATCTGTGTGTGTATATGTGTGTACGTATATATATATATACATGTACATACACACATATATCTATATATACATACATACACACATATATCTACAGATCGATAGATCAATCGATCAACAGATAGGTAGATAGATTGATTCTAGGCATATAGGAAAATTTCTGACCAATCATACGCTGACTACTAGGCTAAGTGAGAAGAGACTTCAATGACCACACACTCCAAGGAATACAGAATGTATAGAATTAATTCACAAAAGTCACTAAACAATAACACAGCAACAACAGCAATTACAAGCAAGAGACACAATAACAAAACCTGGTCAGGCAGGGAACATCTAATTTCTAGAGTTGCTACAGTATATTATCTAAAATGTCATTTAAAAAAACAAAAGGTATGAAACATGCAATGAAACAGGAAAGTATAGCCCCATTTCCCAAAGTGCTGGGATTATAGGCATGAACCCGGTCTCTCTCTCCTTGCTTCCTTTCTTTCTTTCTTTCTGTGTTTCTTCTTCCTTCCTTCCTTCCTTCCTTCCTTCCTTCCTTCCTTTCCTTCCTCCC
>NW_026652292.1:50227842-50364363 GCF_009828535.3 Hylobates moloch | reverse complement strand
CTTTTTTGAGATGGAGTTTCGCTCTTGTTGCCCAGGCTGGAGTGCAATGGCATGATCTTAGTTCCCTGCAACCTCCACCTCCTGGGTTCAAGCCATTCTCCTGCCTCAGCTTCCTAAGTAGCTGGGATTACAGGCAGGCGCCACCACGCCCAGCTAATTTTGTAATTTTAGTAGAGACGGGGTTTCTCCATGTTGATCAGGCTGGTCTTGAACTCCTGACCTCAGGTGATGCGCCTGCCTCGGCGTCCCAAAGTGTTGGGATTACAGGTGTGAGCCATCGTGCCTGGCTGCCCGGCCCTTTCTTATCGTTTAAACAGAGCCCTAATGATGATCTAACTGCATGCCCTTATTGTCTTAGAATATTTTTAGTTAATATTTATATCTGGTCAGGCTCCGTGGCTCACGCCTGTAATCCCAGCACTTAGCGAGGCTGAGGCAGGCGGGCCACCTGAGGTCAGGAGTTTGAGACCAGCCTGGCCAATATGGTGAAACCCTGTCTCTACTAAAAATACAAAAAATAACTGAGCGTAGTGGTGGGCTCCTGTAATTCCAGCTACTTGGGAGGCTGAGGCAGGAGAATCACTTGAACCAGGGAAGTGGAGGTTGCAGTGAGCTGAGACCATGCCATTGCACTCCAGTCTGGGCAACAAGAAAGAAATTCCAACTCAAAAAAAAAAATTTTTTTTTTGTAATGATAAAAGGGTTGATCTGTCAGGAAGACATAGCAATTATAAACATAATACACCTGACAAAGAGTTCCAAATATATAAAACAAAGACTGACAGAATTGAAGACAGAAATATACAATTCAACATAATAGTTGGAGATTTCAATGCCTCACTTTCAATAATAGATAGAACAACTCGACAGAGATTAGCAAGGCTTGATTAACACTATAAACTAACTAGACCCAACAGACATCTATAGAACACTTCACCCACAACAGCAGAATATGCATTCTTCTGTTGCATATTCCATACAGAATGTTTTCCAGGATAGACCATGTGTTGGGACATAAAACAAGCTTCAGTAAATGTAAAAGGATGAAAGTCATGCAAAGTATGTTCACCATTCATACACAACAGAACGAAATTAGAAATCAATGATACAATGAAATTTGAGAAATTAAGAGATATGTGGAAATTAAGTAATATTCCCGTAAACAGCCAATGGGTCAAAAAAGAAATCACAAGTGAAACAAGAAAATACTTTGAGATGAATAAAAATCAAAACAGAACATACTAAACTTATGGGATGCAATAGAAACAGTACTCAGAAGGAATTTGTAGTTGTCAATGCCAATTAATAAAGAAGGTATCAAATCAATAACCTAACTTTTCACTTTAAGAAACTAGAAAAAGATGAGCAAATGAAATTAGAAAAAAGCAGAAGGAAGAAAATAAAGATTAGAGTGAAAATACATTAAATAGATATCCAAAGATGTTTAACTATATGGACCTTTGTCGAAAACTTATAAATACAGCTTCAGCATAAAATTGACAATATAGGTATTAAAACTTCACAAATGTTAATTTCTTGAGGCTGCTTGCCTCATTTATGTCATCTCTTACTGTAATGTAATGAATGAAAGGTATGAATTAATGAATGAAGGGTACGAATGAAATAAAACAGGGAGAAAAAATTAGTCTTGCTGCGTTTTTCAGTGACTAGAAATATTTTTGTCCTTGGATTTTAATGTCCTTAACCTTGATAGAAATGAAATTCATCAATGCTGACCACATGTTTGTCTGAGAACAAACATGTCATGAGGCCCTTAGGGGTAGTTTTAGAAAAAATAAAGGAAAAAATTACCTTTTATATTGAGTAATACATTTACAAAATCACTCCCCAGAAGCAAAACATCAATATGGCCCCAGGAATGGCTTAGGAAGATAGCTGATGACAACATTAATATCCCCTTTTCCAGAAAACACTCTGACTCTTCAAGCCATTGAATTTCATCACTAGTCTTCCTTCTTTACCAATTACCTTCAGCCTCTTTTGTTCAGATTTGCTCACAAGGAAGAACAGCATAAGCAATGGTAAGGTATTGGAAGGCGAAGGACGGCAATAAGGGAGTAAAAAGTTGCATGAAAATCCAAGACCAGGAACTATAATTCAGGAAACTTCATCTCATTGACCTTCTGCTATTCCTTCTGCCATTAAAAAATACCTGTTTAAATCCTCACCAGCAACTTTCTTCTCCTCTCCCCTCCCCTCTTTTTTTTTTGGAGGTGGGGTCTCACCCTGTGGCCCAGGCTGGAGTGCAGTGGCGTGATCTCGGCTCATTGTAACTTCCGCCTCCTGGGTTCAAGCAATTCTCGTGCCTCAGCCTCCAGAGTAGCTGGGACTACAGGCGTGCATGACCACACCTGGCTAATTTTTTTGTCTTTTTGGTAGAGACGGGGTTTCGTCATGTTGGTCAAGCTGGTCTCAAACTCCTGGCCTCAAGTGATCCGCTGGCCTTGGCCTTCCAAAGTGCTGGGATTACTGGCATGAGCCACCGCATCTGGCCTATTTATCTCCATTTTCTTTTTCTTTTTCTTTTTTTTTTTTTGTCACTCAGAGTGGAGTACAGTGGGACAAGCTCAGCTCACTGCAACCTCCGCTTCCTGGGTTCAAGGGATTCTCCTGCCTCAGCCTCCTGAGTAACTGGGATTACAGGCACACACCACTACACTAGGCTAATTTTTTGTATTTTTAGTAGAGATAGGATTTCACCATGTTGGCCAGGCTGGTCTTGAACTCTTGACCTCAGGTGATCCACCCGTCTCAGCCTCCCAAAATGCTGGGATTACAGGAGTGAGCTATTGCGCCCGGCCCATTTATTTCCATTTTCTGAAAAGGACATAATAATAAACCATGCTGGTTAAGTCATAAGAAAGGAGTATGCACAAGGTGCACAAACTACCCCATAACATTTCAGGAGAAAACTATTTTTTTAAACTCCTCGAAGTACACAAAATCAGCTACAAACAATATGAAATACAAGTTACAGTTCTGTTTGTTCTATAGCAGTGTAAAAATCACAAAACTCTCATCAAACTAGAAAATAAGAGCAATGACATACCATAAGCACCTTGTATACTTTAACCGACAATGACATTTTAATTGGCACCATCTCTGCCAGACTAGTATTAAGGCTGGCATCAGGCATGAGTTTATTAATTCATGTGTTCACATACTTTTAATGATGTTTGGTAAACTGATTTCTTACTTTTATTCTTTCTTGCTTCCTTAATTAAGTCCTAAATGTGGAGAGATCTTTTTGTACCACATCAAGCCATGCATGCCTTCAAAGTGTTTTAGTGACACTGTGCCTATGCCAGCGAGGGCCTCATTGTTGCTTAGCAACCTAAAACATTTATTTTTGTTTTTGACTTCCTATCACTTTTTCCTGTTGACTGCCAATCCTTCTCAGTCTCTTCAAATCCTTCTCCACCCACTATTTTCTTAGTAAATAAATCATAGACTTGAACATATCAGGAAATAGCTATAAAGAGTGAAGAGACTTGCCTGGTGTTATACAACCAATTGATGATAACATTAAAACTAGAAACCAGGTCCTCTGAGTCTCTCTAGTTTCAAAATTCCCACTATTACAGGATCATATAAATGGGCTGAATTCATATGTGACATGAGATTTTCCTAATTTCTTTTTTGTCAGTTCTGATTTTCTTGTATTTCCTCTCTTTTGCTGCAGGGGAAGCACCGTTCCTCTAACTTTTTAAAAAATATATTTTTAAAATATATATATATTTTTTATAAGAGATAGGGTGTCCCTCTGTTGCCCAGGCTGGAGTGCAGTGGCACAATCATAACTCACTGTGACCTCAAACTCCTGGGTTCAAGCCATCCTCCCACCTCAGCCTTCCAAGGAGCTAGGACTACAGGCACGTGCCAAAATGCCAGGTAATTTCTTTATTTTTTATAGAGATGGGGACTTGCTAAGTTGCCCAGGCTGATCTAGAACTCCTGGCCCATAAGTGACCCTCTAAACTTGGCCTTTCAAAGCACTGGGATTACAGGAGTGAGCCACTGTGCCTAGCCTGTTCCTCTAACTCTTTAATTCAAGTTTCTTTTTATTTTTTGAGACAGAGTCTTGCTCTGTTGCCCAGGTTGGAGTGCAGTGGCGCAATCTCAGCTCACTGCAACCTCTGCCTCTTGGATTCAAGTGATTGTCCTTCCTCAGCCTCCCTAGTAGCTGGAATTACAGGCACACGCCACCAAGCCCAGCTAATTTTTGGATTTTTTGTAGAGACAGGGGTTTCAACATGTTGGCCAGGCTGGTCTTGAACTCCTGACCTCAAGTGATCCGCCTGCCTCGGCCTTCCAAAGTGCTGGGATTACAGATGTGAGCAACCACACCTGGTGGAATTCAAGTTTCTCCATGCAGTGTTTGGCCCAAAGTGTGAGGTCAGCACCACTGACAGTATGGGAGATGATTTGAGTAGTATGCAGCCTGGCATTGAATAACATTTAATCACACAGTGAGAAAGCTGCTTTATACAATGCTTTTTCAATCCTTCTGACAAGGATAAAGTCTCATTTTTGTATGAGTGTTTAACACCTCTCTGACAGTGTCCATTCCCTTTTTAATAAAGAACCATCAACCTCAAGCCTGGAGACACAGCACAACCTTTTCTAGCTAGCATTTAATAGTATTGTTCTGCTTTTGTAGTGGTTGCTTTCATTTATGGCAAATAATGCTGACTTTCCATTTTTAGTTTTCAATTTAAGAAAGCGAATCTGATTTAAAGTAAAATATTGAGTAAATACTATAAATGGTTGTATATGTATATATGGCAAAAAAAAAAATCATGAAGGCAGTGCTTGAGTGACTAACTCCAGGAAACACTGTGTTGCTGGAATCTGTTACAAATAGTTGTCTATTGTAATCAAGACCTGGAATGACAACTCTCCTGAATATATATATATATATATTTTTTTTTTTGAGATGGAGTTTCGCTCTTGTTGCCCAGGCTGGAGTGCAATGGCACAATCTCGGCTCACCGCAACCTCCGCCTCCCAAGTTCAAGTAATTCCCCTGCTTCAGCCTCCCAAGTAGCTGGGATTACAGGCATGCACCATCATGCCTGGCTAATTTTGTATTTTTAGTAGAGACGGGGTTTCTCCATGTTGGTCAGGATGGTCTCAAACTCCTGACCTCAGGTGATCCGCCCGCTTCAGCCTCCCAAAGTGCTGGGATTACAGGCATGAGCCACCGCGCCCGGCCCTGAATCTTCTTTCCCCTTGTATCCTAGGTCACTCAAACTCCTCCTTATTTGCTCTTGTCATTTTTGGCTTCTAAATATCAAGAGTGTTCTTTCTAATGGTGCTGCCTCTGAACTGCTATGCTGTGGAGTTTCATTCTTCTCCACTTGCCCCACCCTTCAGGAATCAGCTTCGTTAGAATCTTCTGCTTCCAAATTAAGGGAGAATTTTTTTCTCCTCTGCAAGTGGTTATGACTCTGGCTAATCTTTTGGCTAAGTGTCAAGAGGATGCTTGAGTAGGCGCCTCTCTAGCATATGTAAAGTGTTCCTCCATACCAACTTTCACCCAGTATCACAGAACAAAGTTCATCTACTTCAGGTGACGCTTTCTTCAGCATCTATTCCCTTTCATCCTCTGGGGATGTAATAATTCAGCATCTGACCATCAGCCCCCAAATGTACCTTACCCACAAGGCCCAAATGATCCTCAAATGGCACTCCTGATGGCCTGCCCTAGTCCCCAGAGTTTCAATTGGATATAACTTAGGTCTACAATAAAACACTTTATGAAACAAAAATAATTAAAGGCTGAGCATGGTGGCTCATGCCTATAATCCCAACACTTTGGGAGGCCAAGGTGGGAGGATTCCTTGAGCTCAGGGGACACCAGCCTGGGTATCATGGTGAGACCCCACCTCTACAAAAGTAAAAAACAATTAGCTGGGTGTGGTGGCATGCCTGTTGTCCCAGGTACTCAGGAGGCTGAGGCGGGAGGATTGCTTGAGCCACCGGGAGTTCGAGGCTGCAGTGAGTTATGATCACACCACTGCGCTCCAGCCTAGGTGACAGAGGAATCTGCAAAAGGTGTTGCAATGAAAATTTACCATACTGTTTCTAAGAAGCAATAACTGGAAGTTGAGTCCTGGTGTTTAAGAACACAAGTTAAGATTCTTTATGTTTCTTATGCTTTTTATATTTCTATAACAGGCTTCAGTGGAACTGGGCACCGTTTTATATTGTCTAGATCAAATTGATGCAAGTGAGCAGATGTATTTTGAATATTCACATGCCTAACATATACTAGTACTCTGAGTCAAATGCAAGAATGTTAATTTACAAATATCTTAAATATTCTACCCCCTGGAGAAAGAAAAATCATTAATTTCCTTTGGCAGAAAGCCTCAGGTACATTTTGATTTTCTCCTCATCTCTGATTTAATGCTCTGGTCATATTACAGAGTGTAACTTAAACAAAAACTACATTTTTTTTTTTTTTACTATCCTGCTTTCACAACAATTGAATTCATATGCCTGTCTCTATGGTTACTTTTTTACAGTGTTCACTGAAATTTAATATGCTCTCCTCTGACCCTCCCCTCAAATACATTAAGTCCACAGTGAGGCTATAAACCAGGAGTGAGAAGTAAGGAGGCAGGATTATACACATGATTAAAGTAAATAGTAACCATGAATTTGCTAACCCCACAACTCTTACCTTGGGGATAGAGACTTGTTAAACCTTGTTTTCAATATAGTGAAGTGTTACTTACGTTGAACTATTATTAAAGAAAAGAAACTCCTCAAATTATATTTTGAATGACAATATTTCAAAGTTTATAGCTAGCTATTGCCTCACATCACTGTGTACTGGGTGATGCATGATAAAATATATCATGACCTCTAAGACACCCTCCATATTTGTAATCTTCTGTGAGTGTCTGTATGTGAAAGAGTGATATTTTGCTAGCATCTGGGAATAAAAAAGATATATAATAAAAATGAAAAGATAAAGATATAACGAGACTATTTTAGAGTGTGTGTGTTGTGTGGATAGAAAGATGGCAGAAGGGGGGGATTGCAGGTATGTACACAAATATTTATAATAAACATGAAAAGGTGCCAAAATACAAATATATCCATCTTTAATTTCTTGAGGGCAAGGTCTTTGATCATTTTTGTTGTTGTTGTTGTTGTTGTTGTTGTTTTGAGGTGGAGTCTGGCTTTGTCGCCCAGGCTGGAGTGCAGTGGCCCAATCTCGGCTCACTGCAACTTCCGCATCCCCGGTTCATGCCATTCTCCGGCCTCAGCCTCCTGAGTAGCTGGGACTACAGGCGCCCGCCACCACGCCCGGCTAATTTTTTTGTATTTTTAGTAGAGACGGGGTTTCACTGTGTTAGCCAGGATGGTCTCAATCTCCTGACCTCGTGATCCGCCCACCTCGACCTCCCAAAGTGCTGGGATTACAGGCGTGAGCCTGCGCGCCCGGTCAGGTGTCTGATCATTTCTATACATTCATTATTTTACTTGTAGGGCTGAACACAATGCCAGGGACCCAGCGAGAATTTAATATATATTAAATTTACTATATATTATTGTTAAACGAACGAATGAATGCATGTATACATAAAATGTTATGGAATGTTTAACATATTCTGGGGATAATGAAAGTGGGTGGATTTCTGAGAGAAGGGGTCAGGGTTAGAGTTCTGTACTGCTAATTTTTTCCCCATTATCCATTCTCACCTTCTTCTACAGTAATAGTTTCCTTATTTTTAGCTGGACACATTTACCAGCCTCTTGGTTGCTGGGTATATGACTGAGTTCTGACCAATAAAATGTGAGCCAAAGTGATATGTGCACCTTTCAGGTCATTGAAAAATATGGGCTGCCCTCTCTTTCCCCTTTACCCTACTAACCACTGGCTGGAAATGGACATGGCCTTAGCCTAAGGAGGGAAGGGCAAATCCCTAAGGAGAAAAGGCAGAGGTGGAATTAGTACCAGTTGTCTTTCAACTATACCAGAGTTTTTCAAACTGTGGTCTTTGGGCTGATTGCATCAGAATCGCCAGTTACCTGATAAAAATGCAAATTACTGGGTCATAGCGACTCAAATCTCTGGGATGGGTTCCAAGGATTTTCTTTTAGCTGGAGGCGGTGGTTCACGCCTGAAATCCCAGCACTTTGGGAGGCCGAGGCGGGAGGACTGCTTGAGCCCAGGAATTCGAGACCACCCTGGGCAACATAATGGGAACCCCGTCTCTGTTATTAAAAAAAAGTTATTACAGACGGCATAGTGGCTCACGCATGTAATACCAGCACGTTGGGAGGCCAAGGCAGGCAGATCACTTGAGGTCAGGAGTTCGAGACCAACCTGACCAACATGGTGAAACCCTGTCTCTACTAAAAAATACAAAAATTAGCCGGGTGTGGTGGCGGGCGCCTGTAGTCCCAGCTACTCGGGAGGCTGAGGCATGAGAATCACTTGAACCCGGGAGGAGGAGGCTGCAGTGAACCGAGATTGCGCCACTGCACTCCAGCCTGGGTGACAGAGCGAGACCATGTCTCAAAAAAAAATTATTACTATATTTAAAAAATGTTTTAAAGAATGTGTAGTTTTAACAGGGACTTCAGGGACTTGTGAGTTAAAACCACGGAACTACGTCAGACTACCTCAAAAATATCCCCAAATGTTTACAAAGAAAGCCAAGGGCACGCACTCAGGCCCGGTGAGGTCCAGGAACTGTGCAAGAGGCCTCTGGCTCGGAGGGGCTGAAACAGGTGTAACCGCGCGCTGGGGGAAGAGCGACTCTCCCTGCAACAGGCAGCACCCTCCAAATCCCGCGGGAACGGCCCGCGCGCCGCGCCCCCTGCCCCACCTCCGCTCGTGGTTGCCATGAAGACCGGGTCCGGGACCGGTCGACTGCCAGACTCGGGCGGGAGGCTGAGCTTTCCTCAGCCTGAGCCAGCCAGACCCCGGGCCCCGCGCTCACCCTTCTCCGCCGCCACGTCCGCGAAGGCCTCACGCACGAGGCCAGGCAAGGCCCCGAGGCGCTCACCACTTCACGACACCGGAGTGAACCGGGCGCCAGAGACCGCGACCCCCCTGCCCCGAATCCGGCCGGTGGGAGTGGCTGCATTTGAACCAAACGGCCTTCGCGGGCAGCAGCCGTCTTCCCGCAGTCCCGGGGCTCCCAAGGGCCTGTGACCGACGCCGGCCTCCGCGTCTTCGTCTTCGTCCCCGAAGCCCCGGGAACCATCCGCCCTCGGGGTAAGGGAGGAGTCGGGGGAGCAGGTGACTGGGCTGTGGGGACGCGGAGGGGCTCCGGGGGCAGCTCTGCCCCCAGACTGGCTTGAGGGAAGCCAGTCTCCTCGGGGCGCTTCTCCCGCCGCCGCTGCACCCCTCCTCGCTTTTTTTTTTTTTTTTTTGAGCGTGCGGAAGTTCCGTGCGCGGCTTGTCCGGCTCGAAGTCTGGGACACTCAGATAAGCCAGGAAATGCCCCCTCTTAGTCTTTAAGGCCACAACGAAGGGGGCCACCCACGGGGGTGCTGCAGAAAGACTGATTTACTGCGATCACCTTCTCTCTTCACAGAGACCATGCTGCAGATGCGAGGAAAGCCGTTTCCTGGAACATTGGAATTCTAACCCCTGGGTGAGGGACTCACGACAGGCGAGGGGCAGACATGCTGAACTCCACGGGCGAACTGGAGTTTTCGAACGAAGACGATCCCGAGATCATCTCCCAACTCACTTCCTTGCCTCTGTCCGGTGGGAAAAGCTCAGCTGGTGTACCCGAGAAAACGGGCTATCGGGACTCCGTTTATGTCATGGCAGCCAACATTTTTCAGGGTATTCGAATCGAAAAGTCGGCACAGAAAGTCTTAATCAAGTATGGGAATGAACCCCTGCGGTCCTTGTCCGAGTCTGAGGATCAGTCCTTTCAACGTTTGTCTTATGAGCTGGCTTTCAGTGCCCTGAAATGTGAGTTGTGCCAGTCTGGAGGATCAACACTAAGAGAAAATAATAGCGAGAGAATTTGGGGAATGCAGCCCTCCTCCTCCCTGCCCCTCATTCACACCAGGTTTTGGTTTTAGGCATGTGCATATCTTTGGTTAACTGCAAGTGTCAAGGAATTAGGGTTCCCATGAAACTAGCTCTTCCCGTCCAGGACTGCAGATTTCCCCGTGCACTGTGTTTGTCCTTAGATCGGTGTAGTGCGCGGTCATTACATTGAACAAGGAAACAATTTATTCCAATGATCATTTCCCTCTCCCTGTATTTTTTTTTTCCCTCCGTAGAGTTGGGGGTCTCGCTTTATTGTCTGGGCTGGTCTCAAACTCTGGACCTCAAGGGATCCTCGTGCTTCAGCCTCCCAAAGTGCTGGGATTACAGGCAATGAGCCACCCCGCCCGGCCTCCCTGTGTATTTCTTTCCATTCCCTGTGTTTACCTTTTTTGGTATTTTAGTTTATGAGCTTTCACAAATATAAAACCAGTAAGGGAGGATGGGGAGAGGAACAGAGACGGAATAAAAAGAAAAGGTGCAAAATTTAAAAAATGAATATCAGAATTACACCAACCCCAATTAAGACTATCCCATTCATAGCCAATAGCTTTAATGGGAGGAGGCAAACTTTAGTAGAACTTCCCTTTCTAATTTGCCTTCAGGGTTTGAGACTCAAGGATGGTTAGTTATCAATCTGAGGCCATGGGTGGTTGCTCAGGCCTGTAATCCCAGCACTTTTCGAGGCCAAAGTGGGAGGATTTATTGAGCTCAGGCGTTAAAGACCAGCCTGGGCATATAGTGAGATCTCCTCTCTATAAAAAAATTTAAAAATTAGCCCATTATGGCGGCACATGTCTGTAGTCCCAGATACTTGGCAGGTTGAGGTGGGAGGATCGCTTGAGCCTGGGAGGCAGAGGTTGCAGTGAGCCAAGATGGTGTCATTGCACTCTAACCTGGTGACAGAGCAAGACCCTGTGGAATTGACACTAGGAAATGAGGAAATACTGCTACCATGAGGAGAGCAGTCAAAAGGCTTGAAGTTGTTTGTTTTCGTACTAGCTGTGACTAAAAACTTTGTTGGTTTGTAAACTGATTGAATGTAGTTCCACAAAGAAGTTCCAGAAATTTTTAGAATATTAGCAGCATGGCCAAAATGATGAGCAGAAGCCTTCCTAAAGAGACATCTTAAAAAGGGCAACACTCTTTTGCATGATTTTCTTAGTACTTGATGAGCCTTGTACATCCTTGCTCATAGGAGGCAGTTAATTACTCAGTTCAGCCAGGCACGGTGGCTTACACTTGTAATCTCAGTACTTTGGGAGGCAGAGGTGGGAGGATTGCTTGACTTCAGGAGTTCAAGACAAACCTGGACAACATAGCAAGACGCTATCTCTATTTTTAGTTTTATTTTTTATTTTTATTGAGATGGAGTCTCACTCTGTTGCCCAGGCTGCAGTGCAGTGGTGCAATCTTGGCTCACTGCAAGCTCCGCCTCCTGGGTTCATGCCATTCTCCTGCCTCAGCCTCCCGAGCAGCTGGGACTACAGGTGCCCGCCACCATGCCTGGCTAACTTTTTGTATTTTTAATAGAGACGGGGTTTTACGGTGTTAGCCAGGATGGTCTCCATCTCCTGACTTTGTGATCCACCCGCCTCAGCCTCCCAAAGTGCTGGGATTACAGGCGTGAGCCACCACACCTGGCCCCCATCTCTCTTTTTTAAAATTAAAAAAAAAATGCTCAGTTGAATTAAAATGTCTCACTGATTATTTAGACAGGAATATATATTTTTGGTTGTCTGCAGAGATAATGTAGCTTAACTCTGAAGCCAGCAATTTGTCATGGAGAAAAATTTGTATGATGTGAAACAACTTCTCTTTATTTTTCGTTTCTTTTTCTCCTCAGTAATTTTTCTTTTCCTTTTAAGTCTGTCTTAACCATTCTTCCTCCTCCAGTTTAATCTCTGAGATTTTATTTCATCCCTCTTCTTCCCCTGTCCCCCAACCAAAGTGTTGCATTTCATGCAGTGAATCAAATGAACATTTTTACACTTTTTTTTCTTGCAACAATGAAATGCAGACTGGGCAGCTGTGTTGATTAATTGGCATTTAATGTTAATGCTAGAATTCTATTCTAGGCAATTTGTTCTCCTAATAGAATATTGAATATTACCTTTAGTACTCAATAAGAAAAGTCTGAATTATAATTCTATATAAAATTAATGCATTAACTAAATGATTGTATTATAGGGATATGTGTGATAGATTATTCTCCATCCTATTTTCTATTTTATGAAAGATCTTGTAATTATTTTATCTGTCTTTCTTTTTTTTTTTTTTGAGACGGAGTCTCGCTCTGTCACCCAGGCTGGAGTGCAGTGGCACAATCTAGACTCACTGCAACCTCTGCCACCCAGGTTCAAGCACTTCTCTGCCCCAGTCTCCCAAGTAGCTCCCAAGTGGCACCTGCCACCATGCCTGGCTAATTTTTTATTTTTAGTAGAGATGGGGCTTCTCCATCTTGTCCAGGCTGGTCTTGAACTCCTGACCTCGTGATCCACCTGTCTTGGCCTCCCAAAGTGCTGTGATCTTTCTTAATGACACAGAAAATCCCATTCAAATAAATTATCATAAACCTTTACAAAACTTCTTTTCTTGAAACATTCATTTTTATAAGTTCAAATTATAAGGTAAGATGGTACTGTTTACTTGTTAAATACATTTTTTTCTTATAATACGTTGATATGGTTTGGCTGTGTCCCCACCCAAATCTCATCTTGAATTCCCACGTATTGTGAGAGGGACCTGGCGGGAGGTAATGGAATCATGGGGACAGGTCTTTCTTGTACTTGTTCTCATGATAGTTAATAAGTGTCATGAGATCTGATGGCTCTATAAGGGGGACTTTCCCTGCACAAGCTCTCTTCCCTTGTCTGCCGCCATGTGAGATGTGCCTTTCACCTTCTGCCATGATTGTGAGGCCTCCCCAGCCATATGGAACTGTAAGTCCATTAAACCTCTGTCTTTTGTTAATTCCCCAGTCTCGGGTATATCTTTATCAGCAGCATAAAAACGGACCAATACAACAGTCTTGCTTTAAATTATCAGTAATTCTTGAATGTGCAAATAGAATAAAATCAGAATTTTACGTAGTGGGTTTTCCAAGATAATTAGGAGTCTGCTATTTTCCTTTTCCTTTTTTTTTTTTTTGAGACAGAGTTTTGCTCTGTTGCCTAGGCTGGAGTGCAGTCAGTTGTGCAGTCTCGGTTCACTGCAACCTCTGCCTCCTGGGTTCAAGCGATTCTCTGCCCCGGCCTCCCAAGTAGCTGGGATTACAGGCGCCTGCCACCATGCCCAGCTAATTTTTGTATTTTTAGTAGAGATGGGGGTTTCACCATGTTGGCCAGGCTGGTCTTGAACTCCTAACCTCAGGTAATCTGCCCACATTGGCCTCCCAAATTGCTGGGATTACAGGTGTGAGCCACCGCAATAGCCATCTGCTATTTCACTTTTAAAATATTGGAGGATGGGCCGGGCGCGGTGGCTCATGCCTGTAATCCCAGCACTTTGGGAGGCCGAGGCGAGTGGATCATGAGGTCAGGAGTTCGAGACGAGCCTGGCCAAGATGGTGAAACCCTGTCTCTACTAAAAATACAAAAATTAGCTGGGTGTGGTGGCACATGCCTGTAGTCCCAGCTACTTGGGAGGCTGAGGCAGGAGAATTGTTTGAACCCAGGAGGCAGAGGTTGCGGTGAGCCAAGATCGTGCCATTGCACTCCAGCCTGGGCGATGAGCGAAACTCCATCTAAAAATAAAAATAAAATAAAATATTGGAGGCTCTTATGCATTTCACTTTTATCTTCTGTATTATCAGTGTTCTGTCAATACTTTCACATGTGATATTTTGTAAACTTACATCTGGCTTATACAGTATAAGTTCAAGGAATAATGATTCAGAAAAGAAAACTGAGAATTTCTTAAGATTTTATAGGAGCTGTAAAACTGCAAAGGTTATTGTGAAAATTAAACAGAGCTTGAGTAATGGTCCCTTTCGTTTGTGAATTTGTGAACAGGTAATTAAATCACATTACCATAATATTTAAGGAAGTAGAAGAAAAACAATAACAAAATCTCTTAATTATACAAACGTTAACTGTATTCCTTTGGTTTTGTCTTATGCTTTTCAGTTTTATTGTTTGTTCCTTCCTTGATGTCCTTCATTGTATATAAGGTCTTTCAAGACAGGAAGTATATTTATCTGGTTAACCTTTTAAAGATTTAAAGGGCTCCGTGAAATGTTTTTTGAAATGAAAAGTGCCATTATTTCTGCTTTACCAAATAACCCCAAGGTCAATTTTCTGCTAACAAAGGTAGAATTACTAATGAAAATTTGCCTATTCCTATTGAGAGTTTTGTCAAAGCAGTAGAGTACCAGTAGCCAATTAATTAATTAATTTATTGACGGAATCTTGCTCTGTCACCCAGACTGGAGTGCGGTGGCGTGATCTCGGCTCACTGCAACCTCTTTCTCCCAGGTTCAAGTGATTCTTCTGCCTCAGCCTCCCTAGTAGCTAGGACTACAGGCATGTGCCACCATGCCCGGCTAATTTTTTGTATTTTTAGTAGAGACGGGGTTTCACCATATTAGCCAGGATGGTCTCGATCTCCTGACCTTGTGGTCCGCCTGCCTCGGCCTCCCAAAATGCTGGGATTACAGGCATGAGCCACCGTGCCTGGCCTAAAATTTTTTTTTTTAAATAAAAACCTGGCAATTTTTTTTTTTTTAAAGAAATGAACAAACAACAAATAAAAAAAAAAATTGGAGAAAGAGATATCCCTGAAATTGCTGATCTTTTTCCTGGCTTCTTTCTCCACCTTCTCTAGGTTTATATTTTTGTTGTTGAACTTCGAATCCCAGGAACTGATTGTAGCATTAACCTGGTGATTTCAGAATCATATCATCTGTCAGAGAGAAACAGTAAATGCTTAACATATGGTTTGGTTATAGCTTTTGGGAATTAGTAATTGTAGTCAGGGGTTCCTAAGACCACCTCCGGATTCAATAATTTGCTACAAGGACTGACAGAACTCAGCAAAGCTGTTATACTCATTGTTATAGTTTATTACAGTGAAAGGACAGATTAAAATCAGCAACAAGTAAAGGTACATAGGGCAGAGTCCAGGAGAGACTAGACGCAAGCTTCCTATTTTCCTTTCCCAGGGTGGTCTATGGAGAGTGCTTAATTCTCCCACCAATGATAAATGACAACATGAATGAAGCATTGTCAACTAGGGAAGCTCATCTGAGCCTTGCTGTTTGTTTAGCACTTTTATTGGGGGGTCAGTTTCGTAGACAAGGTGTAGTCATGTGGCTGACCTTAGTTATTCAGTGTCTAGCTTCTTCAGAGACCAAGCTGATACTGTGTGGTCTAGGACCCCAGGAAAAAAAAAAAAAGTACCTTTATCAGACAAGATATTCTAAGAACTTAGAGGTTATCTCCTAGGAACCAGTCAAAGGCCAACCGTTTCTTTAGAATATCCAGAGTTTGGCCACCCAGGCCTGCTGAGCAGGAAGAGGGAGAGAGATGCCCCAGTTCCTTCTTCCAATTTCACCTGTCTAATAAACCCAATTTTTCTTTCATGGGGAGTAGTAAGAAAGGGTAGAGAGTTAAGGTGTTTCTCTAGGGTAAGGCCCTCCACATGGAAACATGTAAAATGGTGGTTAAGAGATCCCTGAAGCAGACTGAAGAGAAGCTTTAATTAGTGGGGAGAGGGAGAGATAATTGGAGTTATTGGGCTGAATTCTATAATAGGCACGCTTTGCAACTTTCAAGTAAGTCCTGATAACCTAAATTAGCATTGTCAGTGTGTTATATTTGGTTACGCTGGTTTGTCATAAGAATAATAAGAGGAAGGCAGCATAATGTTGTGGTGAAGTGCATGTACTTTGGTGCCAGACTGCCTGGGTTTGACTCCTTTATCTGCTACTTGCTATGTGACTATGAACACATTACTTAACTGTGCTGTGCCCCATTTCCTATGAAATAAAACAACCTAATTCATATGGTTGTTGTGGAGATTAAATGAATTAATATATGAAATGCACTTAGAACATTGTCAAGCACATAGAAAACATTATATACACAGTCCCCAATTTATGATGGGGGTCCTTATACTTTTTCCTCTTTACCATGATGTAAAAGCTATACACGTTCAGTAGAAACCATACTTTGAGTACCCACACAACCATTCTGTGTTTTACTTTCAGTATTTAATAAGTTACATAAAAACAAACAAAAAAGGGCCGGGCGCGGTGCCTCACGCATGTAATCTCAGCACTTTGGGAGGCCGAGGTGGGTGGATCACAAGGTCAGGAGTTTGAGACCAGCCTTGCTAATATGGTGAAACCCTGTCTGTACTAAAAATACAAAAATTAGCTGGGCATGGTGGTGGGCGCTTGTAGTTCCAGCTACTTGGGAGGCTGAGGCAGGAGGATCGCTTGAACCTGGGAGGCAGAGGTTGCAGTGAGCTGAGATTGCACCACTGCACTCCAGCCTGGGCGACAGAGCGAGATTCCATCTCAATAAATAAACAAATAAATAAACAAACAAATAAATAAGTTACATGAGATGGTCAGCACTTTATTATAAAATAGACTTTGTGTTGGATAATTTTGCCCAACTACAGGCCTATGTAAGTGTTATGAATGTGTTTAAGATAGCCTAAGCTAAGCTATGATGTTTAGTAGGATAGATGTATTACATGCATTTTTGATATACAGTATTTTTGATGGGTTTATCAGGATATAACCCCATTGTAAGGCAAGGATCATCTGTGTAAAGCATACAGTTATTCAGTTGATATTACTATGTAAGAAGGTAAAATTGTATCTATCTATCTATCTATCTATCTATCTATCTATCTATCTATCTATCTATCTATCTATCTATCTATCTATCTACAAAAGTAATGCATTCTGCACAATATCAAAGGCATCCTAAAGGTGGTATTGGTTTTGACAAGAGCCCTAGGGGGAGAAAATGCAATTATTGGGAAAAGGATGTTCTGTTCTCTGTTTGTTCATCCTGCCTCTCCTATTCCCATTTTTGTTGTTGTTGTTGTTTTTTTCTGAGACGGAGTTTCTCTTATTGCCCAAGCCAGAATGCAATGTCATGATCTCGGCTCACTGCAGCCTCTGCCTCCTGGGTTCAAGAGATTCTCTTGCCCCAGCCTCCCAAGTAGGTGGGATTAGAGGTTCGCCACCACGCCTGGATAATTTTTTGTATTTTTAGTAGAAACTGGGTTTCACCATGTTAGCCAGGCTGGCCTTGAACTCCTGACCTCAGGTGATCCACCTGTCTTGGCCTCCCAAAGTGCTAGGATTGCAGGCGTGAGTCACCACACCCGGCCAGCTTCTTCTATTTGTTAGGAGTCCAGCATCTCCATTGCTCAAAGAGGTCTGCCAAGTTAGAAATCCTTCTTTCTAATACTGTACTTGTGAAAAAAAAGTACAAAAAGTATGAAGTAGATGGGAATTGGTTTGAAAGTACTAAGGATGTGAAACTGTAAATTTCATTTCCTTATAAGGATAATTACCTTGTGAAGTACAAGTACATAATTGTGGCTAGAATGTGGATAATGATTCCCAGAGGATTTCTATGGGAAAATGAGTCTGTGCTCCCAAATTAGTCACTTCTTTTTAGTTTTCCTATCTCCCAAATGAAAAATGAAATTTAGGCCAGGCATGGTGGCTCACGCCTGTAACCCCAACACTTGGGAAGCCAAAGTGGGCAGATCACTTGAGGCCAGGAGTTGGAGACCAACTTAGCCAACATGGCAAAAACCCATCTCTACAAAAAATACAAAGATAATATTTTAAAAAACAAAAAATAAAAATAAAAACAATAAAAAAGTAAAAAATACAAAAATTAGCCAGGTGTGGTGCCACACACCTGTAGTCCCAGCAACTTGGGAGACTGAGGCAGGAGGGTTGCTTGAGCCCAGGAGGTGGAGGTTGCAGTAAGCTGTGACAGCACCATTGCCCTCCAGCCTGGGTGACAGAGCAAGACTCTGTCTCAAAAAAAAAGAAAATTCATGAATTCAAATTCAAGGTATAAATTCAATTTATACCTTGGTTATAGTAGGCTTTCCATAAATATTGAATAAATTGAAGCTAGGCAGGCCTACCTTTCTGTTTAACTGATTAAAGCATTTGTTATATGCCGGGCACGGTGGCTCATGCCTCTAATCCCAGCACTTTGGGAGGCTGAGGCGGGCAGATCACCTGAGGTCAGGAGTTCGAGACCAGCCTGGTCAACATGGTGAAACCCCGTCTCTACTAAAAATACAAAAATTAGTTGTGATGCTGTGATGCACACCTGTAATCCCAGCTGCTTGGTAGGCTGACACAGGAGAATCGTTTGAACTCGGGAGGTGGAGGTTGCAGTGAACCGAGATTGCACCACTGCACTCCAGTTGGTGTAATAGAGCGAGACTCCGTCTCATAAATAAATAAATAAATAAATAAATAAAATAAAGCATTTGTTATATGATGTATATATAGTTGAAGTAGTTGTACCAAAAAGAACACTCGTGTTCGCTGCGGAAGTTTTTAAATATGTCCACTTGTTTCTACTTAACCGCCTTTGCAGTTATCATAACTTCTGCCTGGAATGCTGTCCCTTCCTAGATATTCACATGGCTAACTCCTTGTCATTTGAGTCTTAGATTAAATGTCATCACATCAATGTCTTCACTATTGAGTTTTACTAAATAGTTAAGAAATAATACCAATCTAACACAAACTCTGAGAGAATAGAGGAAGAGAGAACAGTTTCCACTCATCGGCTGCAAAACTGATACCAACACTGACAAGGATATTACAAGAAAAGAAAATTATAGACCAACATCCCTCATGAACATGAACATACAACAAAAATTCTAAATAAAACATTAGCAGCCGGGTATGGTGGCTCATGCTTGTAATCCCAGCACTTTGGGAGGCCTAGGCGGGCAGATCACCTAAGGTCAGGAATTCGAGACCAGCTTGGCCAACAGGGTGAAACCCCATTTCTACAAAAAATACAAAAATTAGCCAGATGTGGTGGTGCATACCTGTAGTCCCAGCTACTCTGGAGGCTGAGGCAGAATTGCTTGAACCTGGGAGGCAGACGTTGCAGTGAGCTGATATCGCACCATTGTACTCCAGCCTAGATGACAGAGCAAGACTCTGTCTCAAAAACAAAACCAAAAAAATTAGCAAATCAAATCCAGCAATACATAAAAAGAATAAGAAAACTATTGCTCAACATTATTAATTAGATCCTCTTTAATGTTTTTCAAAGGCCATACGTTAAAGATTGGAATCCTTTTATTACTGCTTTGACTATTCAGATAATGCTTCTTTGACTATGATTCCATGCGGACCCTAGGTCATAAGGGTCCAGCATTCATAAAGATTATAAATATTTCGTCATGTCATTGTAATTTAAGTCATTATCCAGAATTGAGGTATATTTTAGATATGAAAGTAAATATATTTTATGGCATTATTACAGTGTATTTCGATTCCAGAGTTTTCATTTTCTACTTTGTATTTTCGGTGACAGGCCTTTCCCTTGTTTTGCAGATCAAGATATTTTGGAAACTATATTGATAGACAGCTGTATCTTCCCAAGTACCACAATAGTAAGTAGATAAGTTTTAGAATTACATCGTTTCATGATTTTTTTTTTTAAAGAAAGTGTTTAAAAGCCTTTAGATTTAAATAGTTTGAGGCCAGGCGCAGTGGCTCACACCTGTAATCTCAGCACTTTGGGAGGCCGAGGCGGGCGGATCACCTGAGGTCGGGAGTTCGAGACCAGCCTGACCAACATGGAGAAACCCCGTCTCTACTAAAAATACAAAATTAGCTGGGTGTGGTGGCACATGCCTGTAATCCCAGCTACTTGGGAGGCTGAGGCAGGAGAATTGCTTGAAAACCCAGGAGGCAGAGGTTGCAGTGAGCCGAGATTGCGCCATTGCACTCCAGCCTAGACAACAAGAGTGAAACTCCGTCTCAAAAAAAAAAAAAAAAAAAAAGATTTAAATAGTTTGCTGAATACGGAAACCCCTTAAATATAAATTCCTTTTAACTTCTAATATCATTCATTTTGGTGAACATACCAAAAACTGTCTCTTTTGAAAGGGTTTTTTTTCTGGATTTTTTTCTATTTTGAAGACCTTCCAAATCCAATCAGACTATGTAAAAATAGTCATATTCCTGCTCTGTTATGAAAAATAATGGAATGGAAAATATTGCTGGTTAGATATTGTTTGTACGCTTTTCTTTATATATGTTTTCCCTTGATAGCCAGATCATTTGAGCAGTCTTATTATTGTGATGCTATATGATTTCCAAGATAGAAAATTTCAAACTCGTGTCCTTTCTGATAATGAAGAGTCCATATCAGAAGTTCAAGAAGTAGAGAACCTTCTTAACAGGTAATTGTGAAAGTGAAAAGAATGTTTTATATGAAACCTACATTGGTATTTTTATTGGTAAAATTACATACAGTATAATGTGTAGATAAGTTAAATTTTATAGAGAAAAATACAAAAATTCATAAAATTCTTGAATTTCTTTACAAACAGTCTTGAACAGGTTAAGAATTTTGTTTGAAATCAATTTGTTTTTCAAAGCTTGAAAAACACACAAGATTCAGTGTGTAAGTATGTGAGAAATCATTAAAAATTCTCAATAATTTTTAGCACATAAATTAAACTGTATTTGAAACAGCTACTAATTGCTTAGTTCACTTTATTTATAGCTTTGTAAAACAAAGAAAACCTCTAACATGAATCAATTGAGAAAATTCCAACAGTAGACAAGAATCAACTATTTTCCCCAAGTAAAGAAAAAAAATTCTACTTAAGAACAAACTAACATCTTAAATTTGTTTTCTTTTTATCCTAAATATCAGTAGAAGTCTACCATGAGAATAAGAAGTTTCTACCTCAGGGGGTAGATGGGACAATGGATTAAATTAATACATGTAAAATGCTCAGTTAGAAACAGACATAAAGTAAATTGGTCAGTAAATGTTAAGTGTTACTGTTTGCTATGGTTTGAATGTGTCCCCCAGAATTCATGTATTGGAAACTTAATCCTCAGTATGACAATGCTGGGAGTTGGGGCCTAATGAGAAGTGTTTAGGTCATGAAGATTTCACCCTCATGAATAGATTAATGCTATTATAAAAAGGGCTTGTGAGGTGGATTTGCTCTCTTGTGCTTTCGCCCTTCTGTGTTCCACCATTTGATGATGCAGCAAGAAGGCCCTCACCAAACGCCAGCACCTTGATTTTGGACTTCTCAGCCTCCAGAACTGTGAGAAAATAAACTTCTGTTCTTTATAAATTAGCTGGTCTCAGGTATTTTGTTATAGCAGTGCAAAATGAACTAAGACACTGTTGATTACAGCTTTTAGTTCTATGTTGTTGAACTTTAATAGAAAAGTACAATGTAGCAACAACAACAATTTTGTAGGAAGATTTTGGCTTAGTGAATAATCTGATTGTCACTGTCAACAATTGTCAGTATGATGTCTGATTTTACAGGAAATTTAAGCAGTTTTATTTAAATTATTGAAGGCTGAGACCAGAAGACTCAGGTAATAGTAATGATAATAATAGCTTACATTTATTGAGCACTTAATATGTGTCAGCCACTGTTCTAAGAAGCTCTTTACATAACAGCTCTATGCATTGGTTACTGTTACCAACCTGTAATTTTACACATGGGAAAAAAGAGGAACAGACAAGTTAAAGCAGGGGTCCCCAACCCCGGGGCTGCAGACCAGTACCTGTCCATGGCCTCTTAGGAACTGGGCAGCACAGCACGAGGTGAGCAGCAGGTGAATGAGAATGACCACTTGAGCTCTACCTTCTGTCAGATTAGCAGCAGCATTAGATTCTCACAGGAGCGTGAACCTGATTGTGAATTGCACATGTGAGGGATCTAGGTTGCATGCTCCTTGTGAGAATCTAAGGATTCATCTAATTAGATGATCCTTATCAGATCATCTAATGCTTGATGATCTGAGGTGGAACAGTTTCATCCTGAAACCATTCCCTCCACCTTCCCCCAGTTCATGGAAAAATTGTCTTCCACGAAACTGGTCCCTGGTCCCAAAAAGGTTTGAGACTGCTGAGTTAAAGGGACTGTTTAATGCCACAGAACTGGAAAGGGGAGTAGCCAGAATTCACACTCAGGAATGACTCCAGAGTCCAAACTTCAACCATTTATATGCTAGCATTCCTTCCACTTAGCATAGTGAGGCTTGGCTGAGGTACTCTGGAAGTTTAGAACATAGTCATATCTCATGTCAGTGTCATAGCCATGAGAAATCACGGGATGGAGAAGAGCAAAAGCAATCAGATGTATGTACTCTCTGTGTTAAATAAGTAAGGATCTTGCGCCTGTTTACTTTGGGTCTGGGAGAAACCGCCTTATTGCTAGTACCAGTATTAGGCAGCCTGACTCCCAGGATGGGCATTCAGAGGAAACTTGGTGGAGCATTATGCTATGGGACAGGCTCTGAGTTTCAGTTTCCCTGTGCTTCTCCTAGTTTCTGTTTGACATAGTCAGGATTTAGGGGACTTTCATGTCTGAACTTAGTCTCAGAGGGGCTGATGAGAGCTGGGGTTATGCTGAGTCAACCAAGAAACCCACAGGGCTCTAACCAAGTAAGAAAGATTACACTGTGGTTTCATCAGAAGTAGACTTTAGCTGAGGATGCTGGCAAGGAAAGTAGGAGTAGGACAAGCAAAGGGCCTGGTTTAAGAGGTCAGAGGAACCAGAAGATATTCATATCTAAGGATTCCTGATTCCCCAGATTTTCCCCATTCCCATAATTCACATCATGCTACTACCTGCCTTAACACATATTCTGGTTACATTGTTGTCAGTGCAATTGTTTTTTCCCATACCCAAACCAATAGAATTTTATGCATTGCAAATCTTATTGCTAGGAATTAATTTAGGAATCTTATTCCTAATCAGTCACATTGTACTCAATTCACGTTATATTCAATTCATAATATACTATAGGAGAAATGCCTATGTTTAGTGATTGAATTGTGGAGAAGAATAGTAGCGCATTGCTGAGAAAATACATGTACAAAGATGCCACAGTATTTTACTCGAGTCTTCTTAGCTTTCAAGTAATTGAAGCCATCTTCACTTAGCTTGAGCAAAAATGGAAAATAAAGATACTGGGATATCTCATACAACTCAAGAACTCAGGAAGAGAATGAAATCAGGAACTGGAAAGATGTTAGGACTTTAATTTGCTTTATCTCTTTATCTTTTTATCTCTGCTTCTCTTATAGTATCTGCTTCATTTTTTTACCTCTGCACATCTGCCTATTGTGCTTTTCTAGTCTGCCTGGAGAAGGTCCTACTGTTGTACCCCAGTACCCAAGCTTATGTTACAGTCGTATGCTAGTTTCTTCACTGAGACTAACTTATTATCTTACCTCCTATTTCTAAATTCCTGTGAGAGGAAATTCGATTGCCTCAGTGCAGGTCAGGTGCAGTCTCTCGGGCCAATTCCCTGTAGCCAATGAAGTGGTATTCTAAACCACAGAAAGACAGCTGGAAGCCAACCAACTCTATCTGTCTTCTAGGGCTTGAGACTGTAGTTCCCAGGGAAGTTCAGTCACTGTAAGCTCAAAGTATACCTTAGCATATATCTACTTAGAGGATAAAGACTAATTCTTTTTTTTTTCTTTTTCTTTTTTTTTTTTGAGATGGATTCTTGCTCTGTCGCCCAGGCTGGAGTGCAATGGCGCAATCTTGGCTCACTGCAACCTCCACCTCCCAGGCTCAAGCAGTTCTCCTGCCTCAGCCTCCCGAGTAGCTGGGATTACAGGCACGCGCCATCATGCCTGTGTTTTTGTAGAGATGGGGTTTCAGCCTGTTGGCCAGGCTGGTCTCGAACTCCTGACCCCAGGTGATCCTCCCGCCTCAGCCTCCTAGAGTGCTGGGATTACAAGTGTGAGCTGCCGTGCCCGGCCAGATAAAGACTAACTCTAAGAGGTTATAGAAGAAGAAGTAATTAGCAAGAAGCTGAATGAGAATGATTTCCTCCTTGTAAAAGTGGTTTGACCTTTGTTGTTACATCTCCTGGGAATCCTTGTGTTCTTTCACTCTTATACCGCTATGCACCAACATGTATTCTTTTCTTCTCTTATTCATGGGTTTAGACATGTAATCCAAGATGATACCTATTATCATTTTTTTTTACATATGAAAGGTCTTTAAGAACCCATTCTTTGTATAAAATGCAACTGTCTTTTTAATACTGTGTGACTAGGTTAAAAAAAGAGAGACCACAACCCCTTGTTTCTCAATCCCCATGTCTTTCCACCAGCCCAGTAATCTATTTCTGTTAAATTATTTGTTGGACTGTTGTGAGGCAGCAATTGGAAAATAAGCAGTGAAAAACTAGAGAAAGGAGGGGAAAGACTTAGTCAGTTCTCCTTCCAAACCACCCCAAAACCATTTATCCTGATGTCTTCCACTTCACAGCTAAGGCATCACCATCTACCTAGACATCATCCTTGATTCTTCTTTCCTCCCCTCCCCTGCACTCAATCTGTATCTAATGCATCAAGTCCTGTAATTCCAATTCAAAAACATACACTGAGCCTGTGCGCTTCTTTCCATTTCCACTACTACCATCCAAATCTATGCCACCATAATCTATCACTTGGACTACCATGATAGCTTCCTTAGATACATTTCCCTGGCCTATAACTCTCACTTTGCTGCAATCAGTTCCACATGGCAGGTAGAGTGATATTTTCAAAATGTAATTGTATAGTCATGATAGAATATCTTGGATTAGACTTCCCCTTCTACTGTAAACAACTAGAAAACTGGCCAAAATATATTATAGGACGTAAAGGTTTGGACATTAGACAAGAAGCAGCACAGAAACTTGATCCCTGAAAGAACAAAACAAATGAGGTGAGCTCTAGAATAGTCCTGGCTTTATGCCTGGAAGAATTCTCAAACTGCAATGCAGGAAGTAGAAAATAGCAGTCTTGCTGAGTTAAGAAAACAGAGAACAGTTTTAGAAGACTGAAGTGATTGTTTTTCTTCTTTATTGTATTAAGTGGCCAGGTGATTTACATTGACTGGTTTATGAATGTTAAACCAGCCATGCATTTTTGGGATAAGGCACATTTGCTCAGATATATTCTTTTTCTTATCTTCCCCAGTTTCTCTCATTCCCCATAATGCTCCAGAATTTCTAATTGCCAAAATGCCCTTTAAATATTTGTTCATGGGTTTTATTTCTCACATTCTCTCCGCTCCTTCTTCAGAAACTCTTCACCTGTTTCACTTACCTAGTAAAGAGTCTGAAGCAGATGTCTGATTTTATATTTTTCTGGGAAATTCAAGCAGTTCATTGAAGATTATCTTTTGGCATTAAGAAAATGCAATCAAGGTCAGGCTTGGTGGCTCACGCCTGTAATCCCAGCACCTTGGGAGGCCGAGGTGGCCAGATCACCTGAGGTTAGGAGTTCGAGACCAGGCTGGACCAACATGGAGAAGCCCCATCTCTACTAAAAATACAAAATTAGTCGGGTGTGGTGGTGCATGCCTGTAATCCCACCTACTTGGGAGGATGAGGCAGGAGAATCACTTGAACCCAGGAGGCAGAGGTTGCAGTGAGCCACGATCACGCCACTGCACTGCAGCCTGGATAACAAGAGCGAAACTCCATCTCAAAAAAGAAAAGAAATTCCAATCAAGTGTCACTTAATGATGGGGATACATTCTGAGAAATGTGTCGTTAGGTGATTTCTTCTGATGGGAACATACTTACACAAATCTAGATGGTATAGCCTACTGTACACCTATCCTATATGGTATAGCCTAGTGCTCCTAGTCTACAAACCTGCACAGCATGTTATGTGCTGAATACTGTAGGCAATTATAACACTATGGCATGTATTTGTGTATCTAAACCTATTTAAATATAGCAAAGGTACTACCGTAGTAAACTTTTATGGGACCACCATCATAAACAGAGTTCATCATTGACCTAAATGTCATTATGCAGCAGATGACTTTATTCAATTTATATTTAAAGAGAACCACAGTTCTGATATGTTAGACATTGGTAATGCCATTCAAAAACTTGAGTCAAAAACTACATAAATATTTCTGAAAATTTAAAAAATGTAAATGTATATTACAAAAGGCCAAAAGAAGTAGTAAAAAGCCAAAAAAGAGTAAAATCAATTTCATTAAAAAATAAACTGAGGTGGCTGGGCACGGTGGCTCACACCTGTAATCCTGGCATTTTGGGAGGCCAAGGCAGGCGGATCATGAGGTCAAGAGATCGAGACCATCTTGGCCAACATAGTGAAACCCCGTCTCTACTAAAAATACAAAAATTAGCCAGGCGTGGTGGCGTGCGCCTGTAGTCCCAGCTACTCAGGAGGCTGAGTCAGGAGAATCTCTTGAACCCAGGAGGCGGAGGTTGCAGTAAGCTGAGATTGCACCACTGCACTCCAGCCTGGTGACAGAGCAAGACTCTGTCTCAAAAAATAAAAAATAATAAACTGAGGGAAAATGGCATATTAGTTAAGATTCTTTTTTGCAACTGACAGATACTGCAAAAGAGGGACTTTAAGATCATTTATGGAAGAATTGAACATGAGGCTACAGGAAGGGTGGTGATGTAGCGATGCTTCTACTAACTAGAGCCTGTGACTCCAAAATCATCAGGACTCTGGTCTCTGCTTCTCTGTGCCTCCATTCTCTTATCATTCTATATTTCCAGGATAAGAAGCTTGGCTGCCAACAACTCCCTAACACGGGAGCTACATTTTATAGTACCAAACACTGGAAAAACTGGCTTGACTCTCACTTCCTACATCCAAAAAATCTCTGTCTTTCTCTCTTTCTCTTCTCTCTCATGCACGCCAGTTGGGCTTGAACTCTGCAATCAAATTACCTGAATTCAGATAATTGAGAGAGAGAGAATATGGAAGAGAGAGAAAGAGGAGATGTGACATGGCATACCATAGGAGTGGCAAATAGTTCAGCGCATGACTGATAATAGATTTCTGGATGGGAGTGATGGGAATTGAGGCAGGAGGAGTTGGTTCAGGTTGAACTATTAAGATCCTAGAATTTCCTCATAAGGAGTTTAGATTCTGTCCTGTGGCTGATGGATTTCATCTAAAATTTAAGCCTATATAAATATATATTTATAATTATATAATTTTATTATATTATTAATAATATTTAATATCATAAAGGAAGCTCTGACTGTGTGTGTAACTGGGATAATGGTAAAAAAGATAATCAGGCAGCTCTCTGTGATAACATACAAACTGTAGCAGAAAAAGGACTTCTGGATCAAGAATATTGGGAAAGGCTACTTTGCTACCATTTTCATCATTGCAGTCCTCCTTATTTAAAGCTATGGAAGAAGCTTTTTTTAGTAACCACAAGATAGGATACTTCATCTACAGAAGTATAGGTCTGGTTATTTTAAGAACATATGGATTTGATCTTTGCCGTAAGTCTAATATAGTATATTTACATAAAAATCTGTATAACTGCATGTACACTTTATTTTTTGTAGGATTAAATTTTGTTAAAAATCATGGTCCAAAATGTTTACTATCTGGAAAATTGGAGATTTATTTCTCCTTACACTCCTCCCATATACACAGCACATATATATTTCTCAGCTTCATATTTTTAGTCCTTAATGATTGAATAATTCAGTAAATAGCATTTATTATGATAAATTTGAACTAAGGTATTTGCAAGTACTGTTAATAAAAAATAGTCTATACTCAGAATATCTCACAATATATAATATAGAACAGTAACTCACCCCTTTTACATTAATTTATTTTTTGAGGTGCATTAATGTACTGTCATTTTTTTAGTATCCACTGCCGTAGTCCTGTGACATTTAGACACAGAACTAGACAAATCTAATTTTATCGTAGTCCCAAAAGGCTTAATGTTTGACCACCCTTCTCTTTCCTTCCCAAGTTCCCCTATCTTCTCTCTCTCATATACATACACATAATATTCCCACATAAACAACTTTTTTTGGGTGAGATGTTCTCATTCTATTGAGTAGATAAGAAATGTAGAATAAGGACACTGCAGGTATGAAGAAAAGAAGTAGGGATTTAACAGTTGGTGCTAAAAAAAATAACAGAGATGCTCATTTACTACCCCTCTTGTCCTCGCTCCCAGCATTCTTTGAAACAGTTTAGGTGGGCCTGACAGAAAGTGTCCTCCCTTTCTGTACCACCCACCAACCACAACTCAGATCGTATTTGACTGTTTTGTGACATCTCTTCTTATTTCTCACTCAAGGTTATACTTGAGGTTGATTTCAGTTAGATTCCTACTGTGAAAATGCTATGAATATGGGTCAGGAATAAGTCCTGTGTTCTCATTCATTAAAAATTTGGGCTATGAGATCAAGAAAAATCATTGAGCCATCGTGGTGATGCTAACCAGTTCTTGTTTTTCTTTTGTGATTTGGAATTTTGAAGCATGGGACATTGAGAACAGGGAAGGACTTAATACAGACTCATGAAAGTTCTTTAATCTTATCAAGACTATACTGGTGCCATCTGTGATACTAATAACTAGCCTATAATGAGTGCCTGCTATGTGCCAGGCACTGCGTTAAGAATTTTGCACACATGATTGATAATCACTACATTAATAACAAGGTAAGCTGACCACCTTTAACAGATGAGAAAACTAGGCTGAAAAAGGAGATTAAGTAACATTCCTGAGGTTACATAGCTAGTAAGTGATAAAACCTGGATTTAACTTCAGGTTTGTCTGACTCTAAATCCTAGACCCTTCTCAATAAATAAGGTTTGTTTTTCAGCTGGGTGCGGTGGCTCATGCCTGTAATCCCAGCACTTTGGGAGGCTGAGGCGGGCAGATCACTTGAGGTCAGGAGTTTGAGAACAGCTTGGCCAACATGGCGAAACCGCATCTGTACTAAAAATACAAAAAATAGCTGGGTGTGGTGGTGCACGCCTGTAGTCCCAGCAACTCGGGAGGCTGAGGTAGGAGAATTGCTTGAACCCACGGGGCAGAGGTTGCAGTAAGCCAAGATCATGCTACTGCACTCCAGCCTGGGCGACAGACAGAGACTCTAAAAGTTTGTCTTTCAACCAGCAATTAATGTAATAGTTAAGAAATTGCTGCACAGCTATACAGGGGCAGCAAAAACAGAATGAAAGAATTCAGTTTGTTCTTGTTGCCCAGGCTGGAGTGGAATGACACGATCTTGGCTCACTGCAACCTCCGCCTCCTGGGTTCAAGTGATTCTCCTGCCTCAACCTCCTGAGTAGCTGGGATTACAGGCACCCACCATCACGCCCGGCTAATTTGGTATTTTTAGTAGAGACGGGGTTTCCCCATGTTGGTCAGGCTGGTCTCAAACTCCTGACCTCAGGTGATCCACCTGCCTCGGCCTCCCAAAGTGTTGGGATTACAGGCATGAGCTGCTGCGCCCGGCCTTGTATTTCTATGTACAAATATAACACATTTTTATTTTAGACTTCAAAAATTTGAAATAGAATTATTATTTGTTAAAATTCTAAATGTAATTTTTTAGAGTTTCCAGTGGAAAATTGATAGTCTTGTCTCAAATGCAATAGATTAAGGATGGATTTTCTGTCTCTAGTTTTAAGATAAAGTTGGCTGCGGCGTTGGCAAGATGTCGAATCAAGCATGATGCCCTTTCAATTTACCACATCCTTCCAGAAACAGTTAGGAAACAGGAACGAAGGGCCTCCACTTTACCACTTTATGCTTGGATAAATACTTGTAAAATCAGGTAAGTGTTTAAATCAAATTCTTTATATTTCAAGTCTCCATCCTTTTAAAATAATGTGATGAGAAGCATTACCTTTTTAAGAGGTGGGGGTGGCACATCTAGGGGAGTGATTAGGGAATCAGAGTTAAGTTCCAGAGCTTATGACCAAAGTACCAAAGGTAATTACATAAATATGTTAACTTCTCTGCCTATAATTATCTTTTAGTTTATTGTTGGTTAAAATTGTTAGTTCCATTAGATGTAATGGATGAAGTGATATTTTTCTTTGTTACAGGAAAAAGGTGTTAGTGTTAAGTGCATTTTAAATATATTATATTTGTAATTACAAGCTAATGTTGTATATTTACAGCCCTGAAGAAGTTTATAATAATTTGAAGAGAAGAGGCTATAATAAAGTCAAATCTGTATTGCATATTGATGATAAAGTCTTTGCTGTGGATCAACATTGCTATGATGTCTTAATTTTTCCATCTCATCTTAAAAATGATCTTATAAATATAGATCTTTTCAAAGATTACAAACTTATATTTCAGGTAAACTAATATTTACTTTCATTGTGATTCTCAACAATCCAACCTAGCCAAAGAACTTCTCCACTTAAAAATAAAACCTAATACTGTTTATATTTTTATAGATTATCAGGGAGGTTTATAAGGCCTAATTGTCACCTTGAATAAAATTAATACCTCTACAATCAGTGCATCTGGTTGGCATTTTTGTCTCATGTGAATTTATAAAGAACATATTCTTCTCCCAGATTCCATAATTGGGAAGATTTGCACTGCTGGCAGCTGTAAGGTTCTACTTTTCTCCCCTAAAGGAGAATTCAGGAGAAAGTACAATGAGACCTTTTCTTCCTTCCCTTTCTGGGGAAGATACTAGTGCCATCTTGCATATGAAAAAAAGCAATTGTAATAGTTTTTCATAATTTCTTTAATATAGTCTTATAGCTTTGATTTGTAAGAGGTGTATAAAGACTATCAATATAGGAAGAGAATGTGAGGTATAATGTGGTTTCAACAGAACGAAAATAAAAGGTATAAAAAAGTAGTTTAAATTCATTTTTACATCCTTAGATTCCAATTATTGCCTCAGATGTACCTTGATCTTCTAAGGCTTATCCCTTTTCCACATTCATATTCTTGGGCAGAATCTCTTACATATCAAGCACTGAGATCAACTGCAGAAGCTCAACCTGTCACGCCCCCTTTGATGAGCTTCTCAAATATCTTAATTTTAATCTCTGTGAGCTAGTGGCAATTTAGGTGACAAGGTAATGGGGAAGAGAAAATGGAAGTAGTAGATGAGTGGGTTTTTGTGAAGGGGTAAGAATGGGAGTTAAGATAGGGTATCATTAATCTGTTGACCATATTTTAGAGATTCTGGCGTTGCTTTATACAAAAATTAGACAGTAAGTCATAATTTAGGCTAAACAAAGTTAAGCTCTTTGTTTTAAACATCAGTTGTCTTTGTTAACTCTTTACTTAGACATATATTAAGATGTTAAAACTAAAATGGATTAGGTATCTAATATTACTATGAGGTACTTTCTTTTATGTAAAGCAAATAGAAGTCAGCTTATATTTCTAGCCATACCCTTTGAAATTCTAATCATACCTTTATCTTACAGGACAAATCTCGAAGTCTTGCTGTCCATTCTGTAAAGGCTTTATTAAATATGGATGATGATATCTTAATGGTCAATACAGGTTCATGGTACACAGTTGCCCATATGTCAATTTTAACAAATAATAATACCTCAAAAGTATTTGTGTGTGGAGTACAATCACAAGCTAAGGATTCTGACTTGAAGACCCTTTTCACAAAAATGGGATGTAAAAGTATGTAAAAATATTTCTTCATTTGGTGATTATTGTTCTACAGGATTTTAGAAACATTAAAAAGTTTTAATTTATTAGTTTTTTTGTAATGTAAAAGCTCTATATGTGAACTAATATCTTAAAATCCTCACTAATCTGTATCTTATCAGGCTGTCCTTGTTGCTTAATTTGGCTAAACAACTGTAGGTTAAATTAATATCTTGGTACTTTGTAATAGTGTTTGACATTTAGCTCACATAATTAGAGGCTCAAACATTTAAAGTAGAAATTTTATCATTTAATAAATAAGAATGATTATTATTTAATAAATACTTACATAAGTGCTTAAGTGACAAAGATAATATCTAGGACTAGAAGCTAAGTCTTTTTTTTTTTTTTGAGATGAAGTCTCACTTTGTTGCCCAGGCTGGAGTGCACTGGTACGATCACAGTTCACTGCAGCCTCTACCTCCTGGGCTCAAGAGATCCTCCCACCTCAGCCTTCCAAGTAGCTGTGACTAAAGGTTCATGCCACTATGCCTGGCTAATTTTTCTAATTTTTGTAGAGCTAAGGTTTTGCAATGTTGCTCAAGCTAGTCTCAAACTCCTGGGCTCAAGTGATCCACCTGCCTGGGCCTCCCAAAGTCCTGCGATTACAGGCATGAGCCACCAGGCCTGGCCTAGGAGCTGTCTTTTAGGCTTCTTGTTTTTTAAAAATGTTTCCATTGGATCATGCTAGGTAAAGATTACATTTTACTATAGGTTCTACAAGGCTGAAACACTAAGCAAAACTTTTAACAGATTCACAGGGATAGGGAGACAAAAAGTGGAATTCAGGATTTGACCAGGAGAGGTAGCCTGGTAAATACTCAGAATTTCACCTGGAGCCCCGAAGTATATCTTGGATAGTGATCAGTCCTCCAAAGAATTAGAACCCCCATTCCAGTCATCTTAATTCCCAATTAGATTAAGGTGATCTGGGATTGCTAGTGCCCAGTCTTAGCTGCCTGCCAGAAGCAAAAAAGTAAATTCCCTCTGGAGGAAAACATCATCCTACATTTCTAATTATCTTCTAATTTTTTTCATTTTTTTAAAATTATTTTTTTATTTTTCTGAGATGGAGTCTTCCTCTTGTTGCCCAGGCGGGAGTGCAGTTGGCACCATCTTGGCTCACTGCAACCTCTGCCCCCCCAGGTTCAAGCGATTCTCCTGCCTCAGCCTCCTGAGTACCTGGGATTACTGGTACTCACCAACACGCCCGGCTAATTTTTGTATTTTTAGTAGAGGTGGCATTTCACCATGTTGGCTAGGTGGTCTCGAACTCCTGACCTCAGGTGATCCACCCATCTCGGCCTCCCAAAGTGCTAGGATTACAGGCGTGAGCCACCGCACCCGGCCCGTATCTTCTAAATTTTTTCTGATGCAATATCCACCACTCAATTTCATAAAACACTGACAGAACAAGAAAAGATATGACTAAAACAGAAAGCACTGCAGTAGAAGCAGACCCACAGCATATCTGGAGATACTGGATTTATCAGATGTGGACTTTAGTTTTATTTTTTTGAGACAGGGTCTTGTTATGTTGCCTAGCCTGATCTCCTTCTGGGATCAAGCAATCCTTCTGCCTCAGTCTCTCAAGTAGCTGAAATGACAGGCAGGTGCCACTGCACCTGACTAAAAATGTACACTTTAAAATAACTATGATTAATAAGCTGGAGGGACTAAATGTCAAGTTTTAGAATTTTAGTAAAGAACTGGAAACGATAATCAAAAAAGCTAAAAGAAAGTTCTAGAACTGAAAAATACAATGTCTGAAATTAGGAAGTAAATGTGATAGGGATTTAACAGTAAGTTACATAGAACTGAAGATACAATAAGTGAACTGATAGGCCTGAAGAAAATATCCAGACTTAAGCATGGGGACACAAAGGATATGAAAGAGGTCATAAGACACACATGAGACTCAGTGATTCAGTTATCTCATATGTGTTTGGAATTGCAGATGGAGAGGAGAAAAGGAATTAGAAAGAAACAATATTTGAATTTCAGGCTGAGAATTCTTGAAAGTGGATGAAAGACATTAAGCCACAGATTCAAGAAGCCCTGTAAAAGTCTAATCAGAATACACGGAAAACATATCCTATGGCCTGAATATTTGTTCCCCACAAAATTTGTATGTTAAAATCCTAACCCACAAAGTGATGGTATCAGGAGGTGGGGCCTTTGGGAAGTTGTGAGGGCAGAGCCCTCATGAATGGGATTAGTGCCGTTATGAAGGGGACCCCAGGGACCTAGGTATCCCCCTTTCACTAACTGAGGATACAGCAGGAAGGCACCATCTGTAAGAAAGCGGGCCCACACCAGACACTGAATCTGCTAGTGCCTTGATCTTCAACTTCCTAGCCTCCAGACTTGTGAGAAATAAAATTCTTTTGTTTATAAGCTACTCATTCTATGGCATTTGTTGTAGCAGCCCAGACAGACTAAGGTAATGTGTTAGGCATACCATAGCATATCTGCTGAAAACCAAAGAGAAAGGCATTGGTGAGTAGCTAGGGAGAAAATATACATACCATCAATGGAATAGCAATAAAACTAAAACCTAACTTTTCAATCGAAACTATCCAGAACCATTAAACAATGTCTTCATTATGCTGAAAGAAACTGCCAGGCTAGATTTTTATATCCACCAAAAATACTCTTTGAAATAAAATAAAGATATTCTCAGACAGACAAAATCTGAGAGTCTGTCACTAGTAGACACAGTAAGGGGAATACTAAAGATACACTGTTTGGGGAGAAGAAATTGGAGGCTGGGCACAGTGGCTCATGCTGGTAATCCCAGTGCTTTGGGAGGCCAAGTTAGGAGGAGGCCAGGAGTTTGAGACCAGCCTGGGTAACACAGTGAGACACTGTCTCTACTAAAAATAAAAAAAAAATAGCTGGATGTAGTGACGTGCAGCTGTAGTCCTAGCTACTCAGGATGCTGAAGTGGGAGGACCACTTGAGCCCAGGAGTTTAAGGTTACAGTAAGCTATGATTGTGCCACTGCATTCCAACCTGGGTAACAGAGCAAGACCCTGTCTCGGCTGGGCGCGGTGGCTCACACTTCTAATCCCAGCACTTTGGGAGGCTGAGGCGGGCAGATCACAAGGTCAGGAGATCGAGACCATCCTGGCTAACACGGTGAAACACCGTCTCTACTAAAAAATGCAAAAAATTAGCCGGGTGTGGTGGCAGGCCTCTGTAGTCCCAGCTACTTGTGAGGCTGAGGCAGGAGAATAGCGTGAACCCAGGAGGCAGAGCTTGCAGTGAGCCGAGATCGCGCCACTGCACTCCAGCCTGGGCGACAGAGCAAGACCGTTTCAAAAAAAAAAAGACTGTCTCTAAAAAAAGTGGAGATGCTGAAAGAAATGAAGAAAAATACAAAAGTTAAGTACATAGGTAAATCTAAATATTATAATCTAATGTCTAATGGGGTTGCAAATTAATGTCTGCGGGACTAAAGATATTTAATGTTATATGCAATTAAAATAAATTACAACCATGGCATATAATTTTAGAGGAAAGAAAATAGAATTAATGTGTCCTATGGTTTTTGCTTTTCTAGGAAGTGGTAAAGTAGTATATTAAGTCAATGATGTGTGCTATAATTTCTGGGACAATAAGTAAACACATAATAAAATAATGTATAATGAATAGTTAAGGGGGAGAGGAATGAAATATAGAATTGGAATATGATTCTAAAAAAAAGATAAAAAAGGAGAGGCCAGGTGTGGTAGCTCACGCCTGTAATCCCAGCACTTTAGGAGGCAAGGCGGGAGGATCACCTGCAGCCAGGAGTTCGAGACCAGCCCGACCAGCATGGTGAAACCCCGTCTCTACTAAAAATACAAAACTTAGCTGGATGAGTGGTACAGGCTTGTAGTCCCAGCTGCTTGGTAGGCTGAGGCATGAGAATCACTTGAACCCCAGATGCAGAGGTTGCAGTGAGCTGAGATCGTGCCACTGCCCTCCAGCCTAGGCACCAGAGTGAGACTCCGTCTCATGGAAGGAAAGGAAGGAAGGAAGGAGGGAGGGAGGGAAGGAAGGAAGGAAGGAAGGAAGGAAGGAAGAGAAGACCAGGCACAGTGGCTCATTCCTGTAAAGACCAGACACAGTGGCTCATTCCTGTAATTCCATTCCAGCACTTTGGGAAGCTGAGGCGGGTGGACTGCTTGAGCCCAGGAGTTTGAGACCAGCCTGGACAACATGGTGAAACCCTATTTCTATCAAAAATACAAACAATTACCCGGGTGATAGCACACACCTGTGGTCCCAGCTACTTGGGAGGCTGAGGTTAGAGGATTGCTTGAGCCCAGGAGACCAAGGCTGCAGTGAGCCATGATTGTGCCACTGCACTCTAACCTGAGTGACAGAGCAAGACCTGTCTGAAAAAAAGAAAAAAAAAAAAGGAGTGAAAGGGGACATAAAAAAAGCAAGACAAATAGCAAATAGGATGGTAGATTAAACCAAATAATATATATTTAAGCTTACATACATTATATACATATGACATTAAAATATTATGTAAACATAGAAATACACACACACATATATATATTTATTTTAAATTTAATTTAATTTTATTTTTTGAGACGATGTCTCGCTCTGTTGCCCAGGCTGGAGTGCAGTGGCGCGATCTCAGCTCACTGCAAGCTCCGCCTCCCAGGTTTACGCCATTCTCCTGCCTCAGCCTCTCCGAGTAGCTGGGATTACAGGCGCCCGCCACCGCGCCCGGCTAATTTTTTGTATTTTTAGTAGAGACAGGGTTTCACCGTGGTCTCGATCTCCTGACCTCGTGATCCGCCCGCCTCGGCCTCCCAAAGTGCTGGCATTACAGGCGTGAACCACCGCGCCCGGCCAGAAAAAACAATTTTAAAAGACACAGAGAAAAGGAAGAGGGAAAAATTGGTGAGGCAAGAGAAAGGCAGCAGGTGGGGCCGTATCAAGAGTGATTTTTCAGCAGGTGAAGGGTGTGATAGCCACTGCAAAAGTGGAGGGTTGGCTGTAAGATAGGGGCACAGACAGCTATAACACAAGGGAAGGCAGACTCTCTTAAGCTAAGTCACAAGATCCTTAAAGGTATGATTGATATTTTATACAAGTTTGTATGGATTCTGTACCTTGGACTGCAACTTATATGTGTTTCTGATAACCCTCCCCCACCTTTTTTTTTTTTCCTGGAGAGAAGATAGAACATAAAAGGGGATAAAGAATGGGAGAGGGAAATAACCAATATTGAGCCCTTGCTATATAATAGACACCAAGCTAAGCTTAACTACTTTATCTCAGTCTTCACCACAGTTATACGAGGTAGCCATCCCATTTTATGAAGAAGGAAATGGAGGCTCAGGAGATTAAAATGCACAGCTAGTAAACGGTGAAGCTGGGAGTCAACTTGAATTTTTCTGCCTCTGCAGTCCATTTCTCCCCTACTATATATCCTGCAGTTCAGAATGAGAATTTAATTTTAAATTTCAACATCATTTCAGGTGAAGGAGAAAGCATGCTATTAATAGGATTCCTGTATTAACTTTGGGTAGATATCAGAGAAGAATAGCCCTCTTTTCTAACTACATCAAAATGAATTTTTGTGAGGTTGAGGATTTTAAAATGTAGAATAAATAGATATAATCACATACTACATTAAGAGTTTTCATTAATATTTTACATTAAATTTTCTGTGTTTTTTCCCCCAGATATTGAAATACTTCGTGAGACATTTATTAACATTGAATCAAAGGATCACAGGTTACAGAAAGTTAAAGTGATTTTGCTGCTACCTCGTTGTTCAGGACTGGGTGTTAGTAATCCAGTAGAATTTATTTTAAATGAACATGAAGGTACTTGTTTTAATTTCTAAATTATTGAAATTAGTTGACAGTTTAAAATATAAAATTATTTAAAGTCATTAAAATAGCATATCAAATACATCTGATTAATAAATAATAGCGACCATATATAAAGTACTTACTATGCGTAAAGTCCTTTACCTCTGTTACCTCATTTAATCCTTACACCAATCCAATAGACCAGGGTGATATTCAAAATATTTAATAATTGGAATAATGTAGGCAATCAGAAAAGATGCTGGCCAGTATGCTATTCTGAATATACCAGAGCTCTTGATGTGTTAAAATTTACTCTATAGATAAAAATGCTGAGACTCAAAGATTGATTCATTTTTCTCAGGTCAAGCAACTAGAGACAGAGCTGGGATTCAAATTTAGATCTGTTTGACTCTAGAGCCTATGTTCTAAACATGATCCTAATTAAATCATAATCCAATTATTTCAAACTCAAAGGTGTCTTAATCTCTAGGATGTATGCTTTATGAAATGAATATCTCAGACTAAATATGAAGCATTTACATTTAATTTTATTGGCTTTTAAATACATTTAAAATAATAATTATTTAACATTAACATTTATTGAGCATTTAGATGTAAGGCCCTGGGCATGGCACTTTTCTTGGATTATTTCATAAGTCTTCACAAGAATTCTGTGAAGTACTAACTTGTTAACTTCTATTTTACAAATGAGGAATCCGAGGCTCAGAGAAGTTAATGAAGTGTCCTAGGATCATTGGGCTAGTAAAAGGCAGAGCTTGGATTCAAATACAACCAGTCTGACTCTGAGACTGGCACTTTTAATGACTCTCTTAATCACATTATATTGCTCCAAATTAAATGAAACTTATTCTTATCCCTTGCTTATATTGAAAGGCATAGATAAGATTAATTAGAATATTAGAAAAAGAAGACACCCCACCAATGTACAGAATATAGTAACTGTTTTCTGTTTCTAGCAAGGACAGACAGGAGGAAAAGAAATGGAGGGAAAGGAGCTAATATTTATTAAACACAACAATGTCCCAGGCAATATTCTAGGTAGTGTTCACATACTGTCACTTAGTATTCACAATAACTTTTTGAGGATAGTGTTCTTATAATTGTAGAGGAAAAAAACCAAGACTCAGAAAAATTAAACAAGTTGCTTATGGTCATGTAGCTAGTAAGTAGGGAAGCTGGGATTCAAATTCAGTTCGGTTAGCACATTTTCCTTCCACTAAACGACACTGTCTTTAACTGGGTTTACACTGTACCACGTGGAATTTTGACTTGCTATAGAAAATTTCTTTCCAGAGAGACTTCAACAGAAGAATAACCAATTCAGATGGTAGAATGGTAGGTAGGCTGAGAAAATTTCTAGACGAACTTTAAGAAATAATCAAAGAACAATTAGTAGACACTGAAAGAAAAGGGGGAAGGAAAAAAGGGGGAAGAAATAGCAGCTATAATAAGCATAGCGGTCAGGAGAACTAGAGGTCAGAACTGTGAGACTCTTGCCTTATCCTGGGCCATTTTGAAGTGGAAATCCAGAAAAAAAAACCAAAAAACACAGAATAAAAATAAACTAAAGGCTAGGGGAGAAAAGCCCAGAGGAAAATACAAATAAGGAAAGGGGGGAGAGGAAAACATTTCCTAGGTACTGGTAATGTTTTGAAAGCCTTGATGAGGAGATGATAGGATAAGCTAAGAAGTTGTCGTATCCTGAAGTAAGCGGGCTTTTGAAGGAAACTGTACTCTGAGGAGCTAAAAGCCAGGGCAAATAAGGAGCTGCTGACCTAGTGACTGTGGTGGGAATGTGGAACGTTAACCAGAAACTTAGTAGGGGTGAATCCAAAAGATTATTTTATTAAACTTAGATACAAGGTAGAATGGAACAATAAGGAATTAGTTTTAAAAACATTTTAACATTGAAAAATATTAGAACCATTGACGAATATATGAAGTTGGCCCTTGCTAATGACTTGGAATTATTTTAAGATAGAATTAAAGAAACAGATGATATGACTTTAGAGTATAATAATTTGTAATAGTCCTTTAACAAGTAATGGATAGTTTTAGAGCACAGAAAAAAAATGTGAAATGTAGGCCAGGCACAGTGGCTCACACCTGTAATCCCACCACTTTGGGAGGCTGAGGTGGGTAGATCAGTTGAGGCCAGGAGTTTGAGACCAGCCTGACCAACATAGTGAAACCCAGTCTCTACTAAAAATACAAAAATTAGCTGGGCATCATGGTGAACACCTGTAGTCCCAGCTATTCAGGAGGCTGAGGCATGAGAATGGCTTGAACCCAGGAGGCAGAGGTTGCAGTGAGCCGAGATGGTGCCACTGCACTCCAGCCTGGATGACAGAGTGAGATCCTGTCTCAAAAAAAAACAGCAACAACAACAATAACAAAAAACAAAAAACACCTCATGAAATGTAAAACTAAATTGGGAAGAAATGGAGTTTAATTAACCTTTAGTGATATTACTGGAATGGGCAACAGCCACATACATGGTATAAATAATTGGCTGTCATACTCTAGCGGGTTCTAGAGAGGCAGTATAATACAGAGTTTAAAAATTTGGGCCCTCTGGTTAGATTTCTGAGTTAGAATCCTGGCTGTCCACTTAGTAGCTATATAATCTTAGACAAGTTGTTTAATGTATGTTTAAACAATTATCTCAATGTTAAAAGGGCTAGTAATTCTTCAAGGGGTCGTTAAAATAATCTACATAAAGGAGTAGCATTCAGTATATCTTCATTAATATTGTCAATACATATATTTAAATTATTTTTCAAAAATTAAAAAAGGTAAGACATTATTTCATAAAGACATAACATTTGCTTTTCTGAATATTTTCTTCCAAGGTTTCTTTTGGAAAGTTAGTATTTTAAACTATATCCTTGTGTGTTCCCAGATCTGACTATAGCCCATTCGTTTTTATTTTGGAAAAGAAATTTTATTTTCTCTTTCCAGTATTAGTCTCGAGACTGATGGCATTTTCTCTTCTGTGTCTAAATGACTTATATGACTACTTGGATGACTATCTCATAGCAACTTGGAGAAAAACAATATTAAATATTTTCAATATTCTTTTTGAAAAGCAATATTAAAATGAAACAATTAACTTTATTGTTCTAATTTTTAAGTCAACATTTTAATATCTATTTAGTTTTAATAGATATTTTCCATGAAACACTTTTATTGGTAGGCAAAATGATTGAAAAATTTTATGATGATAACAATATGTAAAAAGTTTTTAATGGTGCTATATTTAAAAGCATTTCTTTTAAAAATTCAGATACAGAATTCCTTAAAGATCACTCTCAAGGAGGCATATCCGTGGACAAACTTCACGTTCTTGCTCAACAGCAGTATGAACAGCTCACACATGCAATGAAATGTAAGGTTGTCATAGGCACCATCTTGTTAAAATACGGTGTACATTTTAGAAATATTAGTCTTTCATGATCTATTATAATCAAGCAATGAAGTGTGAGCCATGAGCACATTTTCCAGAACATTCAGTCTTACTGCCTTCAAATAACAAAATATTTATCTTTACCAATTTAATCTCAGTTTTTAGAATATATGCTTTACTATAATTTTAAACAGGTTAGCAAGCATAATTTACCAATTTTGTAATGCTGAAGTGGAATAATTATGTATATTTATAATTGTAGTTTCAGCTTTCCTGTTTCTTCTCTTAGATTTCTTACTCGATATAATTTTTCTGTTGTCATTGTGCCTAACCCTAACAACTCTTCTACAGTCCAAATTTTAGTGAAACTCTTATTTCTCTTAGTGCTAAGTAGAGGACAGAGAGGTGCAATCACAGAGAAAGCCTAGATCTCTTGATTTGAAGTTTGAGTAACAAGGCAGCACTGTGAGTGATTTATATCATTGCTTTAATCACTTCATTTAGATTTTGAGTACCACTGCCTTTCCACATATGCACACAGAAATCTAGATGTCTCCGAGAAATTAATAAGCTTTTATTAATTCCGTATATATTTATAAAGTGCCCACTTTGGGTCAGGTAGTAAGCTGTACGTAAGGTGTATCAGTGTTAGCAAATCCTGACCTGCAAAGAAAGGCTTAAAGATAAATGGATATGGGCATCGACCCCATCTATATTATAGGTATAGATCTACGGGTATAGATCATTCAGTAAATATATAAACACACATGAGGTAGAAATAAGGCCTATAGGAATCACAGAGGTCACAGCTTGCCAAGAGTAAAAGCAAAAAATAAATAAGTAAATAGAAAGCACAGAGGAGGCCTTTTCTTTTAGTTCATATTGCTACTAAATATTCATTTGAACATGATATGGATATGATCTAGGAAATAAGTTGATTGGAAGATCAGGAATTTGGTAAAAAGCCTTTTACTTGAAGCATTTTAAATAAATTTTAATTGGATATTTGAAGCTTTAAAAAGCTTCAGAAAGAATCTAAGAAGCAAAGGGATTTTAATGACATAAGCTCTTTTATGATGCCAAATAAACTGAAATTTGGCAACTCTTGAGATTGTGACAGTTTATGTTACTGGAAGACATACTGTAAGTCAAAACAAGTTGTATTTAATTTTCTCGTAAGAGAATGCTGTCTTAGGTAGTTAAGTGTGTAATCAGGAGTTTGACTCCAAATTTTGATAGAACTGACTAAAAGCCCGATTTGAAGTCAACCACGTAAAAGATAATTATGTAATCTGTCATGGGATTAGAGTAAAAACAAATAAAAATTAAAAATACCAAAAGGTAACTGTCCTTGTTAGTTGTGAAAATAATTTTTAAATATTTGAGCACTTATTGTTTACTTATTATGTGCCAGGCACCTGCTACTTACTTCATATGTATTATTTTATTTAATAATCACCAAATGTTCTTCCTTAGCTTCCATGCTATCTTTGACCAGAGCAACAAGGATGCTATCTTAGGTAGTTAAGTGTGTAATCAGGGGTTTGACTCCAAATTTTGATAGAACTGACTAAAAGCCCGATTTGAAGTCAACCACGTAAAAGATAATTATGTCATCTGTCATGGGATTAGAGTAAAAACAAATAAAAATTAAAAATACCAAAAGGTAACTGTGCTCTGTCCTTGGGCTCGGGCACCCCTAATTCCCTTACCCTCTAAGGCTCACAGCCTTGCCACTATTCTCTACTTTAAAATCATAAGTGGGGGCCAGGCTCGGTGGCTCGTGCCTGTAATCCCAGCACTTTGGGAGGCTAAACCTGGTGGATCCCTTGAGGCCAGCTTGGACAACATGGTGAAACCGTATCTCTACTAAAAATATAAAAATTAGCCAGGCGTGTTGGCGCATGCCTGTAGTCCCAGCTACTTGGGAGGCTCAGATATGAGAATCACTTGTTATAGTGAGCTGAGATTGCACCACTGCACTCCAGCCTGGGTGACAGAGTGAGACTCGGTCTCTAAATAAATAAATAAATAAATAAATAAATAAATAAATAAATAAGTGGGCTGGGCATGGTGGCTCATGTCTGAAATCCCAGTGCTTTGGGAGGCCAACATGGTAGGATCACTTGAGGCCAGGAGTTTGAGACCAACCTGGACAGCATAGTGAGATGCTGCCTCTACAAAAAATAAAAAAAGTTATCTAGGCATGGGGGCATGCAGGCTACTCAGGAGGCTGAAGTGGGAGGATTGCTTGAGCGCAGGAGTTGGAGGCTGCAGTGAGCCATGATCACCTCACTGCACTCCAGCCTAGGCAACAGAGCAAGACCCCATCTCTTAAAAAAATCAAATAAATCAAATTATAAGAAACATGTCTCCTTATATGCTTTATACCTATTAATGACAATTAACTCAAGAGGCCCCGACTCCAGGTCATTCCTCATCTCCTATACTCTGGTCTCCATAACTTTCTTCATATCCCTTTGTCCACATCTCTCACTCTGTGCTTGTTAGAATTTATAGTTCCTCATCAACAAAAATTCCCTATATTTTAACTTCTTTGAATGTCCTCCCCCTTTGTAAAAAATTCCTGTAACTTGCCTTTCCCCTAGGAACCGTGTTTCCTCAGTCTTTCCTCTCCTTTTTTGAGCTATTACCATCACACGTTCACTCCTGCCACTAAACTGAAATGGTCCTGTGAAGATCGCCAGTGATCCCCATACTGTTGTGTCAGTTACCAGCCCTCGTCTACCTTGGTCTATCTGTGGCAGTTGACAGAAGTGGTTGCTTCCTCTCCCTTCACACACTTCCATCACTTGTCTTCCAGGGCACCACCTTCCAGGCCTTCTCTGGCCTCCCCTTCTCTGTCTTCCTTACTGGGTCCTCTCTGTCTCAACACCCTGTTTAACATGGGAGTGTGCCACAGTCCATGCCTTGGATCTTTTTTCTCTGCCTGTACTTATCCCTTGGTGATTGTATCCAGTCCCATGGTTTTAAACACCTCTGTGTGACTCCCAAATCTATATTTCCAGTCTAAACTTCCTCTCGAAACTCTAAGCTTGTATTTCCAGCTGCCTTCTTGACATCTCCACTTAGGGACTCATAGTCATCCCAAAGCTAACATGTCTAAGATGGAAGCTCTGATCTTCCTCCTGCCATACCTGTTCCTCTCACAGTACTGCCATTTCAGTTAATGATAGTTGTAGCCTTCCACTCGCTTAGGCTAAAAACGTTAGCATTATCCATGATTTCTCTTTCATACCCACAGCCAGTCTGTCAGTGTATGAGGTAGGTTCTACATTCAACTTATATCCAGAATATATCCAGCTACCTCCACCACTACCACGGTGTCCAAACCACCATCACCTCACACTTGAATTACTGTAATGACCTCCTAATTTCTCTACCAGCCTCTGCCCCTGCCCTCTGTACTCTATTCTTAACACAGCAATTGGAGTGATCTTGTTAAAACCCATCATAACCTGAGTAAAAACCTAAGCCCTTCCGGTGTCCCACAAGTCCCTGTACTATCTGGGGCTCAGACCATGCCTTCTGACTTCGACTTACTATTCTGTCTTCATTCCCTCTGCTCTGATCAAACCGGCCCCTTCACTTTCCTGGAACATACCAGCACCATGTTGACTTCAGGCCTTTACACTGGCTGTTTCTTTACCTTAGAATGCTTTTCCCTAAATAGCTCTGTGGCTGGTTCCATCTCCATCTAGTCTACCCACAGTTTGCCATCTCAACAATGCTTTCTCTCACTGCCCTATTTCACACTATTTTTCCTGGAACTCTCTATCCCTCACCCCTGCTCTGCTTTTCTCCATAGCATTGATCACCTAATAGTACTATATAGTTTTCCTATTTATCTCTGTCCTATTGTCTTTCCTCTCTACTAGAAAGTTAGCTCCACAGGGGCATGGATTTTTGTTTGTGTTGTTGTATCCCAAAGCCTAGAACAGTGCCTGTCTGGCAGGTGGTAGGTGCTCAATAAGTATGAATCAATGAGTGAATTGCAAGTGGTAGTACTACCTCATTTTACAGATGAAAAATTTAAGACTTTAAGTAATTTGCCCAGGTTCATACAGCAGTAAGTGACAGAACTGGGATTCACCTCTAAGTCTGTCTGTTTCTAGAGTCCTTTAAACTATTTAGGCAATATCGCTTGTAGAAGAATGGGCAGAAGTATCAAGTTCATGGTAACCTGCAGTATTTATTTCTTTGTGTTTATAACTAAGTTGGCCTCATTTTTTGTTGAATTTTCAATTTCCATACAATCCAGTTAGAGTGACTTTACTTACTGGCCACGGACTAAATTACTAAGACAAGCTTTTACTTTAAAATGGAGCCATTCAAGCACCTGGGGAAATTATTCTCATCAAAACCATGTGGTATTAGTATCAAATAGATGTTTGGAAACATAGCACATTTGTATAGGATTGTTAATAGAGTTGTTACAGTCATGCATCTTCTTCTAATATAGTTACTAAAGCTCAAGCAGTTGTTTACTGCACATGTTCAGTTTGTCCAGAAGAAAATGAAGCTGTTGTTAAGAAAGCACTGGAATTTCAAGACCTTGGGAATAAAGGACAACCTTATAGGTAAGAAAAGGAAGGATTCTTCTAAACAACTCAAACAAATATTTTTTAAAATGAAAAATATTATTTTCTAAGTTATATAAAGACATTCTACTTTTTAAAATTATACTTTAGTATGATAAAATTGCCTGACTTCTTACAAATTTAACGTAGGTTCCATAGGGCTTTTTCTTTTTCTCTTTTTAAGATGGAATCTTGCTCTGTCATCCAGGCTGGAGTGCAGTGGCACCATCTTGATTCACCGCAAACTCCGCCTCCCGGGTTCAAGCAATTCTCCTGCCTCAGCCTCCCAAGTAGCTGGGATTACAGGCACGTGCCACCATGCCGGGCTAATTTTTGTATTTTTAGTAGAGATGGGGGTTTTACCATGTTGACCACGCTGCTCTCAAACTCCTGACCTCAGGTAATCCACCTGCCTTGGCCTCCCAAAGTGCTGGGATTACAGGTGTGAGCCACCGCGCCTGGCCCTATAGAACCTTTTTCAACAGCTTGGCATGAGTATTTTCTTATACATCAAAAGACTCTTTTATTTTTGTTTTTTTTGTTTGTTTGTTTTTAACACCTGTCATGGACATCTATGTTTTTGTTATTGTTAAAGCTAAAGGCATTTTGGCTTTGACTTGATTGGTTTCTGGATAAATGGGTCCAAATTTCTTATCCCCATTTTAGATACATGCATTCCTCAGTAGAATAAAAAGTATATAAAATATTCTTAGAAAATAGAAAATTTGGTTTATTATCGAAAGAGTACACATTTATTTCTTAAGGCCTGTTAGCCTTTGGTACCCACCAGGATATAACCCAGAGAACTATAATAGCTTCTGGAGAAAATGCTGCAATAAACTAAGGGTAGAGAGTAAGACCATTAACACTACAGTGTGAACTGTGGACATCAAGATAAGGAGTAGATCTCAGGAATAGATGACAGTAATTAGTTCTTTAAGATTGTGACAATGAATACGTTGATTTTAGACCTCACTTTGAGTTTTTACTTATTTCTCCTGTTTTGAACTTCTCTTCTACTTTTTTTTTTTGAGATGGAGTCTCGCTCTGTCGCCCAGGCTGGAGTGCAGTCATGCAATCTCTGCTCACTGCCACCTCCGCCTCCTGGGTTCAAGTGATTCTCATGCCTCAGCCTCCCAAGTAGCTGGGATTACAGGCGCACACCACCACGCCCAGCTAATTTTTTTATTTTTAGTACAGATGGGGTTTCACTACGTTGCCCAGACTGGTCTCAAACTGCTGGCCTCAAGTGATCTGCCTGCCTCAGCCTCCCAAAGTGCTGGGATTACAGGCGAAAGACAGACACCATGCCTGGCTCCTCTAATTCTTAATATGCATATTGTCTGCTCCCTCCTTTTAACCTGATATTTTTCCTTCGCCCATTTCACAAGTGGGCATATTAATCACATCTCTATTTTCTTTCTTGCTGACTTTCCTTATTTAGTAGCTCCTTTTGGTAGCTAAGAGCCAACTTCATGTTCTGAGAGCTCCTCAACATAGCATTAGCTAAATCATCATCCAGTGGCAAAGGATATTATTGAAGGTATGCAACCAAATTGGTGAATGTGAAATGTGTGCCTCTTGATTTGCTAGGAATAATATTTATAAGAAATGATGGCTGGCCTGGTGCGGTGGCTCACACCTGTAATCCCAGCACTTTGGGTGGCCGAGGTGGGCACATACCTTTACCTCAGGTGTTCAAGACCAGCCTGGGCAACATGGTGAAACCCTGTGTGTTAAAAAAAAAAAAAAAAAAAAAAAGAATATGATATGGCAAACGTGGAGGAATATTGATTTTATTTCAGGCAAGCCATGATTAATGATTAATCTATAGCATAAAAGACACAAGTAATATAAAGACAGAATCCATAATTCTATATTGGTTTGAGATTTGAGCTCAAATTGGAGAGTATATATTGAAGACGTTTATAACTACTTGTTGGGGATGCTGCCAAAAGAAATTATGCATTACCTAGGGAATTATACCAAGAATCACTTCTTAGTACCCCAAAGTGGTAGAATTTAGAGTTGAAAGCAGTATTATATGTCATTTAATCTCATCACCTACCTGTTGCTTATATTTCTTTTTAATATCCCAGAAATATTCAGCTCATTTTGGATTTCAGCTGTCATGATAAAATTTGCAAATCTGTAATTTTTTTGGTCGCCTATTGTAAAAATTTCACATTACAGAAGTACTAACTTAAAACGAAAGCCTTTTTCCAAATGGCATCCTCTTATATATAATTGTTCTTAACAATTTGATTTATAGTCTTCTAGATTTTTCCACCACCATAGAATGTGCATATTTTAAGATTTAATCGATATTGTCAAATTACTACCAACACATTCACTCTTATAAACCTGTTTTCCCACAGCTTCAGAAATGCTGAGCTTCATCAGACTTAAAATCTTTACTCACTTGTAGGGTGAAAACATGAGATCTCGTTACTGATTGTATTTTCATTTCTCTATTACTGAGGTTGAGCATGCCTCCTGTTTACTGACTGGTCAGTGTACTGTGGAGTGGTTAAAAGTAGGGATTCTAGAGCAGTGGTTGTCAAACATTTTTGCTCAAATAATCCTTAAACTTTTTTTTTTTTTTTTGAGTCAGAGTCTTGTTCTGTTGCCCAGGCTAGAGTGCAGTAGCACGATCTCAGCTCACTGCAACCTCCACCTCCCGGGTTCAAGCAGTTCTCTTGCCTCAGTCTCCCAAGTAGCTGGGATTACAGACATGCAGCACTACACCTGGCTAATTTTTGTATTTTTAATAGAGATGGAGTTTCACCATGTTGGCCAGGCTGGTCTTGAACTCTTGACCTCAAGTGATCCACCTGCCTTGGCATCCCAAAGTGCTTGGATTACAGGCATGAGCCACCGTGCCCAGCCCCTAAACATTTTTGAATAACTATCTATCTTGTTCTTTATTTTAGACTTAATGTCTAACATTTTCATCATAAGTTTAAATAGCTGCAAAATATGTTCTTTCTGGAATATTATATTACATATGTGTTTTAAATATATTTCTGTTAAATGTTTGGACCTGCAGATTTATGTATCTTATTTGATTTATGGGAAAATGCTAAATTTGTTACCTATTTTACATAACTTGTTCTCATTGTCAAAACCAAATTTACCTTGTCAGAAAAAGTCTGAGTTTATTCTTTAATTCAAATAGTCATTAATATTATCTTGTGATTTTCTTTAAATTTGAATTCTAAGATAGATATATAGAAATAAGGAAGGGAAAGGGAGGGAGGGAAGAAGTGAGTGTAGGAGGAGAGGAAGGGAGAAAGGGAGGGAGGAAGGAAGGGAGGGAGGGAGGAAGGGAGAAGGAAGGAAGGTTTGCTGAGTTTGATACCCTCTTAAAGATTTCTTACCTAAACTCTTGCATTGCCATGGGAGAAGAGGGCCGCATTCTTGAGTTGTCCCTTTGTTAGCATCCTGGAGGTGTTAATATCCCAGGACAATGGACTATAACAAGGTAGTGACAGTTATACCTTTTTTGTTAAGTGGGAGAAGGGTATTGTGAATGGCGAGGTGGCTGTAAAAGGTGGCTGTGAAATACAGTTAATGATACTACCTACATCATTAGATCCTTGTGGAGATTGAATATATTAACACACGAGCAGTATCTGGCATATAATAAATGTTCAATAATTTAAAATTGTTATAGTTGTTATTTTTTTTTATAAATTGCATGTTCATGTACTTTCCCACTGTTTTCAACTGGATTATTCTTTTTCTTCTTTTCACATGTCTTATTATATATTAGGAAGAGTTGCTGTTTTCATATGAATTACAGATATTTTTCAGATTGTTTATCTTTTATTTTTAAATAAAAACTTGAATTAAAAATTTGCTTTATAGGTTGAGCATGGTGGCTCACACCTGTAATCCTAGCACTTTGGGAGATTGAGGTGGGTGGGTCATTTGAGCTCAGGTTTTCGAGACTAGCCTGGGCAATGTGGTGAAACCCCATCTCTACAGAAAAATACAAAAATTAGCCGTGTGTGGTGGTGCACTCCTGTAGTCCCAGCTATTCGGGAGGCTGAGGTGGGAGGATTGCTTGAGCCCAAGAGGTCAAGGCTGTAGTGAGCCAAGATCACATCACTGCACTCCAGCTTGGGTGACAGAGTGAGACTCTGTCTCAAAAAACAAACAAAACAAAAAAAGAAAAGAAAAGAAAAAGTAATTGCTTTACAGCAATTTCTGTGTAGACATTTGTATCAATGCTTTCCTTATGGATTCTACATTTTGTGTTATGTGAATTCCTAGCTTATGAATGCTTTGATCAGTTTTCTTATAGTACTTTTATAATTTCATCTTTTTTATATTTAAATAATTGAGTTTTCTGCTGTTTATTTTGATAAAAGAGTCAAGTATGGATCAAGGTTTATTTTTTCCCCAAATAATCTTTCCTTGGCCCCTGTTCCCCATTGATTTAAAATGCCATCTTTTAAAAATATGCTTTAAGCCCGTTATACTTCTGTGTGGATCTATAATTCTATTCCATTGATGTTTGGCTATTTCTATACTAATATGACAATGCTATAACTACTATAGTTTTAAGTGGGTTTCTTCTCAAATTTTTTATTATTTTTTGTTACATAAACCCCACCCACAATCCAAAGATGCATAATGAAATGGTTAACAATTTCCTTCTATATCTTGCCACTTCTAAGTCCTAAAATATCCAATTAAAGGGATGAAGTAGGGTTCTGGAGGTCCCTTGATGAGCTAGGTGTAACCTCTTGGTCTCTTTTAATTATGTGATGGTCTGGAGGGACACTTGGAGAGCTGGGGCAGCAAATAGGAATAAGCCCAGAAATTTTGATATTTTTACTGCTGATACAGCCACACCAGCATGTACTAGCTGAATATCAACTACATGGATGTGTGTGTTTATCTTATGTTATAGATATACATTAAGTATAGGTAACTATTCCTATTTTAATAAGCTTTTTGAGATGTAATTCACATACTATGCAATTCACCATTTTAAAGTGTACAATTCAGTGCCTTAAAATATTAATACATTCATGAAGTTGTACAACAATCACTGCTAATTTTTGTTAAGTTAGGAGTCCAAATTCCTTCTTTGCATGTGGCCATCCAGTTCTCCCAGCAACATTTGTAGAAAAGATGATTCTCTCCTATTGAATGGTCTTGGCACCCTTGTTGAAAATCAGTTAATCCCAGCCTGGGCAACATAGAGAGACCCCATCTCCACAAAAAATCAGCCACGTGTGGTGGTGACTACCTGTAGTCCCAGCTACTCAGGAGGTCAAGGCTGTAGTGAGCTGTGATTGGGAGACAGAGCAAAAGCCTGTCTAAAACAAAAAGAAAGAAAATAGAAAACCCACTAATCATAGATGCATGGGCTTATTTCTGGACTCTCATTCTATTCTCATTCTATCCATTGATTTATATGTCTATATTTAAGCCAATAGCACAATAAGAGGTCTTCAAAATCACTAATGGGGTCAGGCGCGGTGGCTCACGCCTGTAATCTCAGCACTTTGGGAGGCTGAGGTGGGCGGATCACCTAAGGTCAGGAGTTCGAGACCAGCCTGGCCAACATGGCGAGACCCCGTCTCTACTAAAAATACAAAAATTAGCCGGGTGTGGTGTCAGGCGCCTGTAATCCCAGCTACTCGGGAGGCTGAGGCAGGAGAATTGTTTGAACCTGGGAGGCGGAGGTTGCAATGAGCCAAGATCACGCCGTTGCACTCCAGCCTGGGTGACAGAGCAAGACTCCGTCTCAAAAAAAAAAAAAAAAAAAATCACTAATGGATGCCTAGTTTTATGAAAAGCCTTTGCAGCATTTAATGATATGATCAGATGTTATTTCTCATCTGATATTTTAACATGGTAGTGAATTACATTTCGTCTTTTCTAATAGTGAACAGTCTTTGAGCTTGAGGTGTAGGTTGTGTTCTGTGTTTTGATTTTCTGTTACCTAGTAAGAGTAGAGGGCAGGAAGGTGAGCAGTGCATGAGAGGTCTTAGTGTGCACACACCAGAGTGCATGCTTCTCTGGTCTTAGTACTCATTATGATCATCAGTATCTGCACATGCCTGGCTTCTGATCGTTAATTTGCTCACCTGGTCTCTATTGTTTCAGGATCTTATTATTTTCATTGCTGTCAGTGAGCCCAGTTGTGTCACTGCATCCCCTACCGTCAGCCCTGGCCTGCAGAGGAAAACCACTGCCAAACCTCTCAGTGCTGTGATGCCCCTCTCACCAGGCCATTCCTTGCTGCTTTATAGTGGGTGTACTTTTGGGACCCTCCTCTCAACATAGCCTTCTGGCGGGTTTTCCAGCCTTAATAGTGTTATCCATGGCAGCGAGCTCACTTCTCTGTCTTGTTCCTTCTTCCACTGCTTGCCATCTGCAGCCTGGCACTGATTCCTCACCTAGGGTGAGCCGTTGTGTGTTCGTTTTCTGTTTAAGAAATTGCCTCAAACTTAGTGGCTAAAAACATCTATTACTTAGCTCACAGAAGTCAGATATGTCTGGCCTGGCGCAGCCGGGTCCTCTGCTCAGGATATGAGCTAGGCTGAAGTCTCTGGAGGCTCTGGGAACAGTCTACTTCCAAACCCACGCTTGTGTTTGCGGGACTGAGGTCCTTGTCTCCTTGCTGCTATCACTTGACTGCTCTCCACTCCTAGAGGCCACTTTCATTCCTTGTCCCGAGCTCCCCAATCTGTGCACCTGCAGTGGCCGTCATAGCATCTTGTGTTTTGAATCTCGACTTCTTCCATGTCTGACCTCTAGACCCCGATTTCAAAGGTCATGTGATTAGGTCAGATCCACCCAGATAATATCCCTATCTTGGGGGTGACTAACGTGGGACCTGTCCTACATCTGCAAAATCCCATTTGTCAGGTGTGTTAGTTTCCTGGGCTTCTGAAGGAAATTCCTCCAAACTTGGTGGCTTATAATAACAGACATTTATTCTCTCATGGTTCCGGAGGCTGGGAGTCCTAAACCAAGGCATTGGCAAGGTGCTGGCCGGGTGCATTCCTCCTGGGGCCTGTGCTGGAGAGGCCTGTCCCCTGCGCTCTCCCAGCTTGTGGTGGTTGCTGGCTGTCCTTGGTGCTCTTTGGCTTGTAGCTGCGTCGCATGGACACTATTATTATTATTATTATTATTATTATTTTGAGATGGAGTCTTGCTCTGTCACCCAGGCTGGAGTACAGTGGTGTGATCTCAGCTAACTGCAACCACCACCTCCTGGGTTCAAATGATTCTCCTGCCTCAGACTCCCAAGTAGCTGAGATTAAAGGCGCCTGCCACCATGCCTGGCTAATTTTTATGTTTTTGAGCCAGAATTTCACTCTTGTTGCCCAGGCCGGCGTGCAATGGTGCAATCTTGGCTTGAACCTCCCAGGTTCATGCAATTCTCTTGCCTCAGCCTCCCGAGTAGCTGGGGTTACAGAAGTCTGCCACCACACCTGGCTAATTTTTTCATTTTTAGCAGAGACGGGGTTTCACTGTTGGCTAGGCTGGTCTCGAACTCCTGACCTCAGGTGACCCATCCACCTGCGTCAGCATCCCAAAGTGCTGGGATTACAGGTGTGACCCACCACACCTGGCCGAACTTCTGTATTTTTAGTAGAGACAGGGTTTCACCATCTTGGCCAGGCTGGTCTCGAACTCCTGGCCCCAAGTGATTTGCCTGCCTCGGCCTCCCAAAGTGCTGGGATTACAGGCATGAGCCACGGCACCTGGCCAGGATACAATGGTTAATGAAAGATTTCCTGATAGTTTAATTCATGTGGAATAGTGTTTAATTGCTTTAACTTATTAAATATATTTTAATAATATAAGCCTGGAAATAGAATCATTTATTATTCATGAATGAACTACTTACTAAGAAATGATAAATTCATATTAAACATAAAAACCAAAATTCTCATTTTAAATCTATTCATGATTTGAGATTTTTCTGACACAAAGTCTTTGTTATGTACTTTCTTGAATACTATGTAACTCATCTATTAATCCTCAAAAAGTGACTGGGAAGAATAATGTAGTTAAAGTGATAGGCTATATTTTTATATTGTAATTGTGCAAAAAGTAACCAAAAGAAAATGTTTTCTCCTTTGTATTTTGAAAATGGTAGAAATATAGGACATTTTGGATAACTTTGTGATTAATGTACATATATACCTGCTTTGATATGGAAACCTTTTACTAACATATTAGTGACTTTGGGAAGGTCACTTTTTAGTTTGTTAAACATTTGTTATTCTTGGCATAGTTGGTTAAAGATGGAGAATCTGGGATTTATAATAAATTATGAACTAATATAAAATATTAGAGCTTTTAACTTATAATAGTATTTAGGGAAAGGCTGCTTCAGAATTGTGTTCTTGATTGGAATTTCTGTTTAAACGATTGGTAAAGTATACTAGAAAAAAATGTAGCTGTAATTTACTTTCTTCCTCTCTTGGCAAAGAAGCCATTCTAACTGCTGAATGCTTGTTCCTGTCTGCTGCAGGCTTAGTCCTCCTGTTCTTCCACTGTGCTCCTTAAAGGAAATTCAATTGTGTACTGATACATTTTTCAGGATGGAACCATCTGAAATTACCAATGGTTGTTTTCTTTCTATTTTAACAAGGGAGGTAAGGAAAAAAAATCCTAATCCATGTCATACTTTGGAATAAATAAACTAGAAAGCCTCATAAGAGGAAGCCAGGAACTGTGCACATTCTGTAAAGATGTGTTTGCATTTCATAAACAGCTGAAGGGCAGGAGCAAGAATTGGCAAATAAGCCCTGTTCTTTTTTTTTTTTTTTTTTTTTTTTGAGATGGGAGTCTTGCTCTGTAGCCCAGGCTGGAGTGCAGTGGCGTGATCTCGGCTCACTGCAACCTCCGCCTCCCAGGTTCAAGCAATTCTCTGACTCAGCCTCAACCAAGTAGCTGGGATTACAGACGCCCGCCACCATGTCTGGCTAATTTTTGTATTTTTAGTAGAGACAGGGTTTCACCATCTTGGCCAGGCTGGTCTTGAACTCCTGACTTCGTGATCCACCCGCCTCAGCCTCCCAAAGTGCTGGGGTTACAGGTGTGAGCCACCGCACCCGGCCAGCCCTGTTCTTTATACTTCCCCTGAGTGTTCCTCTTCTGCCTGGCCGCCACCCCCACCTCCCCAAGCATTTTGTCAACATCTAGTGCATCTTCCCTCATATGTAAGAAATAAGCAGCCAGGCGTGGGGGCTCACGCCTGTAATCCCAGCACTTTGGGAGGCTGAGGTGGGTGGATCACCTGAGGTCAGGAGTTTGAGACCAGCCTGGCCAATATGGTTCACTCCATCTCTACTAAAATACAAAAATCAGCTGGGCGCGGTGGCACATGCCTATAATCCCAGCTACTCAGAAGCCTGAGGCAGGAGAACTGCTTGAACTTGGGAGGTGGAGGTTGCAGTGAGCTGAGATCGCACTAGCCTGGGCAATAAAGCGAGACTCCATCTCAAAAAACAAACAAACAAACAAACAAAAAATCTGTGTGATTCTTTTTTTCTATCAGATGTGTCAGGTTCATAAATGGGGAAGTTTAATTTTTTTTTTTTTAAAGGCATTTGCTGAGGCTTATGAGATTGGGGACTAAGGCCTAAAAACTATTTCTTATTTCTTTTAGTATAATAGAGTCTTTTTATTTTTACTGATATATTGATAAATATTTGCAGGAGACACAATAATAGCTAACTCCCACATTTAGTAAGTGCTTCTTTAATTGCAGCGGGACCCTTCTGAGACAGTGTCTGTGAAAGATGTTTTGGCCCGAGCTGCAGCCAAGGGTCTACTGGATGGGATTGAGTTGGGTAAATCATCAAAACGAGAGAAGAAGAAAAAATCAAAAACATCATTGACAACAGGTGCCACTACTGATAATGGCACCCAAATGAAAATTGCTGAGTTCCTGAATCGAGAAACTAAAGCCAGTGCTAATCTATCAGAGACTGTAACAAAACCACCTCTTCCCCAGAAAAATACTGCTCAAGTGGGGGCTTCCTCACAGACCAGAAAACTCAAGAAGCTGGCCCCCCATCCTGCAGTGCCTACATTTATGAAGAACACTTGTCCCTCCAGACCGCATGAACGGCAGACACACTTCATAAGACCTCGGCCAGAAGACAGAATGGTTGCTCTGAAACCCGTCGAGATTGTTCTGCCTCCAGTCTTTATGCCATTTTCAAGTCCCCAAGGGATCAGATCTCGGATGCCAACTCAACATTTGTACTGTCGTTGGGTTGCACCCAAGGCACTTGTGCCCACCTGCCTTCCCACACCCTCACTATCCAGAAAAGGGGAAAAGCCTAAAGATGACACACCTTCCTCCCTACTCAGGCCTCGTCGGCGGTGGCTTTGATTGTCTTGTGTTTTTTACAGCGGCCAAAGAGCAGTTGATTTTTTTTCACAGTCTAGTGTTTCTCTGAAGGTTCTACATCTCTACACAAGATATGCATTCTTCTGGTCACCTAGGGATCTTCCAAGTGTGATATTACTTTCAGAGAATTCAGACAAGTTAGAAACAATAACGTAGGAGTCAGCAAAGCAGAATTCAGAGACATCAGCCCATCAGTGCTGCTCTGAGAGGATCCAGTTAGAGACTCAGTATCAGCAGTCAGAACTTACCTCACTCCTGTGAACTTTCAGGCTGGACTTAAAGCTGCCAAGCTTCTCCTGCAGGGAAGGAAACACTGCCTCCCTTCAGCAGGTAGCTCATTAGAAAGCCAAACAGGCAGACGATCCCGGCCTCTCCCGCCAGCTGACTGCTCTTCAGCATCCACGCGGTTGTAGTCGTGACTTCCTCAGTCACGATCAAGGGTGATTTTTTCTTAAATATCAAGCTGTTCTTTGAATAGGGAATGACATGAGTTTTTGTAACGTGACTGAAGTTGAGTTTAAGTAGGATGCGCAGGAAGTTCCCAAGTGCCAGGTGTGTGTAGCTCAGAGGTCCTTTTACAGTGAGGTGTCTCTCACTGGGGGAGCTTCCAGGATCCTGAGCAGATTGGACACAATCATCTCTCCCTTCCTCTATGTCAAGCACTGTTAGACTGTGAGCAAATTTCCACCTAAATATTAGTAATCCTGAAGAAGAGGCAAAACCATTGAATGCAAGTGATACCTATTGTTGAAGAAACCCACAAATTTCTGATTCTAAGATCAGGCAGTACAACAAAATCTACAAGTCATTTCAAATAGCACACAGGAATCAAACTTTGGTAAATAATTTCTGATGCACAATTAAAATATATTGTAGCACTATGTTAATTATATTAAATGTTGATTCATCTTGAATGTATTCTCAATTGCCTACCAAGAATTGGTATGATTATCATTTCTGGGTCTACTGATTTTTCATCATGGCAACAGAAATAGTCATTAAATAGAATAAGATACAACTATATATCTTATTGTTTAAAAACATTCATAGACATATTCATAAAGTTTGAATTTAAAGTTTTATTTTTGCAATTCAGTTGTATAGAAATCTTATGTAAATTCCTAAATGCTCAATTCAGGTGGCATGATTTTTAGAATATTATCCTCTTCAAGATGACTATTTAGGTCTATTTCAGCTCTGATATTCTGTTTTTACTTTCTTACTTGAAGTGAGAAAAGAGAATGGTAATTGTGTTATAGCAGTGATAATTTTTATTTTAGCTTAGATTTACGTTTATCAGTAAAACGTGTCAGTGGGCTGGGTGCAGTGGCTCACATCTGTAATCTCAGCAGTTTGGGAGGCTGTGGGCAGACCACTTGAGCACCGGAGTTCCAGACCAGCCTGGACAACATGGCGAAACCCCAAAACCCCATCGCTACAAAAAATACAAAAATTAGCTGGGTGTGGTGGGATACACCTGTAGTCCCAGCTACTCAGGAGGCTGAGGTACGAGGATCTCTTGAGTCCAGGAGGTGCAGGTTGCAGTGAGCTGAGATTGCCCCACTGCACTCCAGCCTGAGAAACAGTGAGACCTTGCCTCAAAAAAAAAAAAAAAAAAGTGTCAATGAAGAAAGGAAACGAGACTTTTTATACTTGAACCAGGCTTATTGTATTTTAAATCCCTAAAGAATTCTTCATGCTATCACTCTTGTACAGAACGATATAAAATGCTCAGCTTATTTTGCTGATTTTGAAAATCAAACCCTATCTCCTTGTCCTAAAATTATAGCGTGTGGCTCATCCTCTTATCCCACCCAGATTTCTATCTGGTTAGGGTAGTCCATGCCTCAAGGAAGGCGGTGCAGCTTAATTTAACATTGTTCAGTAAAGAATCCCATTGTCTATCATAAGAATCCCTTATCCTTTTCGGGCCCTCCCCCATACCAGACTGAAAAGTATTCCATTGTCCAGAAGTAGCTGGTCTGAGATTTTTATTTTCAAGTGTATTTTCTGTGATGTTGTCTCATTGTTATGGAATAGTTTAGGATAATTTTCTGATCTCTACAGTAGCATGTGACTGAAGTCACAGTTTGTTGCCACTTACATTATCTCCTAACATGCATTTGGCACTAAATTATTTTTCTCTTTAGAAGTATATGAAGATTCTGAATTAATTAAACCATTCATTAATTACACTGCAGTTTTCTTCTTTGACAATCTTCTATGAAGGACAGGATCAATTATTTAAATACTTTGGTAGAGTGAAAAGGGAAAAGAACTTTGGATAAATGCCATATGAGGCCGGATGTGGTGGCTCACATACTTTGGGAGGTTGGGGCGGGCGGATCACCTGAGGTCAGGAGTTCGAGACCAGCCTGGCCAACGTGGTGAAACCCTGTCTCTACTAAAAATATACAAATTGTCCGGGCGTGGCGTTGCATGCCTGTAATCCCAGCTACTCAGGAGGCTGAGGCACCAGAATTGCTTGAACTCGGGAGGTGGAGGTTGTGGTGAGCCAAAATTACACCACTGCACTCCAGCCTGGGCGACAGAGTAAGACTCTGTCTGAAGAAAAAAAAAAAAAGCAGTATGAGGGAATTCTAATGAAGGAGAATACTGATTACACTGACATATTTCATTTGGCATTTTACATTCTTGGACTTTAGATAAAAGTGCTGCAAAATTCTAAATAATGAAATTACTAGTATTCAGATACTCCAATAGCAAACTTATATTTTATTTTTAATCTGAAATTATTTACCACCATATAATGCCTGAAACCGTAATGAAATTTTATTCTTTGTTACTGCCTAGAGAGAAACCACTGCGGAAGTGCAAGATGAACAAAAAGCGGGGACATACTTTAAATTCTATTTATCTGCCTTCCTGCGCCTAATAGTTAAGCTAAATCAGATTCAGCTGATTTGTCTAGTTACCTTTCATTTTGGATTTAGTGTGTGTACACCTCTACTCTTTATTCTTTGATGTCAGGTTCTTCAAGGAAGTGATAAACTTCTTTGTGCTGAAATATCACAATCCTAGAAAGACCACTTACAAAAGACTCCAGTTGGTGACTAAATAGGCTTCTATGTCTGGAAGGCCACCTGGCCTTCCTGATCACCAAATAAGTACAGGGTGATTACTCAAAATTTAAAGTTACTTCCTAGTTCTTACCAGGCAGGAATACGTAGTAACTAATCAAAGCAAAATGCTCCATAACTCAAGTGATTTCTAAGTTTGAGGTAAGAATAATTAATTTAAAAATAACTAGAGACACTGAGTTTCTATTTCTATTCCTTGTACATGTGACTAAGATATCAGATAAATGAGCCAAACGTTTTATGCAGCTAAATTTATTCTCACAACAAATTACATTTAAATGTGTAAAAGTGGTCAACAGGAAAAGGGCATAAAGGAAAAGAAAGCGTTCTTTCAGGGGAAGCAAGCTGCTCTGGAGGCCAGGAACTACTGCTCGCGTTGACACGGTATGAGTGGGTATCTTTGCCCTGAAGCTGAAGTTAAACTTTCTACTGGCCGTGTGGCACACGTTAGATGTGTATTAGGTTAAGCCTGGCCAACTAGACAGCGAAGGGGCTTATTAGTTAAATTGTGCTAATATCAGTTAGGAAAATGCTTGTCATGTTGTGGTGAAATCTTGAGTTTGTGTTGCAATGCCTGGGACATGAACGGGCCATACAAACGGAGGAAAGCTCTGGGGCTTCCAGGCAATGGCCTTGTGTCGAGTCATCTTACAAGTGTCCATCTTGAAATCATAAAGTGGATTTAAAAAGAAGTAGCAGTGCCACAGTTTATCACCAAGAACTTATTTTAATGGAAATGGGTCTAATGTCCCTTCATGCAACAAGACAGATGAACAAAAAACAATGGTCCTAATTAGCTATGAGTGATCTTACATCCAGGTGGAAACAAACGGCATGTGGACATGTATATATCTCTTAGATGAAATCACACATGTTGTGAAGGGTAGAAAAACGAAGCACCAGGCAGTGCTTTAGTCTGCAAAGGAAAGTTTTTAGCCATAGGCATGTTGGCTAGTCGTTCCCCTTGATGTTGCCAAGGAGCAGATGTATGAGGTGGCAAGTCTGTGTCTATCTAGCTGCTTTTAAAAAATAAAAGGAACTTTAAGCATTTTGCCTTTTCTTCTACATATCCCAATAGAAATGTGACTACAAATCATTACAAAACCACTTTTTAGGCAATGTATAGTTCACTGAGATTACTTAGATCTGGATACACTGGGAGATAATATCCAGCAAAGATAATACATTAACACAATAATGCAGTATATTTCAGTAAAAATAGAATAAATAAAATAAAAATATTTTAAGCTGTATTTAACAGGTTAATTAAAAATATGGTAAGACATACAAGGCATCGTGAACATGGCTGCCTGTTTACCGAATCACAGATCTAAAGAATGCATAGATAACTGAAGTGTCACTAAGATACCAGGTAAAACACTGGCATCCTTTCACAGACAAATACACACATACTTTCATACATACTTTTTGGCCATGGCAGAAAGTGTCTGAACATATTTAACATAATTTTACAAAATTAATTTGCATTTACTATACAAAGCCATTTTCAAAACAAAACGTCTGCAAAGTTTTCAATATGTAAAGGCTATCATTCATCTTAATGCATCCTATAATTGCATATATAAATCAGTTTGCTACTTAAAGCTAGCTCAGAATTCTTGTCTCGAAAACAAGCAAATGTATGCCTTAAAAAATGAAGAGGGGGTTCTGATAGAGATTTCCAATATAAAAGTGGGTAATTTGTTTAGAATTTTGAAATTTATCACACTAAAATGTTTCACTACAGAGATCAAGATGAAAGATCACTGTAAATGACTTCTGAACAGCTTTTCAAAGGGCACAGCAAGGATTTTCTTAATGCAGTAATTTCTTATGATGGCACCGGTTACTTCAGATCAGTAGTATATAAATTGGTGAAAAATAGATTGCGTTTCTAAAGTAGCATAGTTGTGTCATAACATTAGGGTGCTAAGACAATTCCAGTCCCCCTGCCCCCCACCCCTTATGAATTCTGAGGGAATGGCAGGTAGAAACGCCACCCACTCATTCCATCATGATCTCTGGTGGCTAAGTACCACGAGTTAGGAATGTCTCTGCCACAAGTAGCATCTGGAAAATCTCGTAGATGGAACAGGCTGTGAATGTAGAATCCTGCCCTCTACAACACTTTTGAGGCACGCTGTAGGAAAACAGTCCTGGACTTAGGGCAATGGCACCATCATTAATACCACTGCATAAGGAATTTGGACATCTTTCTCCCACTCGTATAGGGAATTCTAAGATTGCCTGACAATGGATCTTTCCATACCTGCTCTTCTTAGTATATGCCCAGAGTCATTCTGGAAAGGCTCTTCCTGACGGATATGGAGGCAGCATAACACAGCAAGAACGGGCTTCGGGAGCCGTGGGTCCTAGTCCTGGTTCTTTCATGAACTTTGGTGAGATCTTAGGCCAGTGGGTTTAGCCTCTTGGTACTTCGTATTTTTACTTCTAAAGTGTATTTAGTACCTTCTCTACCTGGTAAGGCTCAGATGTGATAAGAATGTGGAAACCATTTTGACAAGTACATAGCAGTGTATAAACATAAAGCATTACTTTTATATTTGGATGTTGTAAATGTTAATTTTGACATTAAAAAGAAGTAAACAAGACTAATATTGAGATTGATCGCCTTAGCAACTTCCTTTTAAAACAACAATGTCAACAAGAGTCTAAATTTGTATGTCTTTACAGCTAAGTTTCTCATCTACATAAAAAGGAGCAGGAAAATGCTATTTTTGGGAAACTTGTTAAATAGTCCATTACTCCTATGTAGACTTTGCTCGGATATGATATGAAAATTTCAGATCTTCAAAGTAAAATGGAAAAAATATAAATTTTAAAAATATATCTAGTTGAGTCCAACAAATTCTAATACTAAATACATAAATTCAAGGAAAGGTTCAACCTAATGTAATTTGTTGCCATGGACAATACATGATGGACAGACAGCTTTCTGGGCAAAAAGCATCAGAGGGGGATAGAGCTGGATGCAGAACTCCAGCAGAACGTTTACCTCTAGCACATGGACTAGCAAAAATAACACGGTGGTAGAAATCTAAAATAATCGTGCATGATAGAAATATCAATGATATTTCCTCAACTTCAAATTGCATATCAGCTAATTCTCAAACTAAGGATGAAAGGCTGATGAGTATTTCATCTTAATGTTTATGTAGAGAATGGCCATAGTGAACTATAATTCTCTAGCTGCACCGTACAATATAAGGCAGAAGTTTGAAATATGTCCCACTCAAAATGCATTATGATTTTATTAATCTCTTTTAAAAATAATCAGTTTGAAAACCATCTGAAAAAGAAAGGCTATGTTTTGTTCGATTTTAATTCCTCAAATTTAGTTTTTCATCAATTTTGAAGTTTCACTTTTTTCCAACATCCCACAAACAGCTGTAGACATGAAATGGTGTCCATGTGTCAAAGAGCTTGTCAGGGAAAGCTGCCAGTTGGTTTCTATACTGATGCCAACAGCCAATTTTGTCAACCAACAGGTTCAATTTTATGAAAAATTAAAACACAAACTCGCCATCCTATTTTTACAGCAATTCAATGGTATCTGCTATGCAGTGCCTACTCCAATGTTGAAAACAGGGCAAAGTGCTGTAGGACTTAAAGGTTGCTTGTGACAGGTCCAGCCAAGAAGACAGTGAAACTAACTCACGCATCATTCATTCCAAGGACACAGCGTTAGTTCACTAGGAGGGGTGTGGCCACATTCTTCTGTGTGTGTGTGAAGTTAAGTAATGTTCACAATATTTACAATAAGAAAAAGACCTTCCACTGCGCATGATGTAACTTACAGCAAAAAAAAATTATTCATGCTTCTTTTCATATCACATGATGGTGGCAAGACGAGAGAACATGCTTGTCTAACACTGCTTGGTTAAGGGTAAATTCTCTGAAGACAAAGCATCAGCAACTGGATGGAAGGTCAGATGGCGGAGTTCATTTTCTTTAGTGTAGCTAGTCAATCTTCAGGTAAACAGCCGGGTCCTTTCGCATGTGCAGCTATGGCGTTTCGGTGACAGGGCGTTTCTGTTTCAAAGTGTCAATGAGGGATAAGACCCCTCGTTTTACATTGGTTGTGACTCTTCTGGTCACTGAGTCTGCTGGCGGTGGAGGTGGTCGAACTTTCTGAGAAGGCGGCCTGGCTACCAAGCACTTCTGATATCGTAACTGAAATAAAACAAAACGTGTTTTAAGGTAATTAACAACATATTATTTCTTCTTTAATATGACTTTAAGTCACGACCCATACATTGACTCCCAAAGGTTAACAACCTAGTTCCTAAACATAAATCCAAGAGTTATTTTTTTCTGAATGTGAGTGCTTTAAATTCTCTTAAAAGATTAGGTTCAACAAAGGGGTTCTGGCTTTTGCCACCCTTTCCTTCCATCCATTTCCACCCTCCATGTGTCCTCTATATTGATAGTCTGCAACGAATACACCTCACAGTCAATGAGCTAATGAAACCAGAAAGGATTGGGAGAGAGAGTGTGTTAATTACATTTTTCATCAGAGACATGCAAATCTAGGCGGGTGCTCATGGCGCGCTGACAGCACAGTAGAAAGGGCATAGTTTCAATCTAAGGTCTATCACTTGTGAACCCCAGATGAATTATTAAATCTCTCTAAGCCTCAGTTTCTTCAACTGTAAAATGGCTGAAGAAGGGACTGTTTACAGAGGGTGTTATGATTAAATAAGTAATACTTGTAATGCTTGTGGAATGCCTGAAATAGGTCTAGCAACACAGAAGACATTCAAAAATGTTTGTTTCCTTCCCTATTTCCTGTTTTAATTAAAAAGATGAGGTATTAAGATTTCAGGATACATTGTACATACAAGTCTAAATCTTTATGGATTAATTTTTAAAAATCCATTAGCACTGGCACCAGGGATAATTCCTGTTCTTCAGAAATATAACAATGTAGTCCATCTGGTTTTGCATAATGGGAAGATAACTAATACTTTAAGATTAGATAAAAAGTTAAAATTTATCAAATTTTTTTTTTTCTAATCCAAACATTTTAAAATACAGTTGACCTGGCCACTCATGGTGCTTCACTCCTGCACTCCTAGCACTTTGGGAGGTCGAGGGAGGCGGATCACTTGAGCCCAGGAGTTTGAAACCAGCCTGGGCAACATGGTGAAACCCTGTCTCTACAAAAAATACAAAAATTAGCCAGGTGTGGTGGCACACGCCTGTGGTTCCAGCTACTTGGGAGGCTGAGGCGGGAGGATTGCTTCAGCCTGGGAGATTAAGGCTGCAGTGAGCTGTGAGCGTGGCCACTGCACTCCAGCCTGGGCGACGGAGTGAACCCTGTCTCAAAATAAATAAATAATGAAAAAAAATACAGCTGATCTTTGAACAACAGAGTTTGAACTGTGCAGGTCCACTTATATGAGGATTTTTTTCAACCAAACACAGACTGAAAATAGTATTCCCGGTATGCAAAACCCAATTATTCAGAGTGCAGACTTCTCCTATGCGTGGGTTCTGCAGGACCTGAATACACAGGATTTCGATATACTCAGAGGTCCTAGAACACCCCCACCCCGCCCCATGTATACCAAGGAAGGACTGTCATTCCATGGCTTTTTTTTTTTTTTTAAATCAACTTAAATATTAACAGGCTCTTTAGTAATGGAATAGGCTGATGTCCCTGTAAGAAGCAAGACTCTGGGGGAAGGATATGGTACAGTGTTCTCTCATACCCCTTAGGCCACAAAACAATCCCTTTCAATCAATCATATGAAATATGATGATTACACATCTCCTCTGTGTAAGGTATTTTACTAGGCCCACATCACAATCCAAACCACACACATCGAAAGCACAGATTTATACATGGCAACATGGGACTCTGGACTTGGAATTTCAAACAGTAGTCACGTTTGAATCAGAGTGAATCAAAACCACAGAGTGAATCAAAACCACACTTAAGTGTTGGAATTCATAAAGGATTCCTCTCTGTTCTATTCTAGATTTCGCCAAAATGTCTTTTGTTGGGCCTATACCACACAGCTGTAAAATATGCCTAAAAATTAAGTAGATTCAAAAAAACGTTAGTGTCAATAGATATTCACATGGTATAAATTCACATATGGATCTTTCAGATGGAGAATCATGCAGATTTGAACCAAGAAGAAAGCCCCTGAGCTAGAAACACTGGATTCAGAGCAGGCGGGAGGGAAGAATGGTTTGATTTTACTAGTATGCCTTATGCTAGATTGGCTGAGCTGTGTCCACTCATTGCAGTGATACAATTAAAATAGGAAGCAAATGAGTAAAAGTTGTTTCCAAGAGGGAAAATGAATTGAGAATCAGAAAACCAACCGTAGCCAAGAGATAAAACTCATTGTCGTTATCACTTAAAACGTATAATTAAGTCTGAAAGCCATTCATTTTATGACTAAAACCATCTGCTATGATCTGTTTCAATTTCATAAAATACCGAAGTAGTTGTCATCCATTTTCGCTTGGCTGAAATCTCCCATTTTCTATTTTCTTCACAGATCTCCTTTATCTCATCAACTCCCTGCACCTGGTCAGTAGGTTCACCTGACTCCTCTACTGTCCCTGCTCCCCTGAACCCCAGCCCTGCTCCTGCATATCCAGGGTGTCTGAGTTAGAATCCTGACCCCACAGTTCTTGCAGGGAGTTAGCCACTCTCACAGAGGATGGTTTAAGTGTGACACCAGATAACAAGCGTTCAACGCCAGGCCTCCCCTTCTCCCTCCTTCCTGCTCTGTTTCAAGTGATAAAGGTCAAATGGCCTGTGCCCCACCTTTGCAATCTGCTCTCCCACCTCATTCTTTTAACATTTTTGTTAGACATAGGGCCTTTCTATGTTGCCCAGGCTGGACTTGAACTCCTGGGCTCAAGGGGTCCTCTCATCTCAGCCTCCTGAGTAGCTGGGACTACAGGTGTAAACTTTCCCTTCATTCATAACCTCACAATGTGCTGTATGGGGCGGGGCGGTCAGATAACTCCCTTCCCTTCCCTAAGTTCCACCCATTCTTGGTTCTTAGCATCTTCTGGACTATCTCAAAGTAAAAGGTCTCTCTAACTAATTCAGAGGCTAAGTCCCTCCCCTTGGCTCTCTCTTTTTTTTTTTTTTTGAGACAGGGTCTCACTCTTTCACCCAGGCTGAAGTGCAGTGGTGCAATCTTGGCTCACTGCAATCTCCACCCCCAAGTTCAAGCGATCCTCCCACCTCAGCCTCCCTGAGTAGCTGGGACTATAGGTGCATGCCACCACACCGGGCTAATTTTTGTATTTTTTGGTAGAGATGGGTTTCACCATGTTGGCCAGGCTGATCTCAACCTCCTGACCTCAAGTGATCTGCCTGCCTCAGCCTCCCACAGTATTGGGATTACAGGCGTAAGCCACTGCGCCCAGTCTCCACGACGACTCTTCATCTACCACCATTTTCCACAAAAGAAAACCTAGCTGGGCACGGTGGTGCTCCCCTGTCATTCCAGGGAGGAGTTCAAGACCAACCTGGGGAATATAGCAAGATCCCATCTCTTAAAAAAATAAAAAATAAAGAATAAAAAAGGGGCAGGCCTCTCCTGTCCTGAAATAAACACATGAACAAACCCTCCAATGCTGCCCTTCAAGCTCTCCATCACTGGCAAACTTTGGAAGTTATCTGCTTTTAGGGCCTCCACTTCTTTTTCTTCCCAGTTCTCAATCCAGCACAGCCTCATACTTATTTTTCTTATTTATTTATTTTTGAGACAGGGTCTCGCTCTGTCACCCAGGCTGGACTGCAGTGGTGCCATAGCTCACTGCACCTCGACCTCCTGGGTTTGAGCCATCCTCCCACCTCAGCCTCCTCAGAAGCTGGGACTGCAGGCATGTGCCACCATGCCCGGCTGAAAGTGAAGCTCCTCATACTTTTATTTACAGCACTTTCTACACTGTAACAGGGTTTGGGTTTCTGTGTCTCCCCCACTATACCTGAGCTCTACAATGCAAGGACTGTATCTCGGTCATGCTGAATGCCCCAGATTCCAGCCTGTAAGTGCGAAGCTGAATTAAATGAAGCCCAGGGACTTCACATGCAGCAGTCCTCCCCCAGCCAGGCAGTTTGGCGCCTCTCAAAGCCTCCGCTCCTGTTTGTTCCCAACGCCGCTCTCCTGTCCTGGACGCTCCTCCTCTCTCCCATCTGCAGAAGGAACTGGCCTCCTGGCTGATTGCCACCTCAGCCTTGTTCCTCCAACCTATCCTTTACTTTGTTGTCTTCTTTTCTTGCTGGATACTCTTCTAAAATCTAAATACAGGCTGGGTGCGGTGGCTCATGCCAGTAATCCCAGCACTTTGGGAGGCTGAGGCGGGTGGATCACCTGAGGTCAGGAGTTTGAGACCAGCCTGGCCAACATGGTGAAGCCCTGTCTCTACTAAAAATACAAAAAATTAAGCTGGGCGTGGAGGCAGGCGCCTGTAATCCCAGCTACTTGGGAGGCCGAGGCAGGAGAATCACTTAAACCCAGGAGGCAAAGGTTGCAGTGAGCTGAGATCACGCCACTGCACTCCAGCCTGGGCAACAAAAGCAAAACTTCATCTCAATAAATAAATAAATCTAAATACAATCAATTCAATCCCCAGTTTAGCAATCTCTGCTGAAGAAAATCAGGCCCCACACGCCATCATCATAAGCCCACCACAATCTGGAGCGCACCTCCCTCCACTCGGGCCCAGCACCCAACCTGCTGCTGCTAGAACACACCTGCCCACAGGCTTTGGTGCCCACACTCATATAGCTCCCTCATTTTTTTTTGAGATGGGTTTCCCTCTTGTTGCCCAGGCTGGAGTGCAATGACGTGATCTCGGCTCACTGCAACCTCTGCCTTCCAGGTTCAAGTGATTCTCCTGCCTCAGCCTCCCGAGTAGCTGGGATTACAGGGATGCGCCACCACGCTGGCTAATTTTGTATTTTTAGTAGAGACGGGGCTTCTCCATTTGGTCAGACTAGTCTTGAACTTCTGACCTCAAGTGATCAGCCTGCCTCAGCCTCCCAAAGTGCTGGGATTACAGGCGTGTGCCACCGCCCCCGGCCCAGTTCCCTCATTTTTATTAGAACTTTTGCAGTGTCTGGCATAAGAGGCACACAAAGGACACGTGCTGAAGGAATAATGAGGGATTCTTGTTTGTTTCCAAGTATCCATGTGGCGTAAGGAGCCCTGACTTTATCACCTGGCAGCTTGGGGCTGAATCCAGGCTCGGCTCTGTCACTTACCGACAAGGCCGGAGGCCTGTTCTCTAACTTCTCTTAAGTCTCTATTTTCTCATAAATAAAACAGAACTAACAACTACCTAACAGAGTTGTCCTAAGGACTGAGTTAACAGATATAAATAAAATATGTAAGAATGGTGTACAGAAACCAATCACTGGAAATAAAAGTCATTCAATGTATTGATTTTTAAAGTACTGAATTGAACCCAAACAGTACCAACTCATGCATGACCAACATTTCACACATGAAATTGATTTGGGATCAAGGATTGACCGTCGTCAAGTTGGTGGTTATGAAGCTCATCGGAGCCTCTATCTGGCCTCACTTCTTTCAGGAGTTCTGGCCTTTTGGGATGTAATCTGTTTATCATAACTGATTCTGGCCCTAGGAATGACGGTGTTATAAAGTAAAGCACTACTTTAGGGATTCAACTTTTTTCATTTCTGTGAGTGATTCTGCTCTAATGTATGGCATATTAGAGATGAGCAGAGGCGGGAGGGCTCAACAGCCTGTACCAGGATAACTCACCATGCAGGCGGCCTGCACCGCCTCAGACACGTTACCAGCATTAGGCTCACACCAGAAAACGTGGCACTCAAAGCGCTGGTTCCCCGTGTCCATGATGAAGGCAAATGTGTGGACATCCTTCCCAACACCCATGAAGGACAGGAATCGCACACGACACTCCACTAAGACTTCCTCTTCATTCTGCAAGAGACATTATGCAGCATCCAATCAGGAGATCCCAGGATCAAGCTTAGAGTGGCAGCACATAGGAACTGGCATTCAGAAAGTATAGCCAGGCCGAATTCAGAAAGGACCTGTGTTTTTCTCGAAAGGCGGAACCTTGCCCAAATGTCTGAAGAGGCCATCACTGCATGGCTACCCTGTTCTGGAGGTCATTCTTGCTCTGAACTACACTGCTGTCATGGGGTGTGATGTGCGTGTCCCATTCTCCATTATGCCACGTGGCTGTGAGTTCACTGTGGGGAGGAACAGTGCCGTCCATACTTCTTACATCTAGCCCAAATACAGGACACCTGGTGGCCCAAAACCCATTTGGCCAAGTAAACCCCCAGAGCACCAGAAAGAAGGGATTCACGGTATCTTTCTTTGTCCAGTGATTCTTACCCAAACTAAACAGCACATTGAATCACATTTCCATCTAAAACCATATAAAACAAAAAGCTGCCAAATCAACAAAAAGTTGTCAAATTGTTTTTTTCTTTTATTTCTTGCAAACTGGTGTCCATCTGGGATCCACATGAGGTAGCATAAAGAAATGTTCAGAATTCTTTCTTATAGGGATGAACACCACATCCTTTGCAAGAACCGTATGCAAGTTTTGAATTAATAAACACATCCAAAATATTGACTTTTGGATCATTAACATCTTGACTAATTAAATATTCACTCTGGTGCCTTGGGAGTGTTTAATGAGCGAACTACACTGTGTGAGAGGTTGGGAAGTTTTCTCAGGAGGAAGGAGGCTGTGGTGGTGATCTGGGTAAGGGTCGGGTAGGCAGAGGGTGGAGCATGGAGGGTGCGGTGCTTGCGATGACGCTGGTGTGGGGAAGGGCGGGACCTGCTTGAAGAGGTGAGGAGAGCTCAGCGTGGCCGGCTGGAGGCAGGCAGTGAGCACCCTGCTCCTCTCTCCAGGGTGAACCGGGCAGCTGTGGTGCAGGCTGATGACTGGTGGTCTTTCCCTGGCAGGTGCTTCACAGAGGCAGAATAGAAAAGTGGGCACGAGTCTGGGCCAGGTTGCCTGGATTTAAATCCTGATTCCATTGCTTCCAACTGTGTGATGTTGGGCAAATGACTTAGGCTCTCTGTGCTTCAATTTCTTCAACCACTAAACTGAGATAATTTGGGCTGAGGCTAATGTGGCCTCTCTCAAGACAACCAATAGCTCCTTCTGCTACTGATGGTCACAGGACTCTCCCAAATGGAAGCATCTTCTGCTTCCCATCCCCAGATCACACAGCCCAGGCAATACTGGCGCCCTGAGAGTGAGCGACTACTAGCGTCACACAGTCACCTCTAGCAAACAATTTGTCTTTGGGGCACATGAGGAAGACAGAATCAGGAGCACCAGAAGAGAAGTTTCTCAGGCCACAGGAAAACAGAGGTATGCACAGATTTAGACCCAGACAAAGGGCCAAATCTTTCAAATGTAGGCCATCTTAATCACAAGGACACACAACTCCAGCCTTGACCATGTTCCTAAGTTCCACAGAAAACCACTGTATCTTATACTCACTATATAAGACACGCCAATGTCATTGAAGATTCCTTCTCACCTTTTCACTGATGACAGTCACAGTGGCATCGGCCACGTTCATGTTCACTGACAGCCAGTCCTCCTTGTTGGATGAGGTCATAAGATTTTCTATGGCACTGTTCAAAACGTCCATTCCTGGGGACAGAAAAGGATAATTTAAAGTGTCCTAAAGCCACTTACCACACTCAAATGTGGGCCCAAATCACCAATAACAGCTACGCCCAGACTTATCTTTTTTTAATAAAAGACAGGACGCTTCATTTTCATGTTCGCTCAATAGGAATGAAATACCAGCTTCTGGCCAGGCGTAGTGGCTCCTGCCTGTAATCTCAGCACTTTGGGAGGCTGAGCCAGGATCATTTGAGGTCAGGAGTTCGAGACCAGCCTGGCCGACATGGTGAAACCCTGTCTCTACTAAAAATACAAAAAGTAGCCAGACTTGCTTGCTTGAACCCAGGAGGCAGAGGTTGCAGTGAGCTGAGTTCACGCTACTGCACTTCAGCCTGGGCAAGTATGAGTGAGACTCTGTCTCAGAAAAAAAAAAGAAAAAGAAAAAGAAAAAAAAGAAATAACAACCTTTTCAGTAGGAGAGGAGAGTCAGGAGAAGCTCCGGGGACCTGGTGCCTGACACACTGTCTACCTAAGCCATGGCCCTTCAGCCTCTCCCCACCCTCGCTGTGTCTTGATGGCACCTTTATGGTGGATCCCCCCATTCAGTAGGGCCCTTTTGCCAGCTGTTCCCACAGTTTTTCTGGGGGATAGGGGTGTGAGTGACAGCTTTATTGAGGTATCATTCCCATGCAATTCACTCATGTAAAGTGTGCCATCCGGTGGATTTTAGTACATTCACAGAGTGCACCCATCACCATCATCAATTTTTTTTTGAGACAGGGTGTTGCTCTGTCGCCCGGCTGGAGTGCAGTGGTACAATCATGGCTCGCTGTAGCCTCAGCCTCCCAGGCTCAGGTGATCCTCCCACCTCAGCCTCTGGAGTAGCTGGGACTACAGGTACATGCCACCATGCCCAGCTCATTTTTTGAATTTTTTTTGTAGAGATGAGGTTTTGCCATGTGGCCTGGGCTGGTCTTGAACTTCTGGGGGCTCAAGCAATCCACCTGCCTTGGCTTCCCAAAGTGCTGAGATTACAGGTGTAAGCCACCGTGCTAGACCTACCATAATCAATTTTAGAAGAGTTTCATCACCCCAAAGAGAAACCCCGTACCTGGTAGGGGTCATTCTCCATTCCCCACCGTCCCCCCCAACCCTCCTAGACCAGCGCAACCCTTACCTACTTTCTGACTCTAGAGCTCTGCCTATTTTGGGCGTTTCATGTGAATGGAATCACACAGTATGCAGTCTTTTGGGACTGACTTCCCTCATCGCATGTTTTCAGGCTTCATCCACGCTAGAGCGCACTTCAGTCCTTCACTCCTTTTTATTGCCAAATAAAATTCCACTGTATGGAAGTATCACATCTTATTTACCCAACTGTCAGTTGATTTGTCAGGACATTTGGGTTGTTTCGCTTTTTGACTCTCATCAATAATTCTGCTGTGAACATTTGCATACACGTTTTTGTATGCACAAATGTTTTCATTTCTCTTGGGTCTACGCCTAGGAACTGAGTTGCTGGGTCTAGAGTAACTATGTTTCACCTTCTGAAGAATGCCAGACTGTTTTCCAAAGCAGCTGCACCATCTTACAGCCCCCTTGGCCGTGTACGTGGCTTGTGATTTCTCCACAGCCTTTTTTAGCCCTGGTGAAGGCTCCATCTCCCAGTCTCTTTTTGGCTTGGTATAGCCCAGCAACTACACTCTGCCCCTGGCATGTGAGCTGAATGCTGTGTGTGCCACTACTGTGTCACTCCTTGACAGCATGAAGCCTCCACAGTCCTTTCTCCCGGCCCGCCAGCTGACAAGACATGAAGCAGGTGCCCTGGCCTCAGAGACGGAGGCCTCGTTTCAGAGCAGCAGAGCTCTTCCACGGCCCTGGGTCACACAGCTCTGGACTACTGGGTAAACAAGAAATCCACGTCTGTGTTGCTAAAGTCCTGCATGCTGGGGATGACAGGTCAAAGCAGCAGGGCCTGTCCCTCCACTGATCTTTTGATCAGGACCGTTTATGTTCTCTGGCAGGTGACAGTGTGACAGTTTGATTCAAGACAAGGCGTGAGAGTAAACAGCAGACCTCACCCTCCTCGGAGGGCGAACACCTCCTGTGAGCTCCCGCACACTTGCAAAGTGGAAAGACAATAAACGTTTCACATACCGACTGGTTTGTCTACAGGTAACATGCCCAAGTACTGCACGTGGAACTTCTGGACCAGCTCAGTCTTTGGTGTTGGAAAATCTACTATAGGGAACAAAAGCAACACATCTTTCTCAGTGGTTCCAACACACATGTGCACAACAGCCATGGCTCTGCGTCACCTGAATGCTCAGGACACGCCCTGTGCCATAACGCCCTATGTTTCTGGATGTAAATGTAACAACTATTCTACAAGAGCAGCATTACTCCAGATATTGGGGCTCTGTCAAAATCCTGTTCAACTTTCAAGATAGGAATGCATTTGAAAGCAGGAAGTGGCATCTATGTGTTAAAGGTGCTACTGTCTCTTTGATGTATATTAAGTAGCAGCTTTTGGTGTCCTATTTAATTAGGTGTGATTGATGCCCAGAGAAAATGTAACCTCAAGGGGCACAATCAGAGACATAGGAAGATAACTGAGTTCCCAGTAATCAACCTCCTTTTTTTGTTGTTGTTTTTTTTTAGAGACAAGAGTCTCGCTCTGTTGCCCAGGCTGGAGTGCAGTGGTGTGATCTTGGTTCACTACAACCTCCACCTCCTGGGCTCTAGCAATTCTACAGCTGTATGCTGCCATACCTGCCTAATTTTTTGTATTTTAGTAGAGATGGGGTTTCACCGTGTTGCACAGGCTGGTCTTGAACTCCTAAGTTCGGGCAATCTACCCGCCTCAGCCTCCCAAAGTGCTGGGATTACAGATGTGAACCACCACGCCTGGCCCACGTTTTCTAAGAATAGTCAAGTATAGTAGTGGGAAGGGGAGAATGAGGAGGACAAGGAGGTCGATCTGTAACTGGCTGAATCATCAACTGAGGTAACTCACTACCTTCAGACCAGCCCAACCCACGTGTTTTTAAACCAGCCAGGGTCCTTATCCCAGGCTGTACATGAATTATAATATGAAGACAGTATTCTTAAAACAAAGAACATAAAATACAAAACAAAATGAAAACAAAGGCAAAAACTAAAGACAATATTCTTTAATCTTGTCCAATAACAACAAAACTCATCCTGGCTTTATGCCTAACCCTAGTGATGCAAGATCAACTCTGTGCCTCTGTGGGACCCCGCGTGCGGGCTCAACTTGTGCTCACTGAGTTGAGTGTGCTCTTTAAGGAGACGTGAAATACCAGAGAACCATCTGAGAGCCTTCAGTCCTGGACCAGGAGGGACAGGGCCATAACAAAGACATGAGGTGCCGCTGACTTACCTTGCAAAGGGACGTCGAGGTTCACATTGGCCCTTTCCTGTAAGGAGCTGCAGGCCAGTGCTTTGGCGTTCTTCCGTTCAGCCATAATCTAAGGGGGAAAAAGTGCAGCTTTGGAGCGTGGGTTCAAGCCCCCATGTCTTCAGCTATTCCAGCCTGTAAAGTATCTAGGTTGACTTCACTTCCAAGCTAATTAGATCAGCTTTAGTCTACTGCCTGAAGTCCCACCCCTGTATCTCTGGGCTACATATTTTGTTGAGGAATTCCGCTCATTTTCTCTGGGGATGAGAGGTGAAAAACTATTCCTCACAGTAGCAGTCTTCTGATTGCTTGGAATGGACTTTTTCCATTCGCCAGGCCCCCACCTCTACTAGAAACAACTCAAACAAGTCTCCCTGGTCTTGCATGGACCCTACCGGCCCACAGTGGCCAGTGGCAGCCACAGCAATGGCTTCTTCCAGTGCTTCCAAATGCCACCCTTTGAAGACAGAGTACATGGGTTTAAACTGCACCTCTGCCACTTACTAGCTGTGTGACCTTGACCTTGGGCAAGCGACCTGACCTCCTGTGTCTCGACTGCACACGGAGGTGATAATAGTATTTGTCTCAGATGGTAGTTCTGAGGATCACATGAGTGAGTGTGTCAAGCACAGGGAAGGCCCAGACAGCATTAAGTGCTCAGAAATGTTCCCTGGTGACATGCTTTGGCTGTGTCCTCACCCAAATCTCATCTTGAATTGTAGCTCCCTTAATTCTGATGTGTTATGGGAGGGACCTGGTGGAGATAACTGAATCATAGGGGCAGTTTTCCCCCATACTGTTCTCATGGTGGTGAGTAAGTCCCACAAGAGCTGATGGCTTGATAAGGGGTTTCCCCTTTTGCTTGGCTTTGATTCTCTCTTGCCTGCCACCATGTAAGACATGCCTTTCACCTTCCATCATGATTGTGAGGCCTCACCAGCCACATGGAACTGTGAGTTCATTAAACTTCTTTTTCTTTATAAATTACCCAGTCTTGGGTATGTCTTTATTAGCAGCGTGAAAACCGACTAATACACCTGCTATTTTTGCTGTTATCCTCAAACTGCTCTAAATTGCTTCTCTTCTGGAAGGGACACTGATGTCTGCTTTCTTAAGAGTAAAGCACTTTATACTCCTGTTCTCCACCAGTTACATACAGTGCTGTGGGTTTAGGGACTGAAAGAAGCCCACCCTTTAGTGACCCTAAAAGTAACTCCGATCTTCATTCCCAGACTAAGTTTTCTATTCCAAGTGGAGTGAAAGTCATTTCCATCGCGGACCTCCACTCTGCCTATCTCCAGATCCTTGCCCAGGGCAGCGAGCAAGAGGGCTGCCGACAAGAATAAAATCAAGTGTTTCCTGCATACTTATTCTGTGCCAGGCCATGTTCTGAGGGTTTTATGCCAGAATATAAGCTCCATAAGGGCAAGGACTTTTTTTCTGTTTTGGTCATTGCCCTCTCCCCAGTGCCTTTGATAGTGCCTGGCACATAAATGGCATTCCATTCTATGTGTTGCATGAATGAATGAGAAATGAAATCCAGGGAGCAGGCTGCAATGCTGCAAACGGCAGCAATACCCCAGTCTCATCAATGCAAGAATGTGAACATGGGCTGGAATAAACGTGGTGATCGCAAGACCAGTGCCCATCCTGCATGTCCCCATCATGGGAGGCAGAGCAGCAGACTGGGGCGCTCCTTCATTCTGAGGCTGGGGACAACTCCCTGCCCCTGTCCCTCCCTCAGGCACCATGGCTTGCACCTCCTGCTTGGGTAACAGGCTGGGCCAACCCCTGACGTGGGTTGGGTCTTGCTGGCTCAGGGGGAATTGTGGGAGTGAGGCTGGGTTATGATGTCAGCCTGAATCAGAAAGGTGACATTCAACACAGGAGATGGCAAAATTCTGCATTTAAATTCAAGAAATTAACCAAGTCTGGGGCCTGGAAAGGGCTGGCTGAAAGAAGCTTGTGCCAGTGTCTTGGGGGTTCCGCTGCCACCATATGAAGAGAAATCAGGGGGTGAGGTGGTTGCCAAGAACATCGAGCACCACAATGGTGTATCCTTGGAGGTCAAAGGACAGAGCAGCCCCTGGCCCTGCTCACTTTCGGAATACTGTGTTCATCTGGGGGATCCAACCAGAGTGTGCCCAGAAGACGTCAGTTAGGGACCTGGAATAGCCATGCGACCCAAAAGTGGCTGCAGAGATGGGGGGTGAGAGATCTGGAGAGGGAGGAAGTCAGGGGCAAGAAGACTCAATGACAGATGCTTGTCCAGCGCCTCTAAAACACACAACACATGGTGAAACACAGCAAGGCTTCAAGTGTCTGAAGAGTTGGCCAGCAAAGAGAATGGGGGGACCTTTCTCTGCTGCTACAGATGGTAGATCTCCAGTCAGTACCTGGAGGTTCCAAGAGGAAGATTTTGGGTCAACATAAAGAGGAAATCTGTAACAGCCAGAGCTGCTCGGTAATAGAACCTCCTCCTGCAAAGTAAGAGACTCCACCTGTGGGAGTCCCTGGGAGTGCAGGGCAGAGGGTGGGGGGATGTCTGCAAGGGGGCTGTTAATGCTGGTGGGAGGCGGAGGCTAGACTGGTGACGCCAGACTGTTTGTTCTCATTCTGAGGCTCTGTGACTCTGGTTAAGGAAGCAGGACCCTCACTAGCATGAGACCACAGTCTTGCCTCCCAGCTGGACAGGGAGCTTCTAGGAGCCACGGTGTGTCCTCAGGAGGTCAGTGTGTGTTAACGGCAACCCCCAGCTCCCCGCATTTGCAGAAACCCCGGATGGTTTCTTGCCACCTATCCTGTAGCCTTTTTCTCTCCCCACATTCACTCTCAGGTCAGATGGCCCTGCCCCTGGAAAATCCGCTTTGACTCCTTTTCCCAGTTTTCTGGGGTGTACGTATCTCTGCCATTGTTTTGCCTACCTGAGATACATATGTTTCCAGGCTGCGGGAGGGACTATGGTTCTATTCATTTTGTGTAGATGGAGTGCTACTTAGAGCGATGCCTGCCCCGCAGCAAGAATACTTTAATGACTTGGCTGAACATATATATATATATATATGTTTCCAGGCAGCGGGAGGGACTATGGTTCTATTCATTTGTGTAGATCGGAGTGCTACTTGGCGCGATGCCTGCCCCGCAGCAAGAATACTTTAATGACTTGGCTGAAATATATATATATATATATATATGTTTCCAGGCAGCGGGAGGGACTATGGTTCTATTCATTTTGTGTAGATGGAGTGCTACTTAGCGCGATGCCTGCCCCGCAGCAAGAATACTTTAATGACTCTGGCTGAACAATCTGCCTACTTCTCCCTGAGCTCAACTGCGGGTCGATGTGCCCACTCCTCCTTCCACATCCCTTTATGCAGTAAGAAAAAAAGAGAGGCGGCCCATACTGCCCTGACCCACCTTACCTTGGAGCAGATCTCGTGGAGACTTGTGGCGATGGCTTTTGCTGGTGTGTCACATCGAAATACATGACATTTCAAAATTCTTGTATCTTTATCTCTTGCTACATAAGCAAAATCCCTGTGCAAGCAAAATTTATCAGTACATTAGTAAGAGAAGCTGATTACCAACATATACTTTAGTTATGAAGTTAACTGAGCTAGCAGCCAGCGTGTCAATGGTAAACAATATATGCAATGATTAAAAGAAAAATTAAATTTCAATAGCTTCCTAACATATAGTTTTATGACAATTAGAAATTCATTTCTGAGTAAAATACCTACAATGTGGACTAGGCACAGTGGCTCACATCTGTAATCCCAACATTTTGAGAGACCAAGGTAAGATGATTGTTTGAGGCCAGAAGTTTGAGACCAGCTCTTGAACCAGGCAACACAGTGAATCCACTGTCTTAAAAAAAAAAAAAAAAAAAAAAGCCAGGTGCAGTGGCATGTATCTGTAGTCCCAGCTATTCTGGAGAGTGAGGTGGGAGAAGTGCTTGAGCCCAGGAGTTTGAGGTTGCAGGGAGCTATAATCATTACCACTGCACTCCAGACTGGTCAACAGAGCAAGACTTAGCCTCTAAAATTTTTTTTAAAAAGGCTGGGCGCGGTGGCTCATGCCTGTAATCCTAGCACTGGGAGGCCGAGGCGGGTGGATCACCTGAGGTCAGGAGTTCGAGACCAGCCTGGCCAACACAGTGAAACCCTGTCTCTACTAAAAATACAAAAAATTAGCTGGGCGTGGTGGCGGGCGCCTGTAATCCCAGCAACTCGGGAGGCTGAGGCAGGAGAATCGCTTGAACAACCCGGGAGGCAGAGATTACAGTGAGCCAAGACTGTGCCACTGCACTCCAGTCTGGGTGACAAGGGCGAAACTCCCTCTGAAAAAAAAAAAAAAAAACCTATGATAACTTCAAAACCCAGTCTGTTGAACTCTTGGAATCTCTAACAACCCTTAGTGAAAACTGAATTTCACAGAACCCTTCTATCTAGTGTAATAACCAGTGTTATGATTAGAAAACAGAAAGGCTTGAGGAGTGCATGAATCGCATGATGATATAATGACACAGACAGGGGTGCAGCGGAAGCAAACAATAGGCTCTGATGTATAAACATGTGCACAAACAATGGACTAGCCCACAGCTGACTGAGACAGTTGAAGGGCAATCACAGGGAATGTCAGAACACAAAGAGACACCACAGACTGCAGTCCTATCAAAGGCCTTTGATTGTGTTAAACACGTCTCAGACTCCAGATCTCAGAGCGACGGCAGCGGCGGCGCATTATTTATTGCTTGCTCAGACACCTCGGTGAGCATGCAGCTGACACTGGGTGTTCACATTCGTTCTATTGATAAAAAAGATACTGACTGTGACATTACTTGGCTTCAAAAGAACCATGCGATACAACTATATTTCTCAACGTTAACATTGGAGGACAGCGGTTCAAAGATGAAAGTGTTTTTACATATATATATATACACACACACATATATACACACATATATATACACACACATATATATACACACACACACACACACACACACATATATATATATATGTTTTTTTATATATATAAACCCAGCTTTACCCATCCAGGAATGGATCACGGTGATTTATTTGCATCTGATGCTAAGCCAGGATATTGCCTGGAGATATAACTACAGAGGAAATTTTTTTTTTTTTTGAGACGGAGTCTCGCTCTGTCGCCCAGGCTGGAGTGCAGTGGTGTGATCTCGGCTCACTGCAAGCTCCGCCTCCAGGGTTCATGCCATTCTCCTGCCTCAGCCTCCCGAGTAGCTGGGACTACAGGCGCCCACCACCACGCCCGGCTAATTTTTTGTATTTTTAGTAGAGACGGGGTTTCATTGTGTTATCCAGGATGGTCTCGATCTCCTGACCTCGTGATCTGCCCGCCTCGGCCTCCCAAAGTGCTGGGATTACAGGCGTGAGCCACTGCGCCTGGCCTACAGAGGAATTTTTAAATTATTTCTCTTAAGGTAAGACGTGGCAGCCTTTCCATAGACTATGATGGATACTTTCCCCAAGATAGCCTTGGCGGCCTTGGGAAGGGACAGGATTTACCACGGCAGGCAACTGGCCATTGTGAAGGTCTGGCCGGAAAACCCTGCCTCGCAACCTCACCTCGCCATGCCCCAGGCAGCCCTGCAGTGGGGCTCCCTAAGCCCAGGCTCCAGCTCAGCAGCACCGTACCTGGCTGCCCCATGACGCTTTAATCACAGGCAATCCACACATGACCCCAACATTTCTCCTCCCAACCTACTCCTGCTTCCTCACATCCTAGCTCAGTGTCCTCCATGCTAGAACCGGACTCCCCCTGCCTCACGTGCGACACCCAATCCCCACGTTCGTCCTGTTTCACCTCCTGGAAATTTCTGGCATCCATCCCTCCATTTCCAGCCCCCTCACCACGCAGCCATTCTAAGCCGCTCTTCGCCTCCCTGCCTGTGCTCAGGCCATCTCCATCCCCTTGCCAGGACTCAGCTGGAGACAGGTGAGAGCCTGGAAGGTTCCTCGCACACACAGTACATACACGGGGGCACGGCAAGTGTCTGAGTGTGTCTTAGCCTCAACACTCCGCAGCTCCATGAAAACGACTGTGCCTAACTCATCCCAGCGTCTATTCCAGGCCCGGCGTATCACCGGTACCAATACATGTTTGCGGGCGGAGTAGAAGTGTGGGCCTGCGGCACACATCCCTCCTTCCTGTTGGGAAAGTCGGCCCTCGCTCAGTCCTGAACGGGTTCCACGACTGGGCTGGGGGGTAGGTTGGGGCAAGGCACTGGGCCAAGACTTTGATGGGTGAGCACAGTCTTCTCCACACTGTGGCCTTCCCATCCAGCCTCAACCACCATCCAAGGCAACATGTAAGAAATGGACAGAAGACATCCCTTTTGGAGCTCACACTCAAGGGATGCCTTGCTTCTGGTTCTCCTCCCTAGAGGGTCCTTCAGAAATACACCACGTCTCCCGGCACACAACTCCAATCCTTCCAACTTCCATGTGTAGCCACCATCTTTCTGAGGCCAAATCTCCCCAAAGCTCCCTGTGGTCAACCACACAAAGTCCAAAAACCTCTGGGTGGATTTTAAGAGTTCCAAAATTTGTCCCACCAACTTTCCAGCATGTTCCTCCCACTGCGCGGCACTCCCCGCTGCTCCCGAAGAGATGGGTCTCGGTGTCTGCTCACAGCGGTGTCCTCCCTCATGTGGTGGCCAGTGTCCCTCCCCACACTGTCCAGCGCACGCCCATCTACTCAGCCTAGCCCAGCTCCACGGTCCGCCTGGTCCTCTGGCCCCAGGACCCTGCTTGTATCAAAATGCCCATGGTATTTACATTCTGTGCTACAAAGAAGAGGTCGTTATATCATATCTTTTGTAGTTACTGTTACAGGTGTCACCTGCTGTGTCTGTCCTCTAAGAGACAGCAGCAGCCAGAAGGGCCAGGCATTGAGATTCTGGCCACCCACATTCGAGTCTCAGCCCTGCTTCCACTTAGCTACACCAACCCTGGGCATGGAATTTAACCTCATCTTTAAGTGAAGGGGTTGAAAAACATGATTTCCAAGTCCCTCCCCGGCTCTGACATTCTCTGATAGAAGCTTCCAAGATCCATCAGCCTCTCCATGGTGGCTGGCAGGCCCCAGAGTGCAACATCCCAAGGTTACTGACACGGCGGATGAACGGGCCCTGGTCAATAAGCAATGGATTATTTCTATCGAACTTCGGCTTTGTGCCCTCTGTGCCTCGGTTCTTTCATAGGCAGCCTTTTAGGCTTAACTTTAAAAAATTATGATTATTAATCTTCATTTTCCTCTGGAGCAGAGGAAGGTGACTGATGCCTTAAGGGCAACCATCTGGAACCCACAGCTTCCCCAGGGAGAAACTCAGCAGCCTCAGGCTTTTTTGGGAGGAATTCTCACTTTTTTTTTTTTTTTTAAACAGCCTTATCTTTTGTTGTTTCCTTCAAGGTAGAGGCTAATAGATTAGGGAGGCAGCAATCTGTCAGTCCATGATGGTGGGTGAGTCCGGTAACTAACCCTCCAGAGGCTTCATCACTTCCCAGGATAAAACAGGTGTCTCCTCCTCACTGTGGAGGTCAAGAGATTTGTGCATTTCCCATTTCACTCTCATGTAACATATCCTGAGTCCCTAAATACAGAGATCTGTAAGAGGCAGTTGAGGCCTTTCTTTCAGGCCTAGAGCACAGACCAGTGGAGCGACTTCATCTATGGACAATGAAATATACAAGCGATCGAATTTCATTGATTTAAGACGAAATCCAAGCATCACTTGCCTGTGTGAAAAGCCTGCCTTTTCGGCACCTGACTTCTGAAAAGGGCTGCTGCAGGAGAGTGATGATCCCTCCCCACATCCCAGGAACCTGTGGCTATGTTCCTTTACATGCCAACAGGGGCTTGGTGGATGTGATCAACGAAGGATCCTGAGATGGGGATGTTACTCTGGACTATCTGGGTGGGTCCAGCAAATTCACAAGGGAAGGCGGGAGGCACTTTCTTCCTAAGGGAAAGAACAGGAGGCAGGGGCCAAGGAATGCAGGCAGCCTCGAGAAGCTGGAAAAGGCAAGAAAATGGACTCTCCCCGAGAGCCCCTGGAAGAAACAGCCCGGCAACACTGGGATTTGACACTTCTGACCTCCAGAAATGGAAAGAATCAAGTGGTGTGGCGTTAAGCCACTTGGTTTGTGGTCATTTGTTCCAGCAACAATAGGAAATGAATGCAACTGCCATTTGGATTTTATGGTGTGGTATTAAAGACTGATATTTTTTAAAATATTCAATTCATTAAAGGCTGGGCGCGGTGGCTCATGCCTGTAATCCCAGCACTTTGGGATGCCAAGGTGGGCAGATCATGAGGTCAGGAGATCGAGACCAACCTGGCTAACACGGTGAAACCCTGTCTCTACTAAAAATACAAAAACTTAGCCGGGCGTGGTGGCGGGCACCTGTAGTCCCAGCTACTCAGGAGGCTGAGGCAGGAGAATGGTATGAACCCGGGAGGTGGAGCTTGCAGTGAGCCGAGATCACGCCACTGCACTCCAGCCTGGGTGAGAGAGCAAGACTCCTTCTAAAAAAAAAATAAAAATAAAAATAAATAAAAAAAATTCAATTCACTTCTACAAACACCTTCTAGCTGATATTATGTATCAGGCACCAGTGAGGCAAATTCAAACAGGTAAGGTTCCAGCCTTGCAAGCCCGTCTAATGTTACAGATGGGCAGTGAGGTTTGAGCTGCTTCTTTAGGTGTAAGAAGGACCTCATCACAGTAAGAAGGCAGCAGACGGTTCAAAGAACATTGAAACAGGTATGAGCAAAGGCAGGGAGGTCAGAAGGCCCCCCAGTTGTTTGCGAGAACTCCCAGCTGCCCTATGCATATGCCCCAGGCACTGTGGTGAGGCTCAGGTGCGGCTGCAGGGGTGCTGTGCAGGAGTCTGTACTCAGTTTGCACAGTGCCTTGTGTCTTACCAGGACTGGCCCTTACTCTGAGCCATCCCAGTCTTGCAATACTACAGGTGACCCCCTGTGATTTGTTTGGTGGGACAAAGCCGGCCAAGGGAAGGGGACTGCTGGGGGCCACTGTGGTGGTCCAGCGCAGGGGGATGAGCAAAGTGCAGGCTAAATCAGCATCTGTGAGAACAGGGCAGAGGAGACAGATGGAAGAGGTGTTGGAAGGATGCTGGCAGGAGTGGCAGATGTGTGAGAGACGTGGATGAGGGAGGGGATTAAGAATAACTCTGGGGTCCCTGCTAGGACAGCTAAGCACCCCATCACTGGAGTGGGGGAGGGAAGGAGGGCTGGTTTGGTGCAGGAAGCTGATGAGCTCCAGGGTGGACAAGACGTATAGGGTGCTTGTGCTTGAGGAGCACCAGAGGTGACGAGGCCCACCAAGCAGGTGGGTGCTGGGACCCTGCGCTGAGGCCTGCGGTCTGGGCAGGAGACACGGATCCGGGAGGTCAGGGGAGCAGGTGAGAGTGTGGAGCGTGAAAAGACAAAGCTGGCCGGGCGCGGTGGCTCATGCCTGTAATCCCAGCATTTTGAGAGGCCGAGGTGGGTGGATCTCTTCAGGTCAGGAGTTTGAGACCAGCCTGGCCAACATGGCGAAACACCGTCTCTACTAAAAATACAAAAATTAGGCGGGTGTGGTGGTACGCACCTGTAATCCCACCTACTTGGGAGGCTGAGGCGTGAGAATAGCTTGAACTCAGGAGATGGAGGTTGCAGTAGGCTGAGAATTGCGCCACTGCACTCCTGCCTAGGCGAACAGAGCAAGACTCCATCTCAAAAACAAACAAACAAACAAAAAACATGTCAAACCGAGGCCTGGCGACTGGGGAAGAAAGACATTTAGAGGCCTTGTTGAGGCAGGAGGTCCAATGAGAAGGTGGAGAAAAAAATTGCTGGGGAAGAGGGCAGGAAAAGCCCAGGAGAGGCTGGTCCCAAAGACATCAAAGAAAGGGGGTTGAGGGAAAGGGGTAGAGAGCTTTCCAGAACAGTAGGAGACAGGCCAGATGGTCTCAGCCACAGAGAGGTCTGCAGTGACCTTGGCCTCCTGGACCCTTTCCTGGGAGAAGGAGTTTGGGGCCCAGCCTGAGGAGTACAGGAGCTAAAAGAACAGAGTTCATCCATCTCTCTCCTTTCTGTTTATTACTCTTCTCCTTCTGGAACTTTCCAAACACACATAAAAATTGAGACGATAGTAAACGAACTCTACATCCCATCAGCTGGCTTCCACAGTGATCAAAATGTCGCCAACTAGTTTTTTACACAGCTGGGTTTTTTCCCAATCCCAGTGTTATGATGCTAAAAGCCACTATGGTCATATGTAAGAGCAACAGGATATTTCCTAGATTTTCTTGTATTCTGAGGGGGATAAGAAACTGCTTTGTAGTAAACACACCTCCACACTCACAGTGTTCCTGACAGACTGTGCAAACCTAAACTGGTGCGATCAGCTCAGGCCGAGCATGTGAGCTGGGGGGGGAAAGAGTGTGCCGGGTGCCACACGGCCATCAGGCGTCAGGCAGCCAAGCAGGCAGGGCCCGTAGCCAGCTCTGTTGCTGCATGGGACACGGGGGCTGGCTGGTCCACTGCAGTCACCTCTGAGGAGCCTTCAGGTGGGGAGCCCTTGAGGGCTATCCTTTCGTTAGCACTCCTGGCTTCCGGAGCACCAGGAGCGTCCCATCTCAGACAGGCTGGGAGCCATACTCATTAACCGGGTGCCTCACACAGCCACGCAGGCTCCAGGCTTCAGCATCTCATCTGTAAAACCACACAGCTGGCCCAGAAGATCTCCAAGGGCCAGAAAGAACATCGCTCCCAGTCTTTCCAACAGCTTCTAGATTCCCAGGAACCTGTGGTTATCTGAAATTCTACCACCTGCGATCATCAGACACGATCTGACACTTGGCAGCAAGACCCATTTCTGCCCTCTGCTCCAGCTCATGCCATTCCCCAGCCATTTTCAAGGCTAGGCCAGGAGCCATCTGCTCCCCATACATGGAGTCTCACTTCATTTAACGCCTGCAGTCATGAGAATCATTGCGTTTTCTTTGATAAGCCAGGAAGTGGAAGGGTTATAGCTATAGTTTCTTGTTTCTCTTCTTTAAATGGTGACAGAAGCTAGTACCAGGAATCAAGTACCTGTTGCCACCTGCTTACTGAGCCCTGGTGTTGCCAACTCTTTTCATTCCTGTCTTTTTGGCTGTCTTCCTCAGTGATTACTCTCCCAGAGGACCAGGATAGAGTTTTGCTGGAGAAAAATGACAGTGTTAATACATCTTATCTGACAGCCTCAAATTTCTTAATTAAAAAAATAAAAAGGACCAAAGATTGCTTTTATACATTCTCAGTTACATAGCATTCTAATCACCCAGTAGGGGCTTAATCCATCTTTATGGAATGAATGAATAAATGATTCTTTATTCAAACGGGCTTTACTTATTATTATTTTGAGACAGATTCTCGCTCTGTCACCCAGGCTGGAGTGCAGTGGCATGATCTCGGCTCACTGCAACTTCCACCTCCTGGGTTCAAGTGATTCTCATGCCTTGGCCTCTTGAGTAGCTAGTATTACAGGTGTGCACCGCCACACGTGGCTAATTGTTTTTTTTTTTTTTTTTTTTTAGATGGAGTCTCACTCTGTCGCCCAGGCTGGAGTGCAGTGGCGCGATCTTGGCTCACTGCAAGCTCCGCCTCCTGGGTTCGAGCAATTCTCCTGCCCCAGCCTCCTGAGTAGTTGGGACTACAGGCGCCCACCACCACAGTTGGCTGATTTTTAGTATTTTTAGTAGAGACAGGGTTTCACCATGTTAGCCAGTATGGTCTCGATCTCCTGACCTCGTGATCCACCTGCCTCGGCCTCCCAAAGTGCTGGGATTACAGGCGTGAGCCATGCGCCTGGCCAATTTTTGTATTTTTAGTAGAGATGGAGTTTCACCACGTTGGGCAGGCTGGTCTCGAACTCCTGGCCTGAAGTGATCCACCTACCTCAGCCTCCCAAAGTGCTGGGATTACAGGCATGAGCCACCATGCCTGGCAAAAGCAGGCTCTATTTTAAAAAATAGCCAGAACTACTTATTCTCTCCCTAAATCTCTCCTTTGCAACTCTCTTAGTGTAAGTAGAATTTGCTTATGTGTTTACCTCTCTTCCAAAAGGCATCTACAGACCTCTTAGCTGTGACTCAGGCTAACTTTTCAAAGTCCCTTTTACAGCAGCACCAGCAGGTGGTACCTAGAGTATTTCCATGATAGGACATCTCATTTCTTTAATAAATCAGCCTGTTCTGTTGGTGGAAAGCTCCAGTGAATAATATATATATGTCTTCTTAAAACATTTTTATATATTATTTTTCACTTTATTATTTTGGGACAGGCTCTCACTCTGTCGGCCAGGCTGGAGTGCAGTGGTGCGATCACAGCTCATTGTAGCCTCGACCTCCAGGACTCAAGCGATCCTTCCGTCTCAGCCTTCCAAGTAGCTGGGACTACAGGCATGTGCCACCACACCTGGCTCAAAATATATTTTTTCTAAATGATGAACGTAACCTTGCCTCCCTGTAACTTCTGCTTGTGGGATCTAGCTTTGCTTTCTGGAGTGGCACAGAACAAGCTGACCTTGTCAGTTGCACCAGAGCCCATGTAACTGGCAGGAACTCACCTGTCCTTTTCTGTTAGATTCACATTACACTCAATCGCTCACCAATCCTCTGTTGTTGGGATTCCTTACCAAGTATCCACAATTTGATAACATCTTTCACATCAATCACATTTGCTCAGGTCAAATACATGGTACGTTTTATTGAGGGAATTTGTGAAGGCTGGCACACGATAGGCATTCAATAAATGGTAGGTACCATATTATAAATGAGGAAAAAGAAGTCAAACAAAAAGCCTACTTTGAAATACTGTCTCCTTATCCATGAGGGATGTTTCTTTCTTTTTTTTTTTTTTTTTTTTGAGACAGAGTCTTGCTCTGTCGCCCAGGCTGGAGTGCAGTGGCGCCATCTCGGCTCACTGCAAGCTCCGCCTCCCGGGTTCACGCCATTCTCCTGCCTCAGCCTCTCCGAGTAGCTGGGACTACAGGCGCCCGCCACCTCGCGTGGCTAATTTTTTGTATTTTTAGTGGAGACGGGGTTTCACCGTGTTAGCTAGGGTGGTCTCGATCTCCTGACCTCGTGATCCGCCCGCCTCAGCCTCCCAAAGTGCTGGGATTACAAGTGTGAGCCACCGCGCCCGGCCGGGATTTTTCTTTTTTCTTTCTTTTTTTTTTTTTTTTTTTAGATGGAGTCTCGCTCTATCGCCCAGGCTGGAGTGCAGTGGTGCCACCTCGGCTCACTGCAACCTCTGCCTCCCAGGTTCAAGAAATTCTCTTGCCTCAGCCTCCCGAGTAGCTGGGATTACAGGCGTGTGACACCATGCCTGGCTAATTTTTGTATTTTTAGTAGAGACAGGGCTTCGCCATGTTGGCCAGGGTGGTCTCGAATTCCTGACCTCAGGTGATCCGCCCGCCTCGGCCTCCCAAAGTGCTGGGATTATGGGCATGAGCCATTGCGCCTGGCCCCACGAGGGGTGTTTTTAAATAAATATTTGCACTCATATGAATTATACTAAGATTTGCTAAAATGTACCCAATGACCCTTCCCTCCCAGCTTATCTTTCTATTGATGCTATTGCAAAGGGCAGGTCCCATCTGCAAATAAGGGTAAGACAGCAGCAAAGGGATTGGATCCAAACATTGCACTTCTGGCACTTTAGGACAAAGGGCTTTCTCTCCTCTTTGTTTCACCTGTGCAGGGCCTAGCATGAGATCCAAAATAGAATTCAAAAGGTAAGCCCACATGAGAACACGGTGTAATTATAGGGTTCCTGGGCTATACAAAAATGTGGGTTGCTGACAGTCTGTACAAGGTCTGGAGGAAGAATGAGTCCTGTTTTCAAGACTGGATGCTTTTATTTTCTGACTGCACTTTGACAAATCTTGTTTTGAGAGTGGGAGGAACCAGGAAGCGAAAGTACATAAGAAACTTCATCTTTCCAGATGGCCAATCCAGAATGACCCCCCGCAACACACACACGTAAGACTTTGGTTTTCTGTTCTTTTTAACCCAATGACACATGTATCATATGCAGGCATCACTAATTTCACAAAGTTCAGGCTCTCGCTTGGTAAGCTTAACTTACTTTCTCCTTCTTTGCAAGCTTAAAAAGATGCTAAGTTTTTTAGCCTCTGAAAGGAGCATCCCAGGTACTCGTCACCCGGGTAAACACACAGGCTTGGCAGGGAATTCTTCACCAGGCACGCTCATGAGACACAGAGTGTGTAAATAGCAGATCTGAAATTCTACCACCTGCAATTATCGAGGTGGCTTGGGCAAACTAGAATCTGTACCCCTCTCTAGAACAGGGTCCTGCTGTTAATATTCAGAGCAACTGCCTCCCAGTGAGGACACCCACATAAACAAGGAGGACAGGAACTAGCAAACACCTGAAAATGTCCTCACCATTGACTCTGATGGGACTGGCTGTTATTTTACATGAAGGAGCTCACATCTGCATGCACAGCCCTCATCCTCCAGAACCTTCCACCACCTGCCCCCGCCAGGGTCTCCTCAAAGTGATTTAAAAAGTCAGTGAAACCTGCAAATTCTCCTAATCACACTCTCTGGAAGACCAACCCTGCAGATGTCACCGCCCACTCTATGCTGTCTCTCTCTCTTAAACACTGGACTGTGACAGCAGCACATCACAGGGGAAAACAGCCACCAGCAGGGGGCAGTCACAACACCAGTGTGGCAGGAAATACCGGCTGAGGAATCATCACTTCCAGCTCCCAACCAGGCAGGGAGGTTACATGAGACCAACTCCGACACAAAGAGGAGATCTGCCTTCGTGTCTCTCCACTTTGCCCAGCAGGAACCACCATCATTCTTTCAAGGAGAAAAATCTCCAAATTCCCTTCTTCCATCAAAAGTGGAGTTTTTATTAAGTGGTAGAGCTATGTAATCGTGGAGCTTAAAGTCAAGTCCCCAATCAATCAAACGGGCAGGCGGACATGCAGAGCATTGGAAAAACACAACTGAGGTCAAAATCTCTTGTTTCATAGGGATGTCTTTTCTGTGGTTCTATCCTTCTTGTGGAGGAGAGGGAGGACCATATATTTTGGCTAATAATTGACACTGAAACTGAATCAGTGCTTCTGGCTAGACTAGTAGCCTAGTGCCAACCCTTACCAATCAAATTCTAGAGAATATGTAATATAAGCACTAATACTAATTTTTCTTATTTATTTATTTATTTATTTATTTATTTATTTATTTTGAGACAGAGTATCCCTCTGTCACCCAGGCTGGAATGCAGTGGTGCCATCTTGGCTCACCGCAACCACCGACTCCCAGGTTCAAGTGGTTCTCCTGCCTAGGCCTCCCAAGTAGCTGTGATTACAGGTGCCCACCACCACGCCTAGCTAATTTTTTGTATTCTTAGTAGAAATGAGATTTCACCATGTTGGCCAGGCTGGTCTTGAACTCCTGACCTCGAGTGATCCACCCACCTTGGCCTCCCAAAGTGTTAGGATTACAGGCGTGAGCCACCACGCCCGGCCATGATATTAATTTTTCTAGAAGCATGAAAAGCCTCCTTCTACAACATGGTACATAACCTATTTCCATCACATTCACTCCCTGCCACACTGATGAGATCTTTCTCAGTCGTTAGTGAGTGACCACATTGGTGTTAGACTTATTCACTCAGCCCATCACCTTCCACAACCAGGGTCAAACACAGTAGAGATGAGGGACGCAGACCCAATTCCAGACTGTTTTAAATGCTGGTGATAAAAGGCAAAACGAAACAAAACAAAAGTTCTGCCTTTCAAAGACAAGGATGGTTGTGAGGATGGCAATGCGACACGAAGAAAGCAAGTGAGCTTTGCCAGACACGTTAAGACACCACGAAGGGAGGAGAATGAAAATCGGCCGGTTACCTCTCTCTGAATCCGGGAAGGCGTGAGGGAACAGAGCAGAAACAACACGTTAGCATTCACACGGCATCCCGCAAATAACACAGCCCCGTTAACAGCGAGCCTGAGCACTGACAGCTCATCTCATTTCCCAACTCTGCAGCAATTAATAGGCTTTCCGTGCTTATTTTAGGTCAACTGTATCGCCCAGAAGTGTGTATTTTGAGCCACATTACGATGAAGCCAAGAGATGCCAGCTGAATTTACAGAGGCAACATATCAACTGGGGGAGGTAATCAAGCTTAAAATATCACAGTCAAATACAGGAAACTGTTTGCAGTAAACACTGGCAGAGGACGTGTCTTCATTTTCCAGTTCCACCTGCTCCCAATAAAAAACATACAGAAACAACAGCATGGACACAGCCTTACCTGTTTTACTGACATTCCTGACACTCTATTAACACAGCTACATCACTGGAATCCAGGCACTTTTCCTGAGATGCATCCTTACAGGGCAACAGGGAGGGAGGGAGGCAGCACAGGTCAAGGGCAGGGGTGGGAAGTGGGAGAGACAGGAGATGACAGCTCAGAGGGGGAGAGATCAGAGATGTCCCAGGAAAGAGAGGAATGGAACGGAAAGAGGAGCAGAGTCCAAGTCTGGTTGGGGCCACACTCTTGGAGTTCCCTCCCTGAGCTGCCCAGAGCTGCCCTGAGCTGCCTGGGACCCTAATGAAGTCACTTAACCCCCTGACCCATGGTGCTCACATCATTCCCTTCTGGCATTGTCACAGCCGATTTGCATGCACCGTACACAGAGCAACTGGACCGAAGAGGCACGGAGAACTGGATAGATAACGAGGAGGAAAGGAAGAAACCCAATGTTTACAGAAACCTGTTCTCTCAGGCACTCTATGGCCAGGGTCATGCAGCAGCCAGCAGGGCCCTGCAGGGATGGAGCTAAAATCATGGCATGAAACGCCAAGTGCACCAGACAGTGAACCACAAAGTCATGAAGTGGAAAGGAAGAGCTGCTGCCCCTGCGGCGGAACAATGACCATGGCACACTAGTAAGTGGAGCAAAAACAAAGCCAAGCTGCAAATGCATGGTCTTATAAAGACAACAAAATGTTTGCATGTGTATTTTAATATATACACTGTAAAAAACTTGGAATATAATACCCTAACTGTCAACTGTAATATGGAAAGGGGATTATGGTGGATTTTACTTTGATCTCTTTGAAAATTATACAATAAGCACATTTGACTTTTGAGATAAAATATGCAAATATCTACCTCAGTACTGAACGGAAGCCATTGTGATCAGCATGCCCCCGGGGCAGTTAACAGGACTAATATTAATGATTACAGTAACACCAGCCACCAATTACCCTTTATTGAGCTCTGTTTGGCCCCTAACAGTAACTGGACAAGGTCAGTATTACTGTTCTGACAGATGAGGAAACAAGTTCAGAGAGGCTGAGACACTTGGCCAAGGTCACACAGCTACTACATGGGGAAGAGAGTTTGACGGTAGGCTGCAGGACTCGAATTCTAGTCTTAGATGCACCCATGATGGGTACTCCATCCTTCTACACAGTCCTGCAGAGCCCCCTAATGGTTTGTCTCCTAAATGACAAACACAGTCCCTACGCACAGGTATTCAAGGTAGGGCCAAAGGGTTTGGCCAAGAACCTAGGGTTTTAGAGGAACAGGGAACATTCCTCTCTTTTGGTGAACTTTTGTAGGGAAAGAGGTGGCTAAAAATTCCTAAGAGGGTCTTTGGGCTGAAGAGGCAGATACAGCTGTGCTCAAATCCAGATGGGTAGCCACATTCCTTCAAGTACACTGCTTACCTTCTATTTACTCAACATAGATTTCCAGGGCCCCTCTGTGTGCCAGGCACACTGTGTTACATGGTATGCCCCACAAAAGCTGTTTCCTCATCATTGAAGAGGGGATAAGGACACCTGCTCATGCCCACAATGCTCAGGGCATTATAAGATGAAGTTAAATGGGACAATATGTGTACGGGAGTGCTGGGCATGGAACAAAGCTGCAATAACCTGCAACGTTAACAGCTATTATCACTGTGGCATCCAATAGCTTCATCTCTTCGGCTGGGTTGTGCTGGGCAGCATTTGAGATGGACTGTCTCCCACGGAAGGACAGTCACCTGGGGGAGTGGCAGGGGCCCTCTGCTCAGGTTTGCTGGACCCCAGCTGATACAGGATGGTGGAGAGTCACCTCTTGGCTCAGGTCCCTCTGTGCTACTCGGTTCAACCTATCAAAGCCAGGCTTGGGTAGCAATTTACAAGATCAGCAAAGGACCCAGAGACCTGGATGCTGCCCAGTCTGAATCCACAGCTGGGTAACATTATGCAAGTCACACAACCTCCCTAATTCTTGGGTTCCTAATCTCAGAATGGATGTGCTAGGAACTTCTTAGTGCTCAGATTTTTAGCAGAAAAGGATATGTTAGTGCTTTGACTTGCTTTTAATTATAGCAAATGTTTTCAATTTTTTATTTTTAATAAAAAGCCTATCTGTAGTGTGTGACAAAAACTTTAAAAATCTAACAATCTGAGAATACAACCTGTTTCTTTTGTGTATAATTATTATTGTAGTCTTGGATATTTTAAATCAGATCCATTGCTAGTGATTCACTTAAAAACATACCATCAAGATGTAGCTACTGTGTTTTTCCCTAAAAGCAGACTTGGAAAAAATGCTACTGCAAACTTTTAGCACAGTTAATTCATTTGGGGTTAATAAACACTGCTTGATTTAAGTAACAAAGTGAAAACCAGCCATAAATAAGAGACGCAGAGTGATCTTTGAAATGTCATTCAGAAACCCAGAAGAGTCAAAGACAGTGCCAGCAGCTCCACCAATTCAACACCTTGTAAATTTGCTGGGAAGAAAACATCAGTCCAAAGCTGGGCTCCTGCACAAGACAAACCAGTCTGAGAGTGGAGAAGGCTAGATTTAGTGCCAGGCGTAAGTCTACTCCCTTCTTGCTGTACAACATGCCAGTGGGAAGAATTAAACCCCAAGATTAATTCCACATGAGCCGCACACCCCAAGGCTGCCTGATCAGCATGCTCTCCATGGCAGTTCCTTGGGAAAATAAATGCGGGAGTAATTGGCAATGTTTTCATTAATATAAGCCTGAAATAACAGAAGTACTTGGCATGTGTAATTGGAATCCAAATGAAAAGGAAATTCCTCAAAAAAAACAAAAAACAAAAAAAAACCCCAGCACACCAGAATGACAATGTCTATTCCAGCTTTTTGGAAGAGGACGCCATCTCCTGTTCCCTGGCACAGCCACCTACTTCTCATGCTGCGCACGACTGTCCACTTTTCACAAACTGAGCACGCGAGGCAAGGCCTTGCCAGTAGACTTCTTCCTCCATTTTTGCAGAAGTCTCTGTTGCATGCTTCTTTCTGATGCTTGTCTTTCATCACTGGCCATCTCTCCAGCCTTTTGAGCACGCATCACACCATTATCCACAGGACAATGATATAAACACTGCAAAACTTTACATCATGAAAATTCTTGCACCAGCTCCCGAGTTTGACAGTTTTTTCCCTCCAGCTTCAGGGGTGTGTGTGTGTGTGTGTGTGTGTGTGTGTGTGTGTGTGTGTGTCATTTATCAGCTGTCTGCCCTTGGTCAGGGCCCTTAGCCTCTTTCTTTTTCAGTTTCTTCATCTGTGAAATGGGAATCATAGGGGCCCTCAGGTCCTGAGAGTGCTATAAGATTCCATTATTTAATCCATATAAAGCTCCTACAGGGTGGCGGCTTGAGTATGGCCTTACAGTGCAGGTCAGGCCAATCACTATGTGAGAGAGGGAAGGGGGGCTCCACCAGGAGAAAGGAAAGGTTCCTGATCTGTTTTGGATCAAGGCATTCTGATGAAAACACTCCAAAAAAAAAAAAAAAAAGTGCCCAGACTCACAATTTTATACACCATTTTGGAAGGGGGCAGAGCTGGAACAGTTCAGTGATTCTTGAAACTCAATCCCAGGTCCCTTTAGAATCTACATGCCGCAGGTGAAAGGCCTCTGAACTGAAACGAATACTGAATTCATGCAAATTTACCATCTGATTTCTGGCTGATATTTAGAGAATTCATCTCAGGGAAAGGTTCTATCCTTCCCAGGATCAACCGGTGACATGAACAACCGTCTCTGACCAAGTGTGCCTTCCTTTCCAAAGCAAGCTCCCCTCCCACCTCACTGTCCTGCCCAGCAGCGCCATGATGGGAAACTTAGACTTCCAGCACTTAGAAGTGTAAAGCTAGGAGTTAAAGTGGTTAAGGTTATTGAAATTCAAGGCACATTATTCTAAACAAAGGACTTTCTCATGCCATTGGAGGGAAGACACAATAGTTACCAGCCCGCTTACTAATGAGGAGGGGGAAAAAGGATATTTAAAAGCAACCAGGAAATGAGTATTTTTAAAAGTCCATCTTTGAAGACTTTAAGCAAGAATTAACGAGCTTCAGCTTTCATCTGTGCTATATCACAGATTAAAAAAAAAACAAAAAACCAAATGCAAAAATCTTGCATCTCTGAATATCTGAGAGAAGAATACACACACAAATTGTACTTAGTTATTAAGTGAGAGATAATTTATGCCATGTTCTAGTTTCAACTTTAAAGTTTAGGGTACGATGAAAGGATAACGTTATATAAATTCTACCTGAACTGTGAAACCATGGGTTAGCTTCCTTTCTGAAAGCCAAGATAGTAAAACAAAAATAAAAAATACCAGGTCAGGCATGGTGGCTCACACTTGTAATCCCAGCACTTTGGGAGGCTGAGGCAGGTGGATTACTTGAGGCCAGGAGTTCAAGACCAGCCTGCCAACATAACGAAACCCCGTCTCTACTAAAAATACAAAAATTAGGGGCCGGGCCTGGTGGCTCACGCCTGTAATCCCAGCACTTTGGGAGGCTGAGGCGGGCAGATCACGAGGTCAGGAGATCAAGACCATCCTGGCTAACACAGTGAAACCCTGTCTCTACTAAAAATACAAAAAATTAGCTGGGCGTAGTGGCGTGCACCTGTAGTCCCAGCTACTCGGGAGGCTGAGGCAGGAGAATGGCGTGAACCTGGGAGGCGGAGTTTGTAGTGAGCCGAGATTGCGCCACTGCACTCCAGCCTGGGCGACAGAGCCAGACTCCGTCTCAAAAAAGAAAATAATAATAAAAAATAAATAAATAAATAAATAAATAAATAAAAATACAAAAATTAGCCAGGCATGGTGGCGCATACCTGTAGTCCCAGCTACTCAGGAGGCTGAGACGTGAGAATCACTGGAACCCGGGAGGCGGAGGTTGCAGTGAGCTGAGATCGTGCCTCTGCACTCCTGCCTGGGTGACAGAGCAAGACTGTCTCAAAGAAACAAAACAACACAAAACACCGTGACACCAGAAGGCTCCTATCTGACAAAGCACAGGAACGCATAAGGATTTAGAAGTGATTCAGAGCAGGGAAAATGACAGCACAGTGGTTTCCATGCCAGAATGCCATCAGGGTACAAACTCCTGGCAAGGTGCAGACAAGACTCCTACTTAAAACCACGGTGTGCACCCAGCCGCGTGGAGGACCTCAGCCACGTGCAGGACCTCAGCCATGTGCAGGACCTCTTGTGGATATGGCATATTCATGAATCACTTTCTGAATTTTCAAGGGGCTTTCTTTGTGCCAGTTCAAAGGAGTACTAGGGTAGATAACATGGAAAGCCAATACATATGGCCTTCATTTGAATTGTTTGTTGTTTTTGCTTGTTTTTTTTTTTTAAGAGATGGGATCTTGCTCTGTTGCCCAGGCAGGAGTGCAGTAGCACGATCATAGCTTACTGCATCCTCAGACTACTTGGCTCAAGCAATCCTCCAGCCTCAACCTCCCAAGTAGCGGGGGCTATAGGTGTTTGCCATCACACCCGGCTAATTTTTTCTTTGTTGTAGAAATGAGGTCTGACTATGTTGCAAAGGCTGGTCTCAAACTTTTGGGCTCAAGCAATCCACCCATCTCAGCTTCTCAAAAAAGTGTTGGAATTACAGGCATGAGCCACCATGCCCAGCCCTGAATTTCGTTAACTTCTATCTAGATACAAGTATTTCTGGTATAATGTAAACTCAATAATATCTAAAGAAAAGCAGACACCAACCCTAAGAAGGCTGATTACCACTAACCAAGTAACAGCAGTGGCTCCTGGCTATGATTGCTTCTGTCTAGCCAGGCTCTGTTCTTGGTGCGCACTGTCGCCAAGCCACACAATAACCCTGCAAGGGGAAGCATCACGACTCTCATTTTAAAAATGAGGAATCGAAGGATCAGAGAGTTTAAGTTGACTTGCTCCAAAGCCCACAGCTAGCAGGTGGTGGATCTGCAAACAGAACGCAGGCCTGCTGGCTGGGCTCTTCCCTGCCGTGTAGCTCTGAGGCACCTAGCACCTGAGCCTGGCTCCCTCCCAGTTAATTGGCTCTGCTCAGGACCCTATCCCTCACTGGAGGTAGCCTCTGCTGTGCCTTTCTCTCTTTGTCCCTATTGGACTTCTGGTTCCACCATTGCTGGAGCTGGTGATGGCAATTAAGTGCTGTGTTTGGTTTAAATTACCTTCCTTTCATCCTCTGCTCAGTAGCCACTTATTCCATGACTCCTCTGTTTACAATTCCCCCCCCCATCTCCCGCCACTCCCCCCCCTAATCGCCACCACAAACTCCCTGCCTCCAGCCACACTGGGACTCTTTTGCTTTGAAACATACAAGCCCGCCCCTGCCTGGGCTTGCTGTTCGACTGCTTGGTCTGCTTTTCCCCCAGGTCCTCCCCTCATCATCCTGATCATCACTGCCTCCAAAAGAACCCTGAGGATCCCCCAGTCATTGTCAACATTCACAGCCATCTGAAACTACCCTATTTCCCTTTCTCCACCAAGAAAGTAAAGCTCATGCGAGCAAGAACCTTTCTGCCTGTTCACTTACCACTGTCTGGCACATAGTAGGCAATCAATCAATATTCTTGAATATGTGAATAAATAACTAAGTAGGGGAAACTGTGAACTCCCTTCTTCCTGATCAAGTTGGTAAGAAGCTAAGGGAATGATGCCACAAACAGTAGGCAGTTGGCTGGATTCCTTTTTCTCCTGCCATTGCTCATCACAGACAGCACTTTTAAAATGACTTTGGTTCATATCCTGTTTTCATGTCAGCCGAAACAATGTTAATAAAACATATATTTCATCTGAACAGGCAGGAGGCAAGTTCTGAGAAGATTATTAATCTCTTATGACTCTATTTAAAAGCAAAGCGAATCTATACTCTGATCATCCCCAGCAGAAACGACAACGATGTTGCTAGAGCTCCTAACTAGATTCCTTCTTTGGAACATTTGTCTAAATGAGAAATAGCTCCTCTGCTCCTGAAGAAATCAATATATAAATTTCTCTTGTATATTGATTTCTATCAAGATTTATCCCCAGATAATTTTCTTTATATCTGTACTCTAAGAGAAATAAACCTCTGCTTATCATTTAGGGAAAAGACCCAAGACAACACATTCCCATTACCTGCTGAGGCAGTGATGGACTGAAAAGCTGCCCTTTGGGGAACCCACAAAGCATTCCTCCCGTCCCCTCAGAGGGACTAGGGTATAATGGCAGGAATTAACGTCTTGATACAGTTTGAAAGAATATGTACTCTTCCTGTTTACTAAAGTTACTTTTTTTTTTTTTTTTGAGACAGAGTCTCGCTCTGTCACCCAGGCTGGAGTGCAGTGGCACCATCTCGGCTCACTGCAACCTCTGCCTCCCAGGATCAAGCAATTCTCCTGCCTCAGCCTCTCGAGTAGCTGAGATTACTCGGCGCCACCACACCCAGCTAATTTTTGTATTTTTAGTAGAGACGGAGTTTCACCATGTTGCCCAGTCTGGTCTCAAGTTCCTCACCTCAGGTGATTCACCCGCCTCGGCCTCCCAAAGTGCTGGGATTACAGGCGTGAGCCACCGTGCCCTGCTACTCAGGTGACTTTTTATAGGCAGTTTGTCTCTTTGTTTCAGCATCATTTTTCCTTTTTCATTGAATATGATGAAGAATCTTTAAAAAACGAAAACCACAGTGCCACTGCTGTAACATCCTGCTTTGTTTTTGTTAAGACATGGAGTCTTAGATGTTGTCCGGGCTGGACACAAACTCCTTGACTCAAGTGATTTGCCCACCTCAGGCTCCAGAATAGCTGGGACTACAGGTGGATACCACTGTGCCCGGCTTTGTAACACCCTATTATTATTATTTGAGTTTGGCTTCCTGTTATTGTCCATATTTGACAACTATTAACAATATGTCATCTTAAAAAAGAAAGAGGCTCAAGTGTAGAAATACCCCAAAGACCCTGACCTTCTGCAGGAATTCTCTTTGGGGGCTAATTTTCAACATAACACAAAGCTGGCCAAAGATGACTGAACCTTCTTACTTCCAAGTGACGAAATCCCTATTTGAATTGTCATTAAAGGTTCTATGCAGGTCCTTCAGATCAGGATCAGCAAATTATGATCCCCCCAAATCTCAGACTGTTTTGTGAATGAAGACTACTGGACCACAGCCACACTCATTCACTTAGGCAGAGGCTACAGCTCCTTTTGTGCCACAACTGCAGAGCTGAGTAGTTGCAACAGAGGCCACATGGCTCCAAAAGCCTCAAATATTTAATATGTGGCCAGTGCCTGGGAGTTCGAGGCCAGCATGGACAACATAGTGAGACCTCATCTCTACAAAAAACTTTTAAAAAATAGCCAGGTGTGGTGGTGCGTCAAGTGTGACTCTCAGCTATTCAGGAGGCTGCTTCAGCCCAGGAGGTCCAGGCTGCAGTGAACCGTGATCACATCACTTGCACTCCAGCCTGGGTAACCGAGTGAGACCCTGTCTCAAAAAAAAAATTTTTTTTAAATCTGGCCTTTTACAGAAAAAAATTGCCAACCCCTGCTCTAGAGGACAATCTGTTTCAAGGGTGCAACATACGATGTGGACAGCACTCGCTAAACACTTCGTGGAGCCCAGTGCAAAATGAAAATGCAAGGCTCTCTGTCAAAAAAACAATGAACATCTTCAAGATGTTAACAGTAGAGTGTAAACCAACTGAGGGACCCTGAGACTGGCTGAGATGGTAGAATAATTCTTGTTCCAGGTGACAAACTCCCAGGGCTGGCTAGAAACTCTTCCACCAAGATGCAGGAGTAAGAGCATTTACAACTTGCAAATGCTTTAGAACCAAACAACCTTCTGCTCAACTGAAATCTTACACGGATGCCCAACATGTGAAGTGGCAGCCATGCGTATGTCTGCCCCAGCCATTTTATTTCTAAAAGGTCACTAGCAGGCGATGGCTCTTACAGTGTTTTAAAGGGGAGGGCGATGAAAAACACACCAGAATCCTCGAAAACAGCATTTTCAGGTAACATGGCAAACAGATGCATGCTCTGATATGACAGAATCAGGCCAACTTGGCCCCATTGTCAACTGTGCTCTCGGCTGCTGCTTGTCCTCTATCATAATTATTTCAACTGCCATAATTTATTCATCCCCAGACAAGCTTCCATGTTATAAGGTACCCAGATTGAAATGGCTGGAAGCTCAAATCACTCCTGCCCTTTCCCATCTGCTCAAAATACTGACTGCAGAAGGAATATTTTCTATGCATATATATTATTTTTATTTTTTTTGCAAAACCAAACCAAAGTTATCTCAAAACTCAAGTTCTCTGACAAACATGTCATTAAGCTTTCAAGTTCACAATTCTGAAGCTGGAAGAAGAGGGCAGAGAATCCTATCAGAAACTCAGTATTTAGTTCTACTTTACAGCTATAAGGAAATGGCTTCTCTAGCTCTCAAAATGCTCAGTGAATTTCCTGCAAAGTTACTAAGAAAGTTACTCTCTTTGAATTGAAATACACATGGAACAAATTTCATATTTATGAGAGAATATCAATTGTTGGAACTACAGAGGATGCTGCATGTGAAGTAACTTCAAATGTAATTATGGGGCCGGGCGCAGTGGCTCACGCCTGTAATCCCAGCACTAAAGCGGGTGGATCACTTGAGGTCGGGAGTTCAAAACCAGCCTGGCAAACATAGTGAAACCCCGTCTCTACTAAAAATACAAAAAATTAGTGGGGCGTGGTGGTGCATGCCTGTAATCCCATCTATTTGGGAGGCTGAGGCAGGAGAATCGCTTGAACCCGGGAGGTGGAGGTTGCAGGGAGCTGAGATCGTGCCACTGCACTCCAGCCTGGGTGACAGAGCAAAACCCTGTGTTCAAAAAAAAAAAAAAAAAAAAAAAAAAAAAAAAAAGGCGTGTACCCTGGGGGGGGCGGGGGGGGGGGGACAGAGATCGTGCCACCGCACTCCAGCCTGGGTGACAGAGCAAAACCCTGTGTTAAAAAAAAAAAAAAAAAAAAAAAAAAAGGAATTATGAATGGATTCTTATAAACTGGGAACAAAGGTAGAATAATTCCATATAAATTAAGGCTTAAACCCATCTTCTCTTCTCAGTCTGATTCTTTATTTTCATGCCAGAACAAAGAAAAATGCTCAAAGGTCTCATAAGTAGTTGAGAACGACAGAAAGGGTATTGAAGGGTGAAAACATCTTGGAAAAATGGCCAAATACACAAGATTGCACTGGATGGATACGTCTGCTCATCTACACTGGAGAACCAAAGAAAAGTAAGTCAAAAGTCTTTTTTTTTTCTGTCACCCAGGCTGGAGGGCAGTGGCGCGATCTCAGCTCACTGCAACCTCCATCAGCCTCCCTAGTAGCTGGAATTACAGGCATGTGCCACCATGCCCAGGTAATTTTTGTATTTTCAGTAGAGACAAGGTTTTGCCACATTTCCCAGGCTGGTCTTAAACTCCTAGCCTCAAGTGATCCTTTGGGGGCACTCGGCCTCCCAAAGTGCTGGGATTACAGCATGAGCCCCTGTGTCTGGCCTAAATCAAGGTCTTGACATAACATAAATGGAAAGGGACTTGTCCCATGGCTTAATAACTTTGTCCTCGAACAGTCATTACTTCTATTAGCATGTATTTTCTACAGACATAAACAACGCATCAAAGAAATCAGGTGTGGTCCCAGATCACACCCCTTCCTGCGTCTTCTACAGTCAACTCGGCAAGTTCAACCTCCACATTTCCCCCACCTGCCTGCTTCTCTTCATGACCTCTGCCACGTCACTAATCTCTCCTGGACTAGGGCTGGCCAACTGGTCCCTCGGTTCCCACTCCTGTTCCCAATATTTATTCCCTGAGATCTTTTTGTAAGAAATAAACTAGATCATGGCGTTCCCCTGGTTATCCCTCTTCACGGGCACCTCATGGCAAACCTTTAACCACTGCCCAGAAGCCCTAAAGAATCCTGTCCCCACCCACCTCTTCCAGCACAAACCACTGGCCTCCTCTTCATCCCCAGGCATGCTGAGTGCTCCACTTCCTCAGTGCTTTTTTTTTTTTTTTTTTTTTTTTTTGCGATGGAGTTTCGCTCGTTGCCCAGGCTGGAGTGCAATGGCATGATTTCAGCTCACTGCAACCTCCGCCTCCCAGGTTCAAGTGATTCTCTTGCCTCAGCCTCCCGAGTAGCTGGGATTACAGGCATGCACCACAATGTCTGGCTAATTTTTTTTTTTGTATTTTTAGTAGAGACCGGGTTTCACCATGTTGGTCAGGCTGGTTTTGAACTCCTAACCTCAGGTGATCCACCTGCCTCGACCTCCCAAAGTGCTGGGATTACAGGTATGAGCTACCACACCCAGCTGTTCCTCAGTGCTTTCTATTCACTCCCCACGTGGCTGGCTTCTCAGCCTTCAAGCCCAGCTCAAATGTCGCCTCCTAGGACAGGCTGCCTCCTGCTGGCCCCTTTCCCCTCTGAGCTACTCTGTTGCATCATGCTGTTGATGGTCTTCAAGGCACTCGGCATAACCTGTATCATCTTGCTTCCTGAATTGTTTTTCCAGCTTATCTCCTGCCTCTTCAAACAGGGACCTTATCTGTCTCAGTCCTTCATGCTGCCTCACAAGGTGCCTGACACACGGATGCTCCTTATCTGCTGAACAGCATATTAACCCTTAGACTATAAATATTAAGCACATGATGGTCAAAATTAAACCCTAAAAGTAGACAATGAAGCATTTTCATCTACATTCATTCATCTGCCCATTCAACAACTGGGTTATTTATGGAGGGCATCCTATACTAGGTACTATGTTAGGGCCCGAGGAATCCAAAAGTCTAAGAACTTCTCAAATATATCATATTCTGTGTTCAATCCAGGCTCTTTAAAAAGACAAGTTACACTACTACTTAGTATGTTTTTCTGTGATCCTAGAGATTTGTGGAAAATCTGAAAACCTAGATAAGAGGTTATATGCCATCAGTTTACTCCCAAAAACCCAAGAAACGTATATGGAGAGTAAACAGGGACACAGTTAAGTCATCTCTTAACACTTGGGAGCCTGGACAGATGTAAAGCTTTGCTCAGCCAGTAGTACAGAATGAAATTCATTTCCTAGGCCTGGTGCGGTGGCTCACGCCTGTAATCCCAGCACTTTGGGAGGCCGAGACGGACGGATAAGCTAATGCCAGGAGTTTAAGATCAGCCTGGCCAACATGGCGAAACCCTGTCTCTACTAAAAATACAAAAAAAAATTAGCCAGGTGTGGTGGTGGGCGCCTGTAATCCCAGCTACTCGGGAGGCTGAGGCAGGAGAATCGCTTGAACCTGGGAGGCACAGGTTGCAGTAAGCCAAGATTACGCCACTGCACTCCAGCCTGGGCAATAAGAGCAAAAGTCCGTCTCCAAAAAAAAAGAAAGAAAAAGAAATTCATTTCCTTGGGGGGCTGTCCAAGAGGAAAGCTGTATAGGTGAGACAAGGAGGCTGCATGACTGATAAGTTTTTGTAACAAGCTGGAATTACCCCATTGAAATCAATAATGCCAATGTTCAAACTCTTTAGAACTCAGCTCTGCCCCTCCTTGCAGCTGCAGGCTCCTTTGAGATCAAAGTAAGCAAGTTCAAGATGACCGACTTTAGTGCCCAATGGCCCACTGGTGTGATTAATACTTCCACCCTTGGAGTGCAGATGACCTGAGGCCCCTCGTTGTTTGCGCCTACTGCCACACGCTCAGCTGACCTCCAAGGCGGCCATCAGGAGCAGTATCTTCTTGTCTCATCCACACTGCTTCCCAGGGATGCTCCAGTGCAGAGGACCTGCAACGGGCCCCATGCCAGCATACTGTGAGCTCCAAGAAAGGAAGAAGATACCTGTTGTATTTATTATACCACTTAATCACCAGCACCAATGCCCAGCACATGGCAAGTGTCCAATAAATACTTATTAAATAAATTATTCCCATTGCAGAAAAGCTAGAACTAAACAATGTGGCAGCTGTTAGAAAAGTGGGTTTCTCACATCTGCAAAATGAGAATGATAAAATGAGGCCGGGCGTGGTGGCTCATGCCTGTAATCCCAGCACTTTGGGAGAACCAAGGCAGGTGGATCACCCAAGGTCAGCAGTTCGAGACCAGCCTGGCCAACATGGTGAAATCCCGTCTCTACTCAAAAAAACAGAAATTAGCCAGCTGTGGTGGTGTGCACTTATAGTCCCAGCTACTCAGGAGGCTGAGGCAGGAGAATCACTTGAACCCGGGAGGCAGAGGTTGCAGTGAGCCGAGATTCTGCCACTGCACTACAGCCTGGATGACAGAGAGGGACTCTGTTTCAAAAAGAAAAAAAAAAAAAAAAGGGCAAAAAGGAAAGGAGGGTTCTTACTGAGCTACAAACCATGACACCTTCTTTGATAATACTGGCTGATGCTTTATGGAAAGTCTTTCCCCTCTTAAGCATTTAATTCACACTCCCTTTTACTTATAACTTTTACAAAATTACAGACCACATTTACAAACACATTCTGCTTCTAACTTCTTAGGAAAGGCCTCAGGACACTTAATAATTCCTTTCTGAACGCAACTAACTAAAAGGCAGCAGCAAGAATCTGAACTTTAGAGAGAATCTTACAAACTACTCTTGCGTAAGAGCTCGGCTGGAGGAGGGGCCAACTGCTCAATGGCCTAAGAAAACCTAAAAGAGAACAGCATGAGGAAAGCAGGCAGAACCCCCATTCATGATACAAGTCAAAGCCAGGCTGCAGCTGCAGAGTTACAAAAAGAAAGAAAAAGGCTAATGGGATTGCCTCCTCCTCCCGCCTTCTCCTACCCAAGGTAGTAATGAAGATTCACAGCTACACATTAATTAGGAATCCATAGACGTGCGTGGTTACAATATTGGTATAGGGAAACAGATAATAGAAAAGGCACAGATTCCTCCACAAGCTAACAGAGTGTTGTAAGCAATATTTAAATCATCACGCCTTTCTTTTCAAAAACACTACTTCTTTCTCAATGCCAAGAGCTGGCTGCGTTTCTACATTTGGGGAATTTGAGATATTTTCTCGCATGGAAGTCACACCAATATCCTAAATCATGTAACTAAAATCATTTGGAAATGCAGTTTTTCTACACGAAAGGATATTGCTTTTAATCCAAATATTGGATTACCAAAACCCTGAAATATCTTTCAGTCCTAACGTAGACAGGAAGACAGAAATGTGGCCTCACCAGGGGGCATGTGAGGCGAAGGCAGTCACTGCCTCAATCATAGAACGCTGTCCATGGCAGAAATGCCCCGTGCAGACCCCATCAATGAATAGCCCACCCCGAACAGTCCTGCACTGGCGAATTGGGGGTCCAAGGACGCCTCCCCCCCATTTCATACAAGCCTCACTCCTTCCCACCGGCGGGGCAGAAAGCCCCCTCTTCAGCCCTTCCAGCCGCCCAGGACCAGGCAACTCGCTAAGCGCTGACTCGGGGAAGGGAGGGCGCAGCCTTTGTCCCGCGGGTCTCCTGCGCCCGCCTCGCTGTCCCCGCGAGCGAGCTTAGGCTCGACCCCCGTTCCCTCTGAACAAACCTGCAAACAAAGGCGCGCCGTTCCTTCGCCAACTTCCTCACCTTTGCCTCCCGGTCCTTCCGAGGTCGGGCGGGGATGCCGCCCCAGGTGCTACGACGAGCCCCAGGGTGTCGGCACCAGCCGGCGCTGCCGTCGCTCAAGCAGCCGCGCGCACTGCCCCGGGCTCAAGTTGAAGCGAGCGGCGCCCGCGCCTCCCTGCCCCGCCCGCGCTGCCCGCCCGCCGCCGCCGCCCATTGGCTGCTGGGGAGGCGCGTGGCCCCGCCCCGCCCGGCCGCACTCCAGGCAGGTGCTCCCGCCAGGTGCTCCCAGCTGCTAGGGGCCTGGCTCAGGGCGGGCAAAGAGGATCCCCCACCCCCACATACTCCCTTCCTGTAACGAACGTTTCCTTTTTGGACTCTCAAGACTTAGAAAGTTCATTCAAACCCACTGAACCTCTTTAGAAAAAGTTGATGCTCTAGGCTTGGTTTTTCTTTTCTTTTCTTCCTGAGACAGAGTCTCGCTCTGTCGCCCAGGCTGGAGTGCAGTGACGCGATCTCGGCTCACTGCAACCTCCGCTTCCCGGGTTCAAGTGATTCTCCTGCCTCAGCCTCCCTAGCAGCTGGGATTACAGGGGCCCGCCACCATGCCTGGCTAATTTTTCCTATTTTTATTTAGTAGAGATGGGGTTTCACCATGTTGGCCAGGCTGGTCTCAAACTCCTGGCCTCAAGTGAGCCGCCCGCCTCGGCCTCCCAAAGTGCTGGGATTACAGGGATGAGCCACCGCACTAGGCTGGGTTTCTACGATCCTGATTGTGGGGCGAGTGGGGGAAATGGGGGGCGGGGAGGGGTGGTTGGGGAAGGGAGGTATTGCAGCCCACAGCCAGAAAGCCTTTGGGCAGAAAGACAGAAACCAAACTGTAGTTTGATAAATCTGAATAATCAGATTTTAAGAGGCAGCAAATTCTGAATCGAGCTGGAAAGTGTTTACAGATTATCTGCCAATTTACACAAAGCGCTTAGCAGTACACCCCTACACCCTTTTGTAATCCCTACCTCTTTTAAGACACGTTTCCTTTATAGCTGACTTGAAGCCAAGATCCCACAGGCACCCCAACATTGTCATCTCTAGCTGAGCGCCCCTCCCACCATACACATGGAAGCAGAAAATGTCCAATTGGCTAAGTGACAGCACTTTCAGCACTTTAAGTAAGAGTCCTGGCTAGCCACTAGTCATATAAATATATGAGTTGGAAGGAAAAATCCAAGGTCTCTTACTGACTGTATTCTGTGAGCACTGAAAGTACTTCCTCTTTCTAGTTGTTTCTGGGCAGGTGTAAGTTATTTGATTGGTCAATTAACAAAGTGAAATAGGGAGGCTGAGGCAAGAGAATTGCTTGAACCTGGGAGGCGGAGGTTGCAGTGAGCCAACATCGCGCCACTGCACTCCAGCCTAAGTGACAGAGCGAGACTCCGTCTCAAAAAAAAAAAAAAAAAAAAAAGAGCTAAATAGGCAAAGCATATTAGCCATGTTTTTGGCTATATTCAAAGTCTCATACACTCCTTTTACAAAGAAAGGAACAGAAAATAGGAAATACACATGGAAAATCAAGGGAGTATGTAACTAGTAGGTCTTGTTTGGGTTTGGTAAAACACACCACAGGTGTACAGACAACTTTAATGTTCATGTTTAAACGAGGATCAGGTGTTTTCTCATTTGTTCAACATTTACTAAGCTCCTCCTAAGTACCAGGTTCTGCGCAGAAAATTTTGTATTAGGCTTTTGTGGTTAACAGTTGTCTTTCTAGGGAGTGCATGATTTAACTCATGCTGTTTCTGAATCTACGATCAGTAACATTTCAATTATTTGGAAGAGTTATTGACAGTAAACTGCTTTGGCAACCATAGCTGTTTGGAACACAGCACAAACTGCAAGTGAGGCTAGAAGAGGGTTTAAGACTTAGGGTTCAGCAGCCAGAACAGACAGCAGCAAGCTCAGAGATACGAAACAAGTTAACAGGATTGTACCTGTCACCCCTTCAAAGGCTGCCTCTCCTTCCTTACACATCATTCCAGTGAGTTTGGTTGTCTGATTCTCTGTCTATAGCAGGGCAGAAGCAACAAATAGATGGGTCTGCCAGATGTCCATGGGGTGCGTCAAGTGTGACAGCTGAGGGTCTGCTGGCAGGAAGCCACGTGTGACAAGTCCTGCCAACTCTGCCTCCTCCTGCTCTCTCCAACTTGCCCCCTTCTCTCAACTCCATGCTGCCACCCTAGTTCCAACAATCATGTCATGAGGAGGGCTGCTGTCATTTTTTTTTTTTTTTTTGAGACAGTGTCTCACTAGTGCAGTGGCCACTATCTTGGCTCACTGCAACCTCCTCCTCTTAGGTTCAAGTGATTCTCGTGCTTCAGAGATGGAGTTTTGCCATGGTGGCCAGGCTGGTCTTGAATTCCTGGCCTCAAGTAATCTGCCCACCTCAGCCTCCCAAAGTGCTGGGATTAGAGGCATGAGCCACCGCACCCGGCCTGCAGTAGTGTTTTAACAGTCTCACTGCCTCCACTCATCTCTAACAAGCTATTCTCACAGGAGCCACATATGTCCCTTCAAAACAAAAACAAAAATCACAAATGCAAGTCCCTTCAAAAACAAAAATCACAAATATGAGTATCCATGCTTGAAGCTTAAAACCACACAGTGGCTTCCCATTGCAATGCAGATAAAGTCTACAATCGCTTTCAGGGTCTCACAGGCCGCCTGGGATCAGGTCCCTGCTTCTATCTCCAATGCTGCAACCACATTCCCTCCTCTTTGTCTCTGCTCCAGTCCCCTTTTCTTCTTCCAGTTCCTGGAACGTGCCCAGCTACTTCCCACCTCAGAGCCTTTGCACTGACTGTGACCCTCCTAGAATGCTCTTCCCTGCACTGCTCACCTGATGAATCCCGCTCATCTTCTAGGACCCTCAGCCCAAGAGTTGATTCCTTTGGAAGATGTTCCTGATAGGCAGTGTCCTCCCTGACAGCATCCCAGGCTTTTCCTTCGTACCCCTGCTGCAGCTTGGTGTTAAATATTTGGAAAATCATCCATTTATTATTCATCTCCTTCACTTTACGTGAACTTTATAAACTTAGAGTCTGGTTTTGTTTCTGTACAGTGAAGAATTTAACCTTGGCTGAAGAGAGCCTCTGCCCTCAGCTTCTGGGAGGTAAACTCTAACACCGTGGAACGTTGTGCCTGACCGGAGTGTTTCTGTTTGCTTAGGGGCCTTGGGACACACTAGAGGGTCTAACAGGGTGATCTCGGTGGGCGCTTGGCCCATGCAGTATCAGTTCCACCTCTGGAGGGGCTCGAGACTGAGATTAGCCCTGGACCAGTTGTCTATGCCTTTGGGGTGGAGCCTCAGTAAAAATCCTGGACACCAAGGCTTGGATGAACTTCCCTGGTTGACAATACTCTGTGCTATTGTCACATGGCAATACCAGGGAAGTTATGCTGCCTAGGACACCGTGGGGAGAGGACAACTGAAGGCTCAGAACTTCCCAGGACTCTGTCCTATGTGTGTCTTCCTTGGGCTGATTTTAATCAGAATCCTTTTCCTGTGACAAACCACAACCATGAGCATAATCACAGCATTCAGTGAGCTCTATGAGTCCTTCTAGCAAATTATCAAACCTGAGGGTGGTCTCGTTGACTGTTCTCTAACTTGGCAGTTTCACGTTGTATTTTCAGCAGTAAGCACATTTCCTGACATACAGTAAGTGCTTAATACATCCACTATTGATTAAATTTAATGAGTTACTATTTTTTAACAGATTTTTTTAAATGACCAGGTAATCAGCATATAATGCTTTTATGATTTAAATAACAAATTTCCATTTTCCAAATGCCTACTTATGAGTTAAGGTCCAGATCAAACAAATGCCATCTCTCCCATGAGGCCTTTCCCTACTTCCCAAGGGCTTGTCATCCTTGCCTTTGTGTTCTCTGGCTCATCACTTTGCTTTCGAAGCATTAAGTAGTAATAAAACATATTTCTGACCAGGTGGGCAATATAGCGAGACCCCCATCTCTACAAAAAATTTTAAACATTAGGCCAGGTGTGGTGGCTCACGCCTGTAATCACAGCATTTTGGGAGGCCGACGTGGGCAGATCACTTGAGGCCAGGAGTTCAAGAACAGCCTGGCAAACATGGTGGAACCCTGTCTCTACTAAAAATACAAAATTAGCCGGGCGTGGTGGCACGTGCCTGTAATCCCAGTTGCTCAGGAGGCTGAGGCAGGAGGATCGCTTGAACCTGGGAGGCAGAGGTTGCAGTGAGCCAAGATCACACCGCTGCACTCCAGCCTGGGTAACAGAATGAGACTCCGTCTCAAAAAAAAAAAATTTTTTTTTTAAACATTAGCCAGGTGTAGTGGCTTGCACCTGTTGTCCTACCTGCCTGGGAGGCTGAGGCAGAAGGACTGCTTGAGCCCAGGAGTTTGAGGCTGCAGAGAGCTATGATCTTGCCACTGCACTCCAGCCTGGATTATAGAGCGAGATGCTATCTCTAAAATAAATGAATAAATGAATGAATGAATAAAAATAAAACATCTGCTTTTGTGAAGGATATCTATGTTAGATAAACTCTGAGTCCCTACTACTGGGCATGGGGCTTGTACAGAACAGGCAAACAAATGGTGTTTATGGAATACAGTTTTTAAAAACAGGTCTGGTTCATAGAAAGACAGGTTCAATTATGTGTGAAATTCTGGTACATATTACAGCTCATTCCCTGATAAATATGGTAGCTGTTACTGTAGTAACTGAGTATTATGAGGGTGTTCTATTGTTTTCTTTTTTCTTTCTAAAAATAAAAATGTTCCTCAGAATTATGATACACTTTAAAAAGCCCAGACATGCTTTAAATAAAAATACAGAAACTGATCACCCAACTTTTAAAAGGCATCTGACTTCCTAATTAGAATGAAATATCACAGTTTATTTACAAAATACAGAAAGAAAAAAATTCAACAAACCTAACCTCTCATCTTTCTTTCATAGAAACCTAATTGAAAATTCAACCAGCATACAAATAACCTATGATGTCCCCAAGTAGCATAGAAAAATCAATTTTACTTCCTTCAGACCTGCATTTAAACTGGATAATAACTGATATAACGTGCAACGGCCATAATCCAATTTCAACTTGTTTGATTAGATGAGTATAAACATTCAACAAGAAAGTCACAGGGCTATTATGACAATGTTGACGCTATTAACTCATTATAGAACAAAGCATTGTAATTTGCTCCTAGAGAACATGCTACTAAAATATATAGATATGAATTTGAACTATCCTTAAATACCATCCACAAAGATCCTTATATTGCCTCAGCCAAAGATAAAAGCAGCTCTGAACGTGGAAGCCACTTCAAAATCTCCTGAATTGAGGATAAGGGAATCCCTGAAGGATTCCTTAAATATTTGAGACTATTTTAACATCCGTTTGTATGACACTTGCATAATCAGAGGATATCAAAGCAGCACCCAGGTTAGTGGTCTCAAACTATAACGTGCATCATAACAGTTAAAATGATGGTGCCACAGTCTTGGCCGGGCGCCGTGGCTCACGCCTGTAATCCCAGAACTTTGGGAGGCCGAGCTGGGTGGATTACGAGGTCAGCAGTTCAAGACCAGCCTGGTCAAGATGGTGAAACCCTGTTTCTACTAAAACTACAAAAATTAGCCAGGCATGGTGGCAGGCACCTACAATCCCAGCTACTTGGGAGCCTGAGGCAGGAGAATCGCTTGAACCTGTGTGGCAGAAGTTGCAGTGAGCTGAGATCGTGCCACTGCACTCCAGCCTGGGCAAGAGTGAGACTCCATCTCAAAAAAAAAAAAGCGCCACAATCTCACCTAGAGGGTGTGACTCAGTAGGTCTCAAAAAGACTCCTCGCTTTTTTTACATAAGTACCGTCCCTTCTGACCCCAATGATTTGGAGGCAGGTGTTCAGTGGGCTGTACATTGAGGATTCAAAGCTGTTTCCAGAGAAGGGGACTGGTACTTTGTGTCAGAGGAGAAAGTCAGATGACAGATAAAGACACTGGAAGATAGGATGCTGCAGCTCTTTCTGTGTCCTGCACTGCATTCTGAGCTCCCTGAAGGGAGCAACCATGCTTTACTTGTTTTTGTATCTTTTGTGCCCGGCTCAGCACTGAGCACTTAATAAATGAAGTACATTCGGGACAAAGTGGCATGCATCTATACTCACACCTATGTGGATGTCAGAAGCATTCACCATGGGTACATTTCTGAGGGTCATATCACAACAAGGTTATCAACAGAGCAGGCGGGATGTTTTGGCAGGACCTTGAGGTAGATCAATGCCTTTCAAACTTCAGTGTGCAAATGCATTTTCTGAGGACTTGTTAAATGCAGGTTCTGATTCAGTGGGTCTGGGTAGGGCCCTGTCGTTCTACAAACTACATCCCAGGTGATGCCCAAGTTCTTATTCAGAGGCTCCACTTTGAATAGCAAGAATCCATACGTGAATCATCTAAACCATGACCACAGGGACAAATGAGCAGCAAAAAAGGTCTTCAATGAGCTTGGACAATGAAAGCCAGGGAGGCCAGGTGCAGTGGCTCACACCTGTAATCCCAGCACTTTGGGAGGCTGATGTGGACAGATCATTTGAGGTCAGGAGTTTGAGGCCAGCCTGGCCAATATGGTGAAACCCTGTTTCTACGAAAAATGCAAAAATTAGCCGGTTGTGGTGGTGCACGCCAGTAATCCCAGCTACTCAGGAGGCTGAGGCATGAGAATTCACTTGAACCCGAAAGGCAGAGGTTGTAGTGAGCCGAGATCACACCACTGCACTCCAGCCTGGGTAACGGAGGGAGACTGTCTCAAAAAAAGAAAAGAAAAGAAAAGAAAAGAAAGCCAGGGAGTTGTGGACTAACAGTAACATTCCCAACTTCTTTTAAAGCACTATGTAGGCTGGGTGCGGTGGCTCACGCCTGTAATTCCAGCACTTTAGGAAGCCGAAGCAGGTGGATCAGGAGGTCAAGAGATAGAGACCATCCTGGCCAACATAGTGAAACCCCATCACTATGACAAATATAAAAATTAGCTGGGCGTGGTGGCGCCAAGTAATCTCAGCTACTTGGGAGGCTGAGGCAGGAGAATTGCTTGAACCCGGAAGGTAGAGGTTGGAGTGAGCCGAGATTGCGCCACTGCATTCCAGCCTGGCGACAGAGTGAAACTCTGTCTCAATAAAAAGAAAAAAACAACAACAACAACAAAAAAAACACTGTATACCTGATTATTGCTCCTGGAGGAATCTATAATGTGTATTTGTAAAAGAAAGCCCCCACTGCCCCACAAGACATCAGTCACAGCAGACGCTTAGCTTGCACTCACATAAGGATGTGCCCTTTATCTGAAAGGGATTGCCACAGTATCTCTTTAACTCAACTCTAACAAAAATTTTGGAAAAAACAACAAAAGAAATTCTCCTGCCCAATGGCCTGGAGTCTTCCTGTTCTGCCCTGTAAAATGCAAAGGCTATTTATAATAAATGTGTATAACAAGAATCTTTGTTAACTGGAAGAGATTCTGAAGCCCTAGGCAGGCAGCATAGCTCATTTTCTTTATGCAATATTCAGCAGAAAAAAACCTCCCACTACTCCAAAGACTGCGGGCCATTCCCTGGCCTTCGCTGTACTATGAAGAGATTTGACTTATCTTCCCACCACCCACCACCCACCAGATCTCTTCTTCCTAACTGCTGCAGGGGGTAGCGAGGGTGAGCATAAATTGTTATCCTCCATGGTTCAGAATCCTAAGGGAACCAGTACAACGTTCAATTCTTTTTTTTTTTTTTTTTGAGACAGGGTCTCACTCTGTCACCCAGGCTGGAGGGTAGTAGTGCAATCTTGGTTCACTGCAACCTCTGCCTCCTGGGTTCAAGCAATTCTCCCACCTCAGCCTCCCGAGTAGCTGGGATTACAGGCATGTGCCACCATGTCTAGCTAATTTTTGTATTTTTAATAGAGACGGGTTTTACCATGTTGGTCAGGCTGGTCTCGAACTCCTAACCTCAAGGGATCCATCCACTTTGGTCTCCCAAAGTGCTGGGATTACAGATGTGAGCCACCACGCCTGGTCCTTTCAATTCTTAAAATGTTCAACCATCTCCCCACTCAACGCCCTGGCTTGCTCTCCCTGGAAAGCAGAATTGCAAGGAAGGACAGGGGTACTGCACGCACAGGGACACAGAGTCACGGAGGGCCAAGGAAAAAGCTGGCTGTCTGGCAATTTCCATGATTATAATTCGAGAAAACGATGTTTGTGTTTCTGCATCAGAAACTCAAGCTGAAACTGATACTAAACCCATGGCTGGGAAGGTAGGGTTAGGAGAGTAAGACAGTAGGGGCTAAGGAGTGAAGACGAGAAGTTCTTTAAAAATAAGTAAGAATTTTCCCTCACTGCCAGCCCACCAATGATCTGATTTCTGTCCCTGCAGTTTTGTCTTTTCCAGAATGTCATAAAAAGGGGGTCCTGTAATACCTAGCTTTCTGAACCTTGCTTCCTTCACTTAGCATAATTGTTGAGTGTATCAACAGTTCATTCCTTTTTATTGCTGAGAATTCCTTTGCATGGATGTACAAGAGTTTGTGTATCCATCTACCAGTTGATAGGTATTTTACTCTTTCCAGTTTTGGCAACTATGAATAAAGTCAATAATAAGAAAACAAACAACGCAATTTTTTAGATGGGCAATAACATCGGAACAGATATGTCACCAAAGAAGAGAAATGTTTTTCACAAGTAATTCTCCTGCCTCAGCCTCCTGAGGAGCTGGCATTACAGGCATGAGCCACGATGCCCGGCCGACAGTGTCCTTTTAGATCAATTTTAGCGTATCACCATTTTTGTACTGTTTTTACAAATAAAAGCTTTATTGGAACACAGCCATGCACATTCATTTATATCTTGTCTGTGGGTGCTTTTGCCTAACATGGCAGAGAGAGCATGACCTACAAAGCTTATTTACTGTCTGGTCTTTTGCAGAAAAAGTCTGCTGACTCCTTCTCTAGCAGAATGGCCTTTTAGTCATTCTATTAATATAAACGATGAGTATACTATTTGTTAGCTTTGTATAGGTACTAAGATCTGTGCAGTATTTTCTATCTTCAGAGCATTTTTCATATCTATCATGTCACTATAGCACCCCATTAGCCCTATTAAATTAGCTATTATTATTACCAACCCCCTTTTTGTAAACAAAATAGGCTCAGAGGGAATGAGTGAACTCAATTATAAGAGGTGAAGCCAAAATTTGAACCTGTCTCATTCTCCGAATTGTCGGCTCTTGTCACAAATAAATTGATACATCACACACAGCAAGCTGATCATTTAGTAGGTGAGTGAAGATCGACTTGAATTTTCATCTGCCTAAAGTCTCCATTGAGCTCATTCAATTAAAGTTCCACACAAAGTTCACATATGGGGCTCCTGTTCTCTGAGATGACGTTCCCATGTACTCTCATTCCTGGGACTTAGAGACTGCTTAGCCTACAAAAAACTTCTCTTGTTTACAGTCTGTATTCCTTTCATATATATTAGTTAATGATATCGATCAATTATCAGGGAGCTGATCTAGGTTTTGTGGGACCTAAAGCTTAGACAACTTCTGGGGCCTTTTTTTTTTTTTTAAGAATACAAAAATATCTTCCTTTTGCAAAATCATTTTACAAAAACCATGTGATCTAATTGCTAGCCCTCCTCCTAGGGTCTTGAAAGGGGCTCTAAATTTTCAGCCTCCTAAGTAGTTAGGTCTACAGGTGCACCGTACCTATCTTTTTTTTTTTTTTTAGAGATGGGGTCTTGCTATGCTGCCCAGGCTGGTCTTGAAATCCTGGCCTCAAGCAATCCTCCCATGTCAGCCTCCCTAAGTATTGGCATTACAGGGTGAGCCACCACACCCAGCTGGTTTTTAAAGTATGGTCCACAGATAGAATTAGTGTCACTTGGGAACTTAGTAGAAATGCAAATTCTCAGGCTCCACCCCAGACCTACTGAATTAATTACAACCGCTGAGGCTGGGGCAGAGCCAGCTTTGTTTGAAAAAGACTCATAGTGGATTCTGACATGCACTTGGATTTGAGCATCACTGCTTTACTGGACCACAGATTCTGCTTTCTTCACTCATGTAGAAAATCTTTTGAGGAAAAGAGGGGAAACTGCATCACTGAAGCAAGCTGTATAATTTTTCTTTAGGAACACAATGATCCAGTGACCAATCTGAACCATAAGCAATCTCAGCTTCAGAATTTCCGGAATCCATGACATGTGAGATGTGTCAGGATTAACCAGAAGTAAAGGCTGGCAACTCAGAGTCTACTTTGATAGTTTCTGTTGCACTGATGATAAATTAACCAAACTCGTGACTTATTAATTGAATGGAAAATGTATATTTAAAGACTCCTGATACAGTCAGAAGACTGAATCAGTAATTCCAAACTCTGAATCATCTTAGAAGTCAAAGAACTTTCCACAAAGGAGCTAAATTACTTACCTCAAGCAAAATTCCTTTTTATTTAAAGAGTTGAGATTGGACCAAATCGGTCATTTTAGCCACCAAAGAGCCATTTTATTATTTTTGCCAACAAGGACCTCTTATTTTAATATCTTTTTTCATTCACATCAATAGTAGTGTGCCAACTTTGTAACAAGGTTTGCGGAAGGCACATTTCACACATGCACATGAAAAGCCAATCACCATGCTTATGAACTACTAAAGGATCAATAATATTTATTTCTTATACATGTGTTACCTCGATTTGTCCCCACACCACCTTTCTATTTTTTTTTTTTTTCTTTGAGACAGAGTCTTGCTCTGTCGCCCAGGCTGGAGTGCAGTGGTGCGATCTTGGCTCACTGCAACCTCCACCTCCTGGGTTCAAGTGATTCTCCTGCCTCAGACTCCTGAATAGCTGTGATTACAGGCACCTGCCTGTAAACAGAAGAATAAAGTAGAATGAATCAGTGTATCCAATTTTAAAGCTGCATATATAGCTATAATAATCAACAGTGTGTGGTAATGGCAAGTAATCCTAGCCCTAGGATTAAAATGGGCTGGGCACAGTGTCCCACACCTGTAATCCCAGCACTTTGGGAGGCTGAGGTAGGAGGATCACTTGAGGCCAGGAATTTGAGACTAGTCTGGGCAACATAGCAAGACTCCATCAATATGAATTTTTTTTTTTTTTTTTTAATTTGCTGGGCAAAGTGGCATGTGCCTGTAATCCCAGCTACTCCGGAGGCTGAGGTGGGAGGATCACATAAGCCCAGGAGATCCAGGCTGCAGTGAGCTATGATCTTGCCACTATACTCCAGCCTGGGTGAAGGGGTGAGACCCTGTCTCCAAAGAAAAAAAATAAAAGGGGCCTAAAAATAAGGCAAATGTCTAAAGGGACAGCTCTATAAACAAAGTGGGCCAGAATTTTAGATTCTGAAGGCAGACAAGGAATATACGTGAAATGAAAAAAATTCTAAGAAAAAAAGGCTTTGATATTTCTTGGTTTAGGTCTTTGTATTAATTTCTTTGCCAATTATATAATTGCTTACTTTTCTTAACAGGCTTATTACCTAGGAAGGCTTGTGGTATTTATTACCAAATACCTAGTATTTAGTAAATATTCTATATATTCCTGTAGAAATAGGAAAATATGAGGTCAAAGCAGGCCCCAGTCACCCCACTCTGCTTGTGGGTATCTCCTGAAATGAACAGAGTATGAATGAACATGCACTACATTTCACCACCTTCAAGTTTAAATGGAGGAGAGAAAAAACATTCAAGTGTCTAAAAACTTGGGTACCAAATCACGTTATACATCATTTTGGGGGAAGACATCATTCTTTGACAATAAACTGCTTACCCACGAAATGAAATAATCCTTCTAGGAAAGAATGATTCATTATTTAATAAACATTTGTCTGTTTTTAACTTCACTGAGAAAAATAAATGGGAGGAAGTGCTCCAGGAATCTCAACAAGCAGCATCCTCTGCCTCCAGCCCACTGTGCCCGCCGCTGCCAGTGCAGATGAGGGAGGGCGGAGCGAGGGGCAGCGTAGAGGGAGGGACAACATTCTCTTCTGAGTGCTCACCAGGGGCCAGGGACCCGTGTCAAGCCCTCTCCCATTTAATATCTTACAACCAAGCTGCAGAGGTTCCAAAGCTTCCATCTCTACACAAGAGGTCCCTGGGGCACAGTGTGTAACTGGCTCAGGGTCACCCAGCTAACAGAGGCAGATCAGGAAGTCAACCGGTGTGCCTGACTCCAAAGGCCCTTTCATTTAAGATGTCATATAATCTGTACTACCTAGAGAAGAGACAGCTGGGTGAGGAAGATGGAGGAGCAAAGCTGGGTAGCAGAAGGGGCTTCCAATGCCCTAACTGTAGAAGGCTGAAAAATATCCCAAAGAAATCAGGTCCTAATCCCTGGAACCTGCAAATGTTACCTTATATAGATATTATATACATAGATGTGTGTGTGTGTGTACACACACACACACACACACTTTTTTTGCTGTTTTTTGGAGACCAAGTCTCACTCTCACCCAGGCTGGAGTGCAGTGGCGCAATCCCGGCTCACTGCAACCTCTGCCTCCCAGGTTCAAGCAATCCTCCTGCCTCAGCCTCCCGAGTAGCTGGGATAACAGGTGCATGCCACCACGCCCAGCTAATTTTGTATATTTAGCAGAGATGAACTCCCCACCCTCTGGTGATCTACCCGCCTTGGCCTCCCAAAGTGCTGGGATTACAGGCATGAGCCACCACCGTGCCCAGCCATATATATGTATATCACGCCTGTAATCCTGGCACTTTGGGAGGCCGAGGTGGGCAGATAAACTGAGTTAAGGAGTTCAAGACCAGCCTGGCCAACATAGTGAAACCCCGTCTCTACTAAGAATACAAAAATTAACTGGGTATGATGGTTCTTGCCTGTAGTCCCAGCTACTCAGGTGTCTGAGGCGGGAGGATCGCCACTTGAACCCAGGAGGTGGAGGTTGCAGTGAGCCAAGACTGCAGCATTGCCCTCTAGCCTGGGCAACAGAGTGAGACTCCGTCTCAAAAAAAATAAAGGGGTGCGGGGTAGGGGGGTCTTCACAGATGTGATTAAGTTAAGGATTTTGACCTGAGGATATTATCCTGGATTACCTGAGTGGGACCTAAATCCAGTCATAAGTGTCCTTCTGAGAGAGAGGCAGGGGGATTACATATTCGGTAGAGGATAAAGTGATGTGGAAACAGCCAAAGAATGCTGGCAACCACCACAAGCTGGCAGAGGCACGGAACAGATTCTTCCCTAGAGCCTCCAGAGAAAGGCAGCTCTGCTCACACCTTGATTTCAGCCCAGGAAAACTGATGTGGAGGCCTGGCACAGTGGCTCAAGCCTAAAATCCCAGCACTTTGGATGGCCAGAGTGGGAGGATTGCTTGAACCTAGGGGTTCAAGAGCAGCCTGGGCAACATGGCAAAACCCCCGTCTCTACAAAAAATTTTTTAAAAATAAAACCATTAGCTAAGCATAGTGGCACACATCTCTAGTCCTAGCTACTGAGGAGGCTGAGGAGGGAGGATCCCTTGAGCCCAGCAGGTCAAGGCTGCAGTGAGCTATGATTGCGCCACTGTACTCCAGCATGGGTGACAAAGCAAAACCCTGTCTCTCACAGAGAAAAAACAACAAAAAACTGATATGGAACTTCTGGCCTCCAGATTGTGAAATAAATTTCTGTTATTTTAAGCCAGTAATTCTGTGGTGATTTGTAGCTACAGCAAACAAATACACTGACCTGCTAAGTACAAGCTGGCAACTGCTATGTACACCCCAGCTCTGCTGGGCCCCAAGTACCAACAGATAAACCCCCATTCTGCTCAGAGACTCTCAACTCCTTTTCTTTTTTTTTTTTTTCTGAGACAGAGTTTCGCTCTGTCGCCCAGACTGGAGTGTATTGGTGCCATCTTGGCACACTGCAGCCTCTGCCTCCCAGGTTCAAGGGATTCTCCTGCCTCAGCCTCCCAAGTAGCTGGGATTACAGGCACAGACCACCACACCAGGCTACTTTTTGTATTTTTAATAGAGACGGGGTTTTGCCACATTGGCCAGGCTGGTCTCGAACTCCTGGCCTCAAGTGATCCGCCCGCCTTGGCCTCCCAAAGTGCTGGGATTACAGGCATGAGCCACTGCACCCGGCCTCAACTCCTTTTCTGAAGTTTCCTCTTCCTTCCCTCATGTGGGCCTCTGCACAAGGTAATTGGAGTGTCCATATTAACAGCTAAAAGGAGTAGGAACACTGACCCATTAATTTAGAATTCATGGTTTCAGACACAGTTCAGCCACATTTTGTATAAAACTGAGCAAGTCATGTAAAAGTTCTAGGTCTCAGTTTCCTCATCTGTAAAAGGGACATAATGCTACACCCTATAGTCCTGAAAGGACTAATGGAGATAGAGACCCTCAGTAAACCATAAAGCATTGTGTCAAAACATGCACAGAGTTCTGATTATTCTCCCCTCATTCTCCCCTTCAGATAATCAAAAGTATTTTTAAGCATCTAATATAAGGATAACATCATGTTGAATCACACACAAGGAAGTGTAAGATATGGTGATGGCTGTCAAGGAATTCACAGTCTAACCAGGGAGATACACATCTGTGACATTAATGACAACCCGAGGTTGAAGAGATCTAGTACCATGAAGATATGCATGACTGCAGAGGTGAAAGCACAGGGAACGGTGTGCTGTGAAGATTCACTCCCGTTTGTAGGGGTAGTGTATATTTCCCCAACCCTTGAAGTGAGGCGCAGTTACGCATCTTGCTTTGGCCAATGAAATGTGAGCAAAAGCGCTAAGCATCATTTCCAGCAGAAATGTTCAGTCAGCGCATCTTTTCCTTCTGCCACCATTGTTGCCAATACTGTAGTCTAGATTGTGACTGTATCATCAGCTTTAGACAGAGAATGAGGACAATGACAAAAGAAGCCGTGTCTTCAGCCAACTTACCATGGACATTTAGCAGAAAGAGTTGTTATATGCCACGGAGATTTTTGGTTGTTATTAGTCTAACCTAGCCTGTGCTGAAGGACACGAATGGTGACAGAAAGGCTAACAGAACAGGTGGGACCTGCACTAAGTCCTAAGGATAGGGATGTCACACAACACTGGCATAGGGCTTGCCGGTCATGTTAGAAAGTGCTTCATGGAACTCATGGGCCCATGTCATTACCTGTCTGTTCCTCTTAGTACATCCCATGAGGGCAAGAACCATGGCGTTCTCATTCATGGCTACATCCTTGGTGCCAAGCATAGTGGCAGACACATGCTAGGGACTTAACACATGGGTGTCGAATAAATCCCCAGAAAGCTAGATGGGATCAACAGAGGAAGAAGGAGGGAGAAAAGGAATTCCACGGCTTGACATCTCAAGTTAGGAATGAGGAAGATGTGGCCTTGGACATGAAGAAAGCCAACTTTACAGATCACAGTAAGAGACACAGGAAGAAATCTGGTTAAATTATAATGATAAAGGTTAATTAAAAAAAAAAGATGGTGCCGGGTGCAGTGGTTCACGCTTGTAATCCCAGCACTTTGGGAGGCTGAGGCGGGTGGATCACCTCTGGTCAGGAGTTCGAGACCAGCCTGGCCAACATGGTGAATGCCCGTCTCTACTAAAAATACAAAAAATGAGCTGGGCTCGGTGTTGCATGCCTGTAATCCCACCTACTTGGGAGGCTGAGGCAGAAGAACTGCTTGAACACAGGAGGCGGAGGTTGCAGTGAGCTGAGATCGTGCCACTGTACTCCAGCCTGGGCGACAGAGTGAGACTCCATCTCAAAAAAAAAAAAAAAAAAAAAAAAAGATGGTACCGTATATGGATGATGACAGCCATTTTTATCCTCCTGCCCTGGTTAGCATACTTCTGTGGTATAATCTGCTCTATCAGTTCTGGGGCCTAAGAGAATGATTAACAATGTTATGATTAGAAGTGACCCAAGATTTGACAACTTAAGATCTATATCTCCTCTCTTTTTTAAGAAGCACTCTAATTTGTACAGTGTAGACATATTTAAACCTTATCTTTTATTTAAAAAAAATTTTTCCCTCTTAATTTTCAACCCTTGACTTAGTGAATTTAATTAATAGTATCAGGTTTTATCTTTCTTAATAAATAACTTCTACAGCTTCTCTTACGTCAATGAAGAAGACAAAGCAACTCTTAAGCTCAAAGCTGTACAGAGATGAATCAGAGCATTTCCTTTAGGCAAGAAGGAGCTGAGACAATTATGCTAGACCACTGAATTTGTGGGGAAATACATTAAGAAATTTCACACCATCCACTAGCTATAATGCTTTTAGGAATTGCTGCTAATCTTCGCAATGAGATCCCTGGTGGTGGAGGAAACTGGTTTGGCAAGCAAGTATCTTTAGGGCTGAGGTGGTTCTGCGCACTATTATTCTCTGATTAATGGGGAAGGCCACAGGTGTCATTTGGATAGGTCAATAAATATTAATTGGCTGTAGGGATAGATTTTTAACTTTGTGTTCTTTTAGTTGCTTAGGGATTTTACAGAGGGGAAAAAAACCCGCAAAATACTCCTGTTTGAGAATGCATAGCACTTCCCAATTATTGAATAATAGAGAAGTCGGAGAAAAAATCTGTATTTTAAACACCCATTGGTTAATGGGGCATTACAATTGAACTCTGTTTATTTATCAAAATTTATATCCCATTTCCTTCCCAAAAGAATTAAGTGGCTTACAATAAAAGGCACACACAGTCTATTCTGTTCTAAATTTAGAAAAGTAAAATTTAAAGCCAAATATAAGGAAGAGAAAGTAATTCTATAAATTAACGAGGCGAAATATTAGTTGGAACCACATTGAACCATTTCCGATCCACAAAAACAGCAATGTTACAAGATTCTATCTGATTTAATTACTGCAATTGCAGGTTTAATTTAACTTGAAACTTCCTAGCAAAAAGGGAAACATGATAAACTATACTATTTTCCCTGTTAACTAAATTCTTACATGCAAATCCTTTGAGAGACAGTATTTTCTAGATACTGAAATCTAAAAGAAATCTGCATTTCAGTTTTTTTATCCAAGGGCAATTTAACAACATAAAGGACGTCTTCAGGGATGATATTACCAAAGAAGTAGAGATTTCCTTCATGGGATCAAGACTTACAACTGTATTGATTGAATGCAATGGAGGTGCTGTTCGTAAGAACACAACACTTTTCAGAGAAGGCACAGGAGGCGGGGGCAGGGCGGGGGGCGGGGCTAAGTAAATGAAAGTCTGAAACTCTAGCTTTGTTATCCTGTGCCCTGATACAATGTTATCATTCAGAATCCCTAGAACAGTGTTTTCTGACCTGGTGGGTCCCAGAAGTGCTGGCCCTCCGCAGGTTCACCGACAATGAAGCCAATAATAAGTCTTCTCTTCACTCATCTAGTGTTGACTGCGGGACAGCTCAGAGCCTTCAACAGCTGAGGTGTGTTTTAGGGGCTTTCTCTGAGAGCAGGACATTGCATACAGTGTTTCTCGAAATTATGTGAGTGTGAAATCTCTTTTTCTTTAAACACCAGTTACTAAGCTGGTAGAGTGCTCAGCTCAAAAACTTCTTAGAAAATTTGACCAAGATCAGTATTATTCAAACTGCGACCAATCAGTGGTCACAAACAGCATTTCAAAAGTTAAAAGAGTAGCAAGGAAAAAAAAATAAAAAAGCAGGGCACACAGTGCAAGTCAGAACTGTTGTGTGACATTTTTGTTAGTTAAGTGTGTGAAGGCACAGTCCGGTGCAGCTGGGTAAGTGCCTGGCTCAGCTGTGCTGCCTGGGATGGGGGCAGGCAGGGGTGAGACCTGACATGTCACATCGTGGGGTTTGTCTCCATCCTGAGCAGCAGGGAACATGTCATGTCTTTTTACCCATCAGAAAAATCACTCGGGTTGCTGATTGTCAAGGACACAGAGACAGATGGGAGTTAAAGATCAGGGGTGGAGGAACAGGTATAAGAAGTAGTTAAGAAAAATCAACCAACACTTGGAAATAAGACAAAAGGAGGACAGTGTGTCTTTCAATGTCACAGCAGAGCAACACTTAATGGACCCTCCTAAGGATTACTTACTTCACTAGGGCAGTGCTGTCCAACAGAAATACAATGCAAGCCACATTAAGTAATTTACAATTTTCTAGTAGCCACATTAAACAATTGGAAAATGGAAGTGAAATTAATTTCAATATTTTATGTAAGCTAATATGTCCAAAATACTATCATTTCAATGTGTAATCAATATGAAATTGTTACAAGACATTTTACATCTTTTTAATACAATGTTTGTGAATTCTGGCATGTATTTTACACTTTACAGCACATTTCAATTTAGACCAGCTACATTTCAAGTGCTCAAGGCCATCACGGAAATGAACAGCCCAGCTCTAGGGAAATGTATTTTTATCTAACTTTGCTAGTGATTAGGGCTCAGACTCTGGGAGAGTAGTTGTTAATTTGTAGAACATTAATATGTTACAAGCAATTTTTGCAATGTTCTGCTAAGAAAAAAAAAAGATAACCCCAAAGGTGAGGATTTCATTGCCAGTAGAACATTAACCAGTTTTGTATCCACCTTAGTCATCTATTCTAGTATTTTCTCTTTTCCTCTAGCTGCTGTTATGATTTGTGTTATGCCTTTGGTTTCAACTGTTTTATTAGGCTGTGTCTAGGCAGCAGTACATGTGTGTTTGTGTATATGTGTGATTCTTCCTGGCTTGAGGTTTTTTGAAACCTTTTCAAATTCTTGAAAGCACAAGTGCTTCCTGGTGGCTTGGTTATCAGGTTTAGAAGATTCTCAGCCTTTCTTAGGTTCCTTTGAACTTGTGTTGGTAGCCAGCTCATGAGTTAAATACATCTTTGGCATGCACTCACTGCATATTTTAAAACTCATTTTAAGCAACCTTATTGAGTATAATTGATACACAATAAACTGCATATATTTAAAATGTCCAATTTGATAAGTTTTGACATAGATATATATGTACCTGTGAAACTATTACCATCATCAACATAATGAGTATATCTGTAACTCTCAAAGATTCTTCCTGCCTCGTTATAATCCCTGCCTTCTGTCCTTTCCCAGGTAATCACTGAACTGCCTTCTGTCACTACAAATTAGTTTACCTTGCATTTATAGAATTTTACATAAATGGAATCACACACTACCTTTTTTTCTGGTCTGGCTTCTTTCACTCAGCACAATTATTGTGAGATTCAGCATGTTGCTGTGTACACCGTTGTTGCTTGGTGTCTGCAGGGAATTGGTTCCAGGACCCCCAAGGATGCTCAAGCCTCTTACGTAAAATGGCACAGTATTTGCATATAACCTATACACATCTTCCTGTATACTTTAATCTCTAGATTACTTATAACATCGAATACAATGCAGAACTATGTAAATAATTGTTATACTATATTGTTTTTAAAAACGTATTATTTTACATTGTTGTATTTTTTTCCAAATATTTCCCATCTGCAGTTGGTTGAATGTGTCGATGTAAAAAATCTGCAGATACAGAGGGCCGACTGCATCAACAGCTGGTTCCTTTTCACTGCTGAGTGGATATCTGTTGTACAATATACCATGGTCTGTTTATCTATTTACCTGCTGATGGATATTTGAATCATTACCCACTGTCGATATGACAGCCTGTTTTTAACCCTGACCTAGGTATTAAGGAGGTAGACTCCTTAGGGCTGACCACCACTATGGGTGGGGAGGACCCACAGGAGCAGGGTCGGGGGCTCCCACACTGCTGACCTGTGTGGCTGACTAGATGGCAGAGCCATTAACCACAGTGGCTCAGCGTAAGTCCAGTGGATGAACACATGCCGAAATGAGTGAATGTATGAATGGAGAACACAGGAGAATGAATAGAAAGAACAGCTTTGAAAATGGGGTCAGGAGTCCGTCTTGGCCAACACGGAGTATAACAGATTTGCCTTGGCATCCCAGCAGGCAGCTGTTACCCATATGAGAGCAAAGGTGGCCTAGCCTAGGTTAGCCAAGGTTGGGCCATACCCACTATTTATAACCTTGAGGCATGTGGTTAGGAAAGAGACTTTTCTCAAAAGACAACTCAATTCTTTGGAGCTCAGATGCTGCTTATGGACCTAGGGATGACGTGTGCCCTCTCATCCTTGTTCCCATCCTCATTCCAGGTCTGTATAAAGGCAGGTCATGTAGGGGTGGGATGCTGAGGGCCAGGGTCAGAGGGGATCAGATACTTTCAATCTGAACTAAATCTCTATTTCACAGATTTGGTAATCAAAGAAGGGTCAACTCTTTGAAAAATGGCATTAATGCCTTAATCAGTGCTATATATAAAATTCCTGCAAACTCATCCTGCTGTGCCCTGTTTAGTTCACCTGCTGGGACAGATCTGGTTTTAGGACCACACAGGAACATTTGATTCTGCTGAGCTGAAGATTGAGACCTGCAGTTTTCTAGTGTTGTTTCCAACAAATTCACACTCAGGAGCTCTCCTTTAGGGAGGAGGCAAGAAGGATTTAGGGATCAGAGAGGTAGGAGCCACATGTCATGAACTATTGTCCAGTGGCAAAGTGACTCTTAACTCTATCATGACCTGCCACACCCCGGGCAGGGTAGCTCAGGGTACAGGGCATGGGGCTCGTGAGCCCTGCCTGAAGATGGCTCTCCGGTGGGCAGGGTGCTTGGTGCAGAGAAAAAGTAGCCCTTGAAAATACAGCTGGAGCATTTTCCTAAAGGGGCAGACTCGGCAAGACAGGGTGGGTGGCTGAGCATTAGAGAAGCAATCAGGCCGGACTCGGTGGCTCACGCCTGTAATCCCAGCACTTTGGGAGGCTGAGGAAGGCGGATCACTTGAGGCTAGGAGTTGGAGACCAGCTTGGCCAACATGGCAAAACCCCATCTCTACTAAAAATACAAAAATTAGCTGGGTATGGGGGCACACGTCTGTAATTCCAGCTACTCAGGAGGCTGAGGCATGAGAATCACTTGAATCCGGGAGGCGGAGGTGAGCCGAGATCTTGCCACTGCACTCCACCCTGGATGACAGAGTGAGACTCCATTCCAAAAAAAACAAAACAAAACAAAACAAAAAATAAATAAAAGAGAAGCAATCAGAAGCTTATCTAATGCACTGCCCGCAGAGAGAAAGGCGCCTGTGTCTGCTTGCCTTTGTCCTCCCCATCACGTTACCTGCCTGTCTGCCATGTCAACATCCGTCTTCATCCACTGTGTCCCTGCCATCCCCCCCCGTCCGGATCTCCCTCAGAGACTGTAACTGTGCCCCCACCTCATCCTCTCCCACCTCAGGACTTTCTTTCTTTTTTTTTTTTTTTTTTATTAAATGTTTCTTCCTCTTTGGAGTATTTCTGGTATAAAATTTCTGACTGAATGAGAACATTTTCTGGGTTTTATTTTTCTGAGTCTCCCCTCCCCCATCACACTCTTCTAGATGAGTGAATGGTGTCAGAGCCCGTCTGTCACCCACTCTGTGTTCCTTTATTTATAGCCTCAATGATTCTTCCAGGGTTTGGAGAGGTTTATTCTTTCCATTTTAAGTCGACTCTCTGGCTCCCTTCTTTTCCTTTGGCCCCACGTCTGATTTGGCATTTCTGTCCTCTGGCTGCCGTGACCGCGCCTGCATGATTCTGTTCCCAAGACCTTTTTACTCTTGGAAATTGGGTTCTTGCTTGAGGACTCTGGGTTCAATTTCCTAATTCTTGTCTTTGATTTCCTTTCCTGTCTTCCCTTTTCAAACAAGCACATCCCTAGGCCACTCTTTGGGGAATAGCCTAGAAGAACAGAATTCCCAGTTGAAGTTATAACAAAGAAACATGAGACCCAGTGCCTGAGCCGAAAGTGTGGGTGCTGCTCCGAGGGACTGCAGGGAACATAACTCTACTGTCTTCTTATCTTAAGAGAGAGGCCAGTGAGCAGGAGAAGACTACAATGTGGGTCCCGGAGGGAAACTGGTGCAGCCTCATGTGGACTCAGAGCAGTAGGAATCCTTGGCTCCCAAGTGACCAAGACTTTTTCAGTCCACCCAAAGGCTCAAGGCTAGCTGAAAATTCATGACACGATAATTCTCCCACATTCTTATTTTTCTCTATTAAAATATAACTCCTCCGAACACAAGCCATTCCAAAGCTTGAGTTCACAGCTCTGATACTTAAACGCCAATTCTGACTTCATAAGAGGGTTAGAAAAATACAAAGCCATTTTGGGGGGCTCTAAACAACAATTTTAGCCTTTGAAGGGCAGCATCAAATAGCTCTAGGGAACTCTATGAAGAGTCACCAACTCGTTAGTTGAGACTCACTATGAACTAGAGATAATTTCTAGACATTAAAAGACAGAATAATACTAAGCTCTCATGTTAAATTTCTCCTTATTTTTAATAATATGTTACGGTTGACCCAGGACAATATTTTTTTTTTTTTTTTTGAGATGGAGTCTCACTCTGTAGCCCAGGCTGGAGTGCAATGGCACGATCCTGGCTCACTGCAACCGCTGCCTCCTGGGTTCAAGTGATTCTCCTGCCTCAGCCTCCCGAGTAGGTGGGATTACAGGCATGTGCTAACACACCCGGCTGATTTTTGTATTTTTAGTAGAGACAGGGTTTTGCCATGTTGGCCAGGCTGGTCTCGAACTCCTAACCTCAGGTGATCTGCCCGCCTCAGCCTCCCAAAGTGCTGGGATTACAGGCATGAGCCACTGCACCCAGCAGACCCAGGACAATATTTCAAGGAAATATTACTATGTTAATAAAAAGAGTGTCACTGGGAGCGATGGCACTTATGACCCTTGCATGAAAGGACCTCCATATTTCAGCTACGTCAGTGATGATCTCCACTGCGGATGGAGAGAGTGGCACACAGAGCGCCCCTAACATCAGTGCAAAGGAAGAGGCACGATTACATTGCAAATGGTGAGATTCCTACTCCACTGTTCCTTCTCTTGACCTACTCTAGCTCTCAAAAACTCGACATAATTATACACAATGAGACTCCTTGAGTTCCACCTGATGTTCTCAAATTCTTCTTTCCCGGTGACGAACTGTGCTGCACTAAATTCATAGTCACCGGACTCCCCAGGAAACCAAAAATCTCAGGATGATGACATTTGAGTAAAAAGGTTCCAGGAGACAACTGGTGTATGAAAAGTGGTGACTGCACCTTCCTTTGCAACAAGAGGCTCTTAGCAATTCTTCAAGCACCAAACCATGCATTGAACATCTGCATAAGTCCTGGGTTATCATGGTTACGACTTCCTCTGTTCTGAAAGACACTCATCCGTGTTTACATGGGTTGTTAGGCTATTTCTTTACTCAAATGACTCTTCTTTTCCTGGGATGCTCCAAGTATTCAAAGAAGATCGTGGCACTTTGAGGACGGACACAGAGAATCAAACATGATAGATCTCCCTCGCTCTGCATCCAGAAAGGCCCATCCTTTGTGTGGCTCAGGACTCAGGGGAAGTAGGAGATGGAAGCTGTTCAGAGATCATCATCAGACTTTCCTGCTCTCTCTTGACACAACAGCCTCAAGCCCCCATACTTCACTGGCTGCTACTGAAACATGCTCACAAGAAATCCTGAACTATGCTTTGAGCCAGAGTTACCAAAATGGATGAGGTATTTCTCAGGAGAAACTGTCGTCTTCATATATTCATGAACAGGGACAGTATCGCCATGAACGATCTGTCTGAAAATGCCCTCCCACTTTTCCTCTAAGGGACACTGTTCTTGGACAATCACTTACAATGTCTTTCCTTAAAGGTTATTCTGTGCTGAAAGTATTGCAAGCATCCCATCATGATTAATGGAAGGCAGGGAAGCCACTTTTAAAGAGATAAAATAGAACCACAGTGTAAGTCAGCAAAACAGTCAAGTAAATCGTGATGCCTCTGCTTATCATGGAGCTGCATTAAAGAGAAATTAACTCCAGAGGTCAGGACAATAGTATAGTGTAGGGAGAGAATTATTGCTCCTCCCTGAAGACTTTTCTCCCTGAGGCAAGACAGCACACACCACAGATTAAACTTTCATCAGCAGATCTTGGAATTCCATCAATCTTTCATCACTGTCTGGCTCAGAGAATCCCCTACTAGATGTCATCAGGAAACTCTACTTCTTCCGAACCGAGATCCCACCTAATCACTCCTAGGGAAAAAAAACAATGACCAAGAAGAAACAGAAATAACTTTCAGATTAGCTCAAAGACAAAAGAGACCCATTATTCCTCTTCTCTCTTTCTTTTTTCTTTTCTTTTCTTTCTTTCTTTTTTTTTTTTTGATACTGACTCTCGCTCTGTCACGGAGGCTGGAGTGCAGCGGTGCAATCTTGGCTCACTGCAACCTCTGCCTCCCAGGTTCAGGCGATTCTCCTGCCTCAGCCTCCCAAGTAGCTGAGATTCCAGGTGTGCGCTATCACACCTGGCTAATTTTTGTATTTTTAGTAGAGATGGGGTTTCACCATGTTGGCCAGGCTGGTCTCTAACTCCTGGCCTCAAGTGATCCGCCTGCCTCGGCCTCCCCAAGTGCTGGGATTACAGATGTGAGCCACTGCGCCCGGCCGAGACCCATTATTTCTAAATCACTGTCACCTAAAACACTGCCTTTTATCACGGACAATTTCTACTAATTTAGAAAGGAAGTCTCCTTGGCACAACGGCTGCGGTGTCACCTGCAGTGTGGTGTAAATACAAAGAAGAGCCACACTGGCTTGCTCAGAAAAGCTTTCCTGACTGCCCTCCATATGGCGGACAGACTTTCTGCACTGTGTGAGTGGCTGTCTCCTTTAGTCAGTGCTAATTCAATCTTAAAGGTCAACCAGGGAGGGACAGGCAGGACCAGGCAGGAGACAGAAACCACACCAGTCATTTGAACAGAGAATAGCACGTAGAATTTTAACTAGTAACTACAATGGCAAAAGGGGATCCTGAGAAAGCTCCCATGGAGGCTGCAACTGCAAGAGGGGGGCTCTGACCTGCAGGGTTGAGGGAACAGAGGAGAGAGGTTGCAATAATTAAAACATAGAAGCTTCACGGAGGAGCCTCCTGGAGCAAAACCTCTGACTGCAGAGGAAGAGGCATTGTTGGCTGCTGGTGGTGCCCCTAGGCTTGAAGGAGGGACCCCAGGGCCAGGACCCAGACTTAAAAAGAGGGCTTGCCTGCTAGCTTTGCTGGAATCTCTGTAGAAGCCATGTGATGAAGCCAGTTCTGCATTTCTGTGAAGTTGGAAAAACTGCAAACTGGATTCAGAACTGATGCAACTGGGATAAAGATGTGTTTCTAGGATGGTGCTCAGACAAACAGGAAGCAAAGGAGGGAGCAAGTTCCTCCTTCCTCCTCCACCTGGCAGTTCTCCTTCGAGTGCTGCACAGTCATCAGAGTCTAACAGGTAGCAGATGAGAGAAGCAGGAGTGTAGTTTGCAGAGTCCCAGCCCCAGCATCACAAAGCTGAGAGGGGAAGTGTGGGTTTAGAGCTGAGGGGACAGCTGCTTAATGACACTAGTACAGGAAGCAACAGGCCGTGGGGGTGAGAAACTTGAGGTGACTGGTTTTCACACTGCATCGGAATGTTAGCTGTTAAACTTCTTTGGTGGTTGAGTTTTAACTTGGCAAATGTCTGTGCAACTAGAGACTCTAGTTCCCAGAGTCCTTTGCAGCTGAGTGTGGCCAGTGGGGTGTGAATGGAATGTGAGTGTACCTGAGGTACGCAAGTTCCAGGTGTCTTCAACTTGGAGACAAGTCACTTGGTCTGGTCAGGCCAGGACGGCAACTGAGGGATGGCAGAGCAACAATCTGGAAGGAGCCTGAACCCCTGAGTGGCACAGAGCTGTTCTGCCAGGCGGCGGTGCCCACTGCAGCTGCAGCATGAGAACTAACCTCTGGCACTGAAGCCAGTGGACTGCAGAGTACTTGTGGCAGCGGCCTGGCCTATACCCTTTTATAATACACAGAAGGCCGAGGCGAGAGGATCACTTGAGCCCAAGGAGTTCAAGGCTGCAGTGAGCTATGATCACATCACTGCACTCTAGCCTGGGTAACAGAGCAAGATGGTGGCTCACACCAGTAATCCCAGCACTTTGGGAGGCTGAGGAGGGCGGATCACCTGAGGTCAGCAGTTTGAGACCAGCCTGACCAACATGGCGAAACCCCGCCTCTACTAAAAATACAAAAATTAGCTGGGCATGGTGGTGCGTGCCTGTAATTCTAGCTACTTTGGAGGCTGAGGCAGGAGAATTGCTTGAACCCGGGAGGTGGAGGTTGCTGTGAGCTGAGATCATGCTATCGTACTCCTGCCTGGGCAACAAGAGTGAAACTCAATCTGAAAAAAAAAGAAAAACTTACTCAAGCTTAGCTCTAAGGAATAGTAGCAAGGCTGCGCGGTGCTTTCAGGTACCCCCAAATGCTGCTAGTAGAAGACACAGCTAGGAAAGGAAATAGAGACTGCCAAAAAAAAAAAAAAATGGGCCCTTTCCACAACGACTTTCTATATACAGCAGCTACAAAGATTGCCTCATTCCATTCTGAGTATGTTATTACTCAAATGTTCCTTCTGTGAAGAGCTGGGCCGTGCTGAGTTCCCATACCTGGGTCCCCTGTTCTTTTTCTTAATGCTTTGAAAATGTGGAAACTATTCTCAGCTCATGGACCCACAAAAACGGGCCTCAGGAACATGGTGTGTCCACCTTTGCTTTCCATTCACTCATGTGGTCTTATCTCTTCAATGAAGAAGCCAGACTGTAAGGACAGGGACCATGCCATAGCCTTCTGTGTCCTGCTGCTGTCTAACATAGTATTTAGGACATGTCTGACCCAGCCTCTCCTCCCCTGCCAACCCCGGGACATTTAGACCATTCACCATCTCCTGTTAAGATTAATAGAGTAGCTTCCCCTTTGGGCTGGCAAAAATACCTGGGATGTGTTTTTTGCTCTGCCACAAACTACATGGGTCATCTAAGGTAATCACACTCTTCTGTCTTCAGTTTCCTAACCTCTAAAATAAAGAGACTGAAAGACACTGATGCTAAAGCCCCTTGTAAATCTAAAAATCTATGAGTCAAAGTTTTGCATATTCTAAATAATTAATCCCAATATTCCTCAGGATCCCTGAACTCCTCCCCAAAATTAAGCAGTGTTTTCAAAAGAAGTCAAAACAAAGCAGCAGAACAGCACCGGCATGAAAACAAGAACGTAAAGTAGATGTGATGAAGGCCTTTTTAAAAACAATCTAACCAGGCACAGGGGCTCACACCTGCTATCCCAGCACTTTGGGAGGCCAAAGTGGGAGGACTGCTTGAAGCCTGGAGTTCAAGACCAGCCTGGGCAACAAAGTGAGACCCCATATCTACAAAAATAAAAATAAAAAAACCACCTGTAGTCCCAGCTACTCAGGATGCTGTGGCAGGAGGATCGCTTGAGCCCAGGAATTTGGAGGCTGCAGTGAGCGATGATCATGCCACTGTACTCCAGCCTGGGCAACAGAGCAAGACCCTGTCTCTAAAAATAAAAAGAAATAAAACAACTTGGGCCAGGGTCTTGGTGGATAAATACAGCTGGGAATATCTTAGAAGAGAATATGAAAAAAAATTCGGTACAGTGGAGACTAAATTCTTTAGACAAAAGTTCCTGAGATCATAATCAGATAAAACAATCAAGTCAAAGATAACCTTATTTGGAAACTTATGAATAATCTATGACACAGAAAGATTTTATTAAAAGTTGTTCATCAAAACCAGAAAAGAAAGGTATTAAACACCTTGTAGGAAGAGAAGTTTGGCCACACAATCTGTAAGCATAAGCAACATCACAGGGTAAACACGGAACCTGAATAAGAGAGCACTGTTTAGAAAGCACTTGCCACATCATGACTGTTGACGGTTCTGTGAGAAAACATTTTAAATGTCCATTTTCAAGGCATGATAAACCTAAGTCCCGGCAGCCAGCCTGCAAATGTAACAAACCACATGGCTCGTGCACCCAGAAAGTCACAATAAGCTAACAGAATGTATAGGAGGCATCAGCCCATTAAAGGGAAGAAAGTTTTCTTACTGGGAAATGAAAATTAAGCGGGGAAGGGAATGAGGTATAACCTTATAAGGGGGATAATGAAACTTACGCAACATCCAGGAAGGTTGTAGCCCCATAGTACTCGGCCAGTGAGGACCTGGGGGAGGGACTGGCGCGCTAGGAGATAAATTACCTGTTGTGACTGTCCCAGGTATGCCTGCCCACCAGATACCCGATCTTGCAAGACTGTTATTAAAAAGTCTCACTTTCACGTTCTTCGTGCCTCTAAGTCCATTCTCTGGGTTTGGATGGGTGAGTGTGTTTCTCATAGTTGCCATTCATTTATGAAGAAATTTTATCTTCATTAGGGCAGGCCCAATGGGGTCTCCACTTAATAATATTCATTAAAAGTAATTCCAATTTTTCTTAATAATCAAAAATAGCAGTTTGGTGTAGCCACGAATTTAAATGAATGAGTTTACTAACGACAGCAGTATTTCCTGAAGTGTGTTCCATGTGACTGTGTTTCCACCTAGGAAAGGGTTCCAGCCAAGCCTGGGAAATGCCTTCTTGCAGAGTCCTAGTGCATCTCCGTGTAGGAAAACCTCTGAGAGGGCCCAGTGTACTTGGTTTAACTCAGTTTCCCAAGTGTCTACATAATCTTTCTTTTTTTCTCAAGGGAAAACCATGAACACCTTACCTGATTAATCCTCATGGTACACTGATAGGGAAGCCTCTTGGAAACATCCCATTTGTGGGGTCTGAAACCCTCCGACAATATCCATTTTCCTTTCTTGTGGGAAATGGCTGCGATTAGCAGACTCTAGGGCTTATTGGCGAAGTACACAAGGATCTCTGTGCCCCTACCCAGAAGCTAAGCCTGCATCAACCACAAGGCAAGAGGGGAGTCCCTGTTCCAAGTTCCCTGTGTTCAGAAACTATGTTTAGGCCAGGCGCAGTGGCCCACGCCTGTAATCCCGGCACTTTGGGAGGCCGAAGCATGTAGATCACGTGAGGTCAGGAGTTCAAGACCAGCCTGGCCAACATGGTGAAACCCTGTCTCTACTGAAAATACAAAAAAATTGCCAGGCGTGGTGGCGGGCGCCTGTAGTCCCAGCTACTTGGGAGGCTGAGGCAGGAGAACCGCTTGAAACCAGGGGGCAAAGTTGCACCATTGCACTCCAGCCTGGGGAACAACAGTGAAACTCCGTCTCAAAAAGAAAAAAAAAAAAAAAGAAATTATGTTTGCCTGGCTTTGGTACTTCTGTAAAAGAATAAGGAGGAAGGTGCTCGCCAGGGTCTGAGTGAATAAGAACGCTGAGGCCGGAAGTTAGCACAGGTCCCTGAAACTGGGTAGGGACATCCCTCCAAACTCACCTTTGGGACAGTAGCCTGGCAGGCCCACAGAGACAAGATGAAAGGGAGCATTCGGTCATTGGCCTCAGTCGCCAAGGGCAGAAATGCCAGCTCTAAGGCCCAGTGCACACACCTGCTTACATCCTCCTTTGCACAGAGGGCAGGAGCATAGCAGGGCAACCTGGGTGCTCCTGGGGCTGAACTGGATTGGAAAGACAAAGCTCATGAAACCCCTTGCCCCAGCCTCCGTCTCTAGGGGCCGTGACATTTACCTCACTGATCAAAGGGAACCAAAGTCAACTATGGCCAAGAAAGAGGAAGCAGCCCTCACTTTGCCAGGCAATAAAGCAAATGGGCCCCAAGAAACACCATAATAAAGACAGACATGGCTCTCCACAAGACAAAGGCTTCAGCATAGTCGTGCGACAACCAAAACCCCACAGAAGACTGGTATCAGATGTGACTCAACTCCTCGTGCTGTTCATAGTAAGAGGTCTCTCCAACTCAACCCTGGGGCTCGGTGGGGGTGTCATAGCCAATCACCTCCTCATGCAAAGTAAACTCATTCCCGAAGGAATTTCTTCCAAGCAAATCAAAACCACTTGAAAACCTTAAGAAAATGTCACATTCAAAATACTTTGATAATTTCTGAAATTACGTGGCTCAGGGAAGCACTCTGGATTTGCAGAAAGATTTTGCGCCCTTCATGTCTGGTATAATACACACTTCTCTTATTCATTTTAACCACATCAAGAAATCCCCGAAGAGATTCCACTTTCTCAGCAAGGAAAGTTACAAAAGAGAATGCGAAATGGGCTCCTTTTTCGCAAGCAAAATGAAACACTTTTATGTTTTATTCATGCAAAGTGAAAACCCCTTTCCTTTGCAACACTACAAATTGAATTTGCTCTTGTAAATTGCTGTTAAGGAAAAAAAAGGAATCAAAAGCCAAGGAAAGTAAAAAAAAGCAGGAGTACAAAGACCCCTTCTTCTGGGGAATGGAAACTCAGGGGACCAATGGGGAGAAATAGAACCTTTCACTGGCAAACACACTTTTAAAATGTACCATTTCCATGCCAATCCAGCTGAAGGCAGCCACAACCCCATGATCTCGCTGAGGTCCTGCTAGCTATGTGGAACCCTCCCATGATCTTGCTGAGGTCCTGCTAGCTATGGAGAACCCTCCCATAATCTCGCTGAGGTCCTGCTAGCTATGTGGAACCCTGAGCGTATTTTGAAATTACACTCATCTGCTGACACTGAGTGAGAATAAGAAGTGATTTAAAAACATGAGTAATACAGCCCACGTTTCAAAAACATAACCAAGGCAATGTAACCTAATTCACACTGATTTCATCAGGGAGTGGGAGTGGGAGTGGGAAGCTCTTCCTGCTTTGTAGGACAACTGAACTCATTAGGGTCTGGAACAGCCTCTCATCCTCTAGATCACGTGATCAAGTGTACTTCAAGTCTCCCTGAGGTCTGACTCCTCTCCGACCTCCACTGTCTTTAAAAGGAAGCCATGTCATTAGCTGCATCTGCTAGCGTGTGTTTAAAAATCAAGGGCTAACATTCATTAAGCATCTGTCATGTCCCTATCCTGAACGGATTACTGTATACGCATGCACATGCCCATATACGTATGTGTTGTGGTCCTTATTATGATCCTCACTTCACAGATGAGAGAACTGAGGCTCAGAGAACTTGAATAATTTTGTCAACTGGAGTTTGAATCATTTGTTTCCTTCCAGACATGTAGCATGTGGCCTCACTTTAAAGAGTTAGGGTGAGCTGAAAACCTCATCAATACAATCCACTGACAATCTGACCTTAGGAAAACCTAAGCTCATCCACTCATACACACATGGAATGTAACAAGCTCCACACTTTGGCTCCTGCCTC